>NW_016107791.1:1309863-1391405 GCF_001604975.1 Cebus imitator
GAATTTGGTTCTTCAGAAATTTCAGTTGAATGTCCTTCCTCTAAACTGTGTTGCCTTCCTGCCCTTGAAGAGCTCTGTAAGAGTGGGGAAATTTACAATGATAACTGAAACAAGAAAACATGACACTTGGTGAGCCAAACAAAAGAGATCTGCTATTAGGGGAAAAAAATCTAGAACAGATGCCAAGAGACACATCAAGGTGGTGGCAAAGTGCTGACCACCCTGCCCTTGAGGATGCCTCATGAATATTGGATGATGTTAATACACTGATTTTGCCTCCAAATTATATTGGGTTGGTGGGCAGAGGCAAGGCCAGTGAGGTCACAAGAAATAATTTTTAGAACCAAAAAACAAAAGTATCCTTATAGTTCTTGTGCTTTGACCAAGAGTTTCAGGGCCTTCTTAAGTAGGTTGGGAGTAGCAATGAGTTGTTGCCCTGGGTTCTATTGTTTTCAAGAAACAGAAATTGCTTGGGTTGACTTAACCACAATAGAATAAAAGGGCAAGTTATAGGCCTTAAGACAAGAATGCAGTCAGGCTTAAGGAAGGACTATAACTGGGAATTTATAAACTGTCAGAACTTAGGGGGGGTTTGTGCTCTGTCCATCTTTCATTTCCTTTTCTCTCTGAGTATTTGTGTTCATCTTTTTTTCTGAGGAGTTCCCTCTGCTGCTCTGTTCACAAGAGGGAACAAAGATAGATACTTACCCACAGCTCCCAAGTTCATATTTTAGCTATATGAGCCAGGTCTATCCCCCACACCCCTACTCAAATACAGACTCCCATGGAAAAAAGTATTTGGCCCAAATTGACTCAGAAATCCATCCCTGATCCAACCAACTATGGCCAGAGGTCAGCATCACATTGCGTGTAAATCACTGTGGAAGTCACCTTCTACAGATGGCAGTAAGGTACTTAGAGAGGAGTCATTTCAGCTAAGCATATGCCTCAACTATATCTACCACTTATACTGACTAGGGTGGGTATACTAAAAAAAAAAAAAAAAAAAAAAAGAAGAAGATGACAAATGTTAGCAAGAATGTGGAGAGGTTGAAACCCTTATGTAATCTACATGGTAATATAAGTGTAAAATGGTGCAGCTACTGTAGAAAACAGTTTGGCAGTTCCTCGATAAATTAAATATAGAACTACCATATGACCCAATAATTCTACTCCTGGGTATATACCCAAAAGAATTGAAAATAGATGTTTAAACAAGTGTTGATGGCAGCACTACTTAAGAGCCAAAAAGTGGAAACAAATTAAATGTCCATCAGTTGATGAACAAATAAACAATATGTGGCAGAGCCATCCAATGGAATATTATTTAGTCATAAAAAGAAGTGCTTGGTCAAAATAATAATAATGATAAAGAAAGAAAGAAAAAAGAAAATTGCATCTAGTGATCGTGGGCAAAAATAAATAGGCCAGATGTGGTGACTTACGCCCGTAATCCCAGCACTTCAGAAGGCCGAGGCAGGCTGATCACTTGAGGCCAAGAGTTCAAAACCAGCCTGGCAAACATGGCAAAACCCCATCTCTATGAAAAATACAAAAATTAGCTGGGCGTGGTGGTGCAGGCCTGTAGTCCCAGCTACTTGGGAGGCTGAGGTATGAGAATGGTTTGAGCCCGGGGCTAGGGGAGGTTGCAGTGAGCTGAAATTGCACCACTGCACTCCAGCCTGGGCAACAGAAGGAGACTCTATCTCAAAAAAATAAATATAAATAAATGAATAAATAAATAGAAGGAGTACTGAAACATGCTAAAACACAGATAAACCTTGAAAACATTATACTAAGTGAAAGAAACCATACACTAAAGGTCACATACATGACTCCATTTATGTGAAATATTTGGAAAACACAACTTTATAGAGACAGAAAGCAGATTGGTAATTGCCAGGGAATGGAAAAATGGAGCATGACTGCTTAATGGGCATAGAGGCAAAATGTCCTAGACATAGACAGTGGTGATGGTTGCACAACATTCTGAAGGTACTAAATGTCACTGGATTTATACTTTAAAATTATTAAAATGGTAAATTTTACATTACATGTGTTTTAATCACAATAAGAAAATATATCTACCACATAAAAATGTTCTGAGACAGGCTGGGCATGGTGGCTCATGCCTGTAATCCCAGCACTTTGGGAGGCTGAGGCAGGTGGATCATCTGAGGTCGGGAGTTTGAGACCAGCCTGACCAACATGGAGAAACTCTGTCTCTACTAAAAATACACAAATTAGCTGGGTGTGGTGGTGCATGCCTGTAATCCCAGGTAGTTGGGAGGCTGAGGCAGGAGAATCGCTTGAACCTGGGAGGCAGAAGTTGCAGTGAGCCAAGATCGCGCTGTTACACTCCAGCCTGGGCAACAAGAGCAAAATTCCATCTCAAAAAAATTAAAAAATGTTCTGAGAAGACTGATTACATTCATTGCCCAGGAGTAGCCACACTGGGAACAATAACAAAATACAGTTGTTCCTCTATGTCTGTGGGTTCCACATTTGTGGATTCAACCAATTGTTGATTGAAAACATTTGGAAGAAAACGTTGATAGCTTCGTTCTGTACTTAACATGCACAGATTTTTTTTTCTTATCACTATTCTCTAAACAATACAGTATAATAACTATTTTCATAACAATTACATTGTATTAGGTATTATAAGTAATCTAGAAATGATATAAAGTATACAGGAAGATTACATAGATTATATGCAAATACTACCCATCTTATATAAAGAACTCAAGCAGCTGTGATTTTGGTGTCAGTGGGGGGTCCTGGAACCAATCCCTCACCTGGATACTGAAGGACAACTGAACATTGACTCATTCATTCAATCAGCAAACATGGATTGAGCATTTAATTGCATGTCAAGCTGTGCCAGGCATTGAGCATATAGGGGATCAGAGGCTCAGTCCCCAGCCTCAGGGGCTGATAGACTAGTGGACCACACACAGGCAAATAGATCATGTCTATTTAATGTGGTAAGTGCTAAGACCAAGATATTCTCAGGGTGTTTTGAGTTCTCCCAGTGAGGTGGCAGAGAGGGATGAAGGGCATTCCAAACAGAGTAAATAAATACACAAAGGCACAGGGATGAGAGAGGATATAGCCAGTGGAGAAGGAGGGTAAATCGTGGATAAGCCAAATGGCGGAGGCCCTTGTCTGCTGTTCAAAGGAACCTGGATTTCAGCCAGGAAATGGAGGCCAGTGCCTGAAGGAGCCTCAGCAGGAGAGTGCCAGGGAGGAGATGCAGAGGCCACGACTGGAATACAGTGGGGGAGCAGGAGAACACAGTGTCTTCATAGAGGGGAAGAGAGTGGAGCGAATCAAGAAGAGAACAGCGTCAAGAGTGTCATTTCTTGGCCAGATGCTATGGCTCATACCTATAATCCTAGTACTTGGGGAGGCCTACGTGGGAAGACCACTTGAGGCCAGGAGTTCAAGACCAGCCTGGGCAAGAAAACGAGACTACACGTACATCTCTACAAAAAATTAGAAAATTAGGATTTGGTGGCACACACCTCTAGTCCTAGCTACTCAGGAGGCTGAGACAGGAGAATCACTTGAGCCCAGGAGTTTGAGGCTACAGTGAGCTGCACTCCAGCCTAAGCAACAGAGTAATACCTTGTCTTAAAAAAAACGAAAAACAAAAAAAGAGTGTCATATCTTCAGCAATGTCAAGAAAGGCAGGAGCTGAAAGTGGCCACAGACTGGACAATGAGAGGGTCACTCTTGTCCTTTGTGTATTTTACTGTCATAGCAGGCTGTGCCTCACCAAGCATGCTTTGGCATCACATTTGACTGGTGATATGGTTTGACTGTGTCCACACCCAAAGTCTCATCTTGAATTGTAATCCCGATAATCCCCATAATGCTCATGTGTCAAGGGAGAGACCAGGTGGAGGTAGCTGAATCTTGGGGGCAGCGCCCCCATGCTTTTCTTGTGATAGTGAGTGAATTCTCACAATATCCAATGGTTTTATAAGGAGCTCTTCCCCTTTTGCTCATTCACTCTTCTCCTTCCTGCTGCCTTGTGAAGAAGGTACCTCACTTCCCTTTCACCTTCCACCATGATTGTAAGTTTCCTGAGGCTTCCCCTGCCATACTGGACTGTGAGCCAATTAAACTTCTTTCCCTTATAAATTACCCAGTCTCGGGCATTTTTTATAGCAGTGTGAAAATGGACTAATACAGCTGGGAAGGAGAAGAGGCACAGGGTGGTAGAGAGGGAAAGTTTGTGTGCTCAGGAGAAATATCAGATGAGCTAGAAAGAGATGGAAGGTATAGGAGAGAGAGAGGAGAACAAAGGAAGCCAGGCTTCCAAGGCTGCAGAGCTTTCAGGAGGGGGTTGCATTTGGACAGGTAGGAGGTAGCATGGCCTCTCAGCTTGGAGGAAGGTAGGAATTCTGGAGGAGAACATATGTTTCTTGGTGGGGCAGAGGAGTGGGTGCATATAAACAAGGGAATTTCAACCTGGTGGCCTCTATTTTCTCAGCAAAGTTCAAAGGGTGGGAAACACTTAGAAGAGCCCCGGTGGGGAAGGGGGGAAGTTTGCTGACAGGGACACTAAGAAGTGTTTCCAGGCTGCTCAGCAGCCCACTAGGCTGTGCAGATGATGACTTTGTAGTAGCGCCAATCTGTGTGGGCTGTGATTTTCTCCAGCAGAGCTCAGGAGCCCAGGAGCCCAGATGTCAGAGTGTAGGAAGAACTGCCTGATAGGCTGGGCCAGAACCAGACAGGAGCAGCAGCAGGACAAGGGCGGAGGGGTGGGAGGGTTTAGGTAAAGCAGGGTGACGAGATGGCCCAGGAAGCATAGGTGAAGTAGAGAAGGAAACGAAGAAGTCAGGGGAAGGTTCTGATGCAGTGACGGAAAAATGGCAGGAGAAAGAGACTACAAGTTTTGAGGAGGTTGAAAATCTAGCACACTGGGAGTTAGGAGTGGGTGGGCTGGAAGGTGGGAGGCTCTGATCTGAGTGGGCTGGGGAACAATTCAAAGCAATATGTAATCAAGTGCTAAATAGGCTGGTATGAAATGTAAGTGGGCATAAGTGCTAGGGAGGAGAGCGCCACTTGGGAGGCAGCGCTCAGTGTGGATGGAAGAGCAACCCGGTGCAGTTTGCTGTGTTCACATCTACAGCCTGTGCGGCAACCCTGGTGGGGAATTCAAGGTGACAGTGTAACAAATGGTATCTTGACCCTCAGAAAACCCTGGGTGGATCAAACCTTTCAGAGGACAAAGTTTCTTTGGCCTCAATAAAGTCAGAAAGTGAACAATAGGAGAGAATGTGAGGCTTTTCCTAATCTGACCTATGAAATGCTGCAGTGCTCTGTCATTTGTGTCCTTCCTCCCATCTTGCTTGCCCATTCACTTCCTGCTTCAAATATCCCTTCATCTGATCTCAACATTTCAAGAAGTCTCATGCATATTGTACATTTCCACAGGACAAGGCCATGAATTAATGTGTTTATTGGGGAGGTGAGGCATGGGTGGGAGAAATCATCAAAATGGTCCTCAGTGAAGACAAGGTTTACAGCTTTTGCTCTGGTCCACTATGAGCCCAAAGCCAGAGAAGTTAAGCCATTGGCCTGAAGTAGCACAGGTAGTGAGTAGCAGAGCTCAGACTAGATGCATGACCCCCAGGGCAGGACTCTTCTCAACACAGCTCAGGGGCAGCCAGATGAGTTTCTCCCCTGTCTCCTTTGTGATTGGTCACTACCTGAGCCTCTGTTTCTTTCATCTCCTAAGCTCTAAACTGGAATGAAGTTTAGCATCTGTGGGTCTTGCCTATCTAACACCCATTGGCCCTCTTTCTTTTGATCCCAATTTGGCTCCAGAAAACACCACTCACCAATCTGGGCGGCTCCATTCGGCGGTGACCACTGATTATGTGGCCCAAGGTAGGTCTGCTTGTTGCTGTTGTACTAAGTTCCCAGGTCATCCTTTCCAAGCCTAGTCTTAAAGCTGCTTTTCCTTCTTGCCTGTGAGATATTGCATGTCTTTCCAGAGAAATCCCTATGTGTAACTTTGTGTGAGCACGGTCTGGTACTTGGTGCCAAAAAACCCTGGAGGTCCTATATTTGCCATCAAATGAAAACACTGCACACTAAGTCAGGATCTGGAAGCACTGCACATTCTGTCTGTCAGCAAATCTTACCAGCACCATCTTCCAAACATGTCCAGGACTCAGACTGCACTTCTCATCACTCCCATTGCCACAGCCCTGGTCCAAGTCACCATCACCTTTGGCCCAGACTTTTTTTTTTAAATAGAGATGAGGTCTCCCTCTGTCACCCAGGCTGGAGTGCAGTGACACAATCACAGCTCACTGCAACCTTTTTGAATTCCTGGGCTCAAGTGATCCTCCCACCTCAGCCTCCTGAGTAGCTGGGACTACAGGCATGCACCACTGCATCCAGCCAGACTATTGCAGCAGCCTCCTCAGAGGTCCTGTTTCCACTTGTGCCCTGGAGGTCCTGTTTCCACTTGTGCCCTGGAGGTCCTGTTTCCACTTGTGCCCTGAAGCCTATTCTTCACAGAACAACCAGGGCATTCTGTTGTAATGTACATGGGACCATGCTTCTCTTCTGTTCACATCCTCCCAGTGGCTCCCCGACCTCACTTAGAGTAAAGGCAAAGCCCTGACTATGACCTTCCCAGCCCACATGCTCTGACCCTGTCACTCTGACCTTCTCTCCTGCTGCTCTCTCTCTGATTCTCTGCCCCTGCCACACAGACACTTTTGCTGCTCCCCCAGCACTCCAGGCACGTTCATACTTCTGAGCCTCTGCCCATGCTTTTCCCCTACTAGAAAGTAAGCTCCACAAGGGAAGTGAGTTTTGTCTGTTTTGCTCGTTGCTGTATCCCCAGCACCCTGCAGAGTGTGTGGTACAAAATGGGTGCTCACAGCTGGGCACAGTGTCTCACACCTATAGTCCTAGTACTTTGGGAGGCCAAAGCAGGAAGATTGCTCAAGCCCAAGAGTCTAAGATTAGCTTGGGCAACGTAGGGAGACCCTGTGTCTATAAAAAAATTTTAAAATTAGCCAGGCATGGTGGTGCATGCCTGTAGTCCTAGCTACTTGAGAGACTGCAATGGGAGGATGGCTTGAGCCCAGGAAGTCAAGGCTTCAGTGAGCCATCATTGCACCACTGTACTCCAGCTTGGGTGAAAGAATGAGACCCTGTCTCAAAAAAAAGGAAAAAATGTGGGTGCTCAATTAGGGTTTGATGAATGAATAAGTGACCGAATATGAACTAAGCAGCCTGGCAGTTTATCCTTCTTTCCATCATGCCACCCTCAGCATACACTTCTGACTTTCTCTGGAATGTCGGGTAGACGCTTTTAACACTTGAGGGATCTGCCTTGTGTTGTTTTCTACTGCAGCCATAAGAAACAATCACTTTGTCAAATGTTTGTTTCTAGGCATGAAACTCAAAGGCTATTTTGACACATACGAAAATAATAATTTTTAAAATCAGAGAGAAGCAAGCAAACCAAAACAAAAGTGCAGAAACATATAAATATGTCTTTGGGGATGCATTACATAAATTCTCCAGAACCTTTCCTTGGAAGTGTTTCACGTTCCTTCAATACTGCCTTGCATTGGAGAATTCCACAAGTTTTCTATTAATTGCCCTTGAAGGTGTTTGCTTCCTGGAAGAAGTTATGGAAACAGAAAACGAGGATATTTTTATAAGAAGCTTGGCCTGAGTTTGGGGCCTGTGGCAAGCATCTGAAGAATAGCCTGTGCCAGCCACAAACCCATTTGAAGCTCTTAGAGTCCCTACTCCTGGGTAATACTATCCCCAAGGTGAAAGGATGTGAACTGAAACGGCCAGAGATCGCTCTGAGATAGATTTTGCTCATTGTCCTCGTACTTCCCACAGAGATTCCCCTAAGCTCAGGAAATTCTATCTCCCTGGTCTCAAGTGCTGCCCAAAATTTAATGATGCAGAAACAGAATTTCCCTGAGCTCTCTCTGACCTCCCCTTCCATTCTCCACTCAACCAGACCTAAAAAACAAATGTACAGAAAGTCTCCTACTGGCCCATGAAAACTCATTTTGCAACCCCCTAAATCTGTTGCAGCAGAATGTTTTAGGCAGGGCTGGCAAAGCTTATCTTCAGTGTTTATCTTATTTCCCTCCCCTGCCTCTTCACCTTTCCTCACCTCCTTCCTCTATCAAAACTCACTCTCAGGACAGGTTATGTCATCAGTCATTTATACTTTGGATTCATTTCAATGCCTGTATTTCCTCTTTTCCAGAGATGATGATGTTTTTGGCCACATTTCTGAGTTTAGGCATCAACTGTCTGGGGAAGAGGAGAATAAAAGGAGCAAGAAGCCTGTCTTTGTATCTCTGAAATATTACAGTAGCACCAACTACCATTTACTGAACACTTACTGTGAACTTTACTGTGTACCAGGCACTTTGCAAATATTATATCATTTAAATAGTGAGCAGATTAAATGATTTAATACATGTGCTCAGCACAGTGTCTGGCACATAGCAAATATTCAATTCAAAGTGGCTATTTTTAAAAAGTAATAATCTTTATAACAACACTATGAGACAGGTATTACCGCATTTAGTAAAGAAACAAAGTTGAGTGACTTTCCAAACTTGCTCAGATGATAGGTACAGGACTAGGATTTAAGTCCAGATATATCTGACTCTAAGGAATATGCTTTTTTCATAACACCATTTGGATTTGACTCTAAAGAAGATGCTTTTTTCATAACGCCATTTGGATTCCAAACCACAAAAGCCTCTGCTTAATCTGCCTACCAGTGAGCATAGCCTGAAACACGCACATGAGGAACTATGTCCTAAAATGCTTCATTTTTAATAAGACTTTATTTACCATCGACAGCCTCAGAAGAGAGTCCCTCAAGTCCTGAAACGTCAGAGTCAAGCTCCAGCATAAGCCTCTGATTTACTTCTGTTCCCAAGAGTGGGCCTGGAAAGAGACCACCTGTGGTTTATTTTCTTTTTCTTTCTTTCTTTTTTTCTTTGAGATGGAGTCTCACCCTGTTGCCAGGCTGGAGTGCAGTGGCTTGATCTCGGCTCACTACAATCTCCACCTCTCGGGTTCAAGCGATTCTCCTGCCTCAGTCTCCCATGTAGGCATGTGCCACCCGCCTAATTTTTATATTTTTAGTAGAGATGGGGTTTCATCATGTTGGCTAGGTTGATCTCAAACTCCTGATCCGTCCACCTCAGCCTCCCAAAGTGCTGAAATTATAGGCATGAGCCACCGCACCCAGCCTGGTTTACTTTCTTCTAGGAGAAGACTCATAGACAGGTGGCTAATTAGTATATAATGATGCTAATCTATGCCCCACTCCTTTCTTATATCTCTGTAGCCCTCCCATACAGGTATTCTCTCTCCGTTCAACACAGCTCACAAGAGAAGCAGGCTGCATGCATGTCCAGATAAGTGAGTGTGTGACTTCCTGCCCAGGGTAGTGGTGACTTTGGTTAAAACTTGGTGTTAATAGGGTCATCCCTGAATGAATCAGGTAGAATACCACCAAAATGAAACCCCCTGATTCCATGTCTAACCACTTCCCAAATTGGAGCTGTTGATTCACAAAGGCAACAGTCTAAGTATATCTAGTGGCTAGAAAAACAACTCAGCCCAGTGCCCAGGCACAACAACACACTCATTCATGGCATTTGTCCTACCAGCCTCTTGGGCGTGGAGGAATATTTGTGCTAGGATACAGCCTCCCTCAAATGCTCCCCTGCACATGTGCTGACCACAGGGATTTAACAAAATTTTTTTGTGAAAATGCAATACAGCTTCACCTTTGATTTGGATATTCTGTGTAGTACCCTCTTCAGCTGAGTTCAAAATGAAATCTTTCTAGAAGATATTCCCCTTTGCAGGATGTTTTGCGGCTTGAACATAAACCAGTCTGGGAGGCAAGCTGCATGGTTCTAGTTTAGATCAATCTCCCGGGATCTACCCTGATGGATAGAGTGATGTCTCCCAGCAAGCTTGAGCAAAACTATGGGGACAGCCTGCCCCCTTCCAGACTGGGAGAAAAGTCTAAACAATGTGAGGAAGTCATTTCAAAGCTTCTCCCAGGTTCTGTTCATCAGACATGAAGGCTGATTAGGTACAGATCATCCTTTGTGGTCATTTTGCCTCTAAATCATATAAAGATACGGGGATTTTGTAGTGCTGTCCATAAACAGGCATACTTTAAAAAGTTTTCTTTCCATGTGAGAGAACATTGATCTAAAAGGCTCTTCATTCTTTTTGTTCAGTTTTATCTATCAATATGCTTTCTGCCAAATCTCATTTCTGGCTCTAATGGGGGCCCACAACTGAGCTGATATTGCAATGACCAGTAAGGTGTTGAGACAGTCTGGCAGCCACAGCACTGCTACAACTGCTGCATCTCTGGTTTCCAGTGTCAGGGTTTCCTGAGTCACCGGCAGGGAAAGACCGCTATGCTAGAGCTCCCTGGGCCCTGAGCAAGACCCAACTGCAGCTTTTGTCCTCCAGGACTCTGATGGCATCAGGACTGTGGGCAGCAACAAGGCTTGCTCAGGTCTGGGCACAGAGCCCAGACAAGGAAGGCTGGAGCAAGGCTGAATGCAGATTAGGGGACAGGCAGGGGATTAGGTAAGACTGGAAAGTATCACTAGAAATCTGTCACATAGCAAGGGAAGCTTGGGAGCCAGATCAGAGCAGAGTGATAGGTGAGGAGTCCACCTAGGAAGACACTATGTGGAAATCAGAGGCAACCTGTTGAAAGCAAAGCAGGAAAATAGTTTTAAAACAGCCAGTTGATTTTTGACAAAGGTGTCAATGTAAGTCAATAGGAAAAGGATAATCTTTTCAACAAATGGTGCTGGAATAAGTGTTTAGCCATATGCAAAAATGAATCTCCATCATTACCTCATTCCGTACATAAGCTTGAAGTTGATCTGTAAAGGCTGGCCAGACCACACTGGCTTACACCTGTAATCCCGGAACTTTGGGAGACTGAGGCAGGAGGATCACTTGAGGTCAGGAATTCGAGACCAGCCTAGCCAACATGATGAAACCCAGTCTCCACTAAAAATACAAAAATTAGCCAGGCATTGTGGCACACACCTGTAGTCCCACCGACTTAAGAGGCTGAGGCTTGAGAATCGCTTGAACCTGGGGGTGGAGGCTGGGTGAGAGAGCAAGATTCCATCTCAAAAAAAAAAACAAAAAACTGATCTATAAAGGCTAACAATATTAAACTACAGACTTTGACAGAAAATATAAGAGAAAATCAGTGATCATGGGTTTAGCAAAAATTCTTCAAAAGAATTTAAAAAGTACAAAGTACAACAGAATGAATATTCTTAATGCCACCAAACTGTACACTTAAAAATAGCTAAAATGAGGCTTCGCATAGTGGCTCACACTTGTAATCCCAGCACTTTGGGAGGTTGAGTCGGGCAAATGACTTGAGCCCAGGAGTTTGAGACCAGCCTGGGCAACATGGTGAAACCCCATCTCTACTAAAAATACAAAAACTTAGCCAGACCCACTGCACTCCAGCCTAGGCAACAGGAGTGAGACCCTAGCTCAAAAAAAGAAAAAGAAAAAGAAAAGAAAAAAAAGGTTAAAATGGTAAATTTTATGTTTTGCATATTTTACCGCAAAACAAACAAACAAACAAAAAACAGGGCATGGTGGCTCACGTAACCCCAGCTCTTTGGGAGGCCAAGGTAGTGAATCACTTGAGGTCAGGAGTTGGAGACCAGCCTGGCCAACATGGTGAAACCCCACCTCTACTAAAAATACAAAAATCAGCTGGGTGTAGTGGTGCATGCCTGTAATCCCAGCTGCTCAGGAGGCTTGAGACACAAGAATCGCTTGAACCTGGGAGGCGGAGGTTGCAGTGAGCTGAGATGGTGCCGCTGCACTCCAGCCTGGGTGACAGAGTGAGACTCTGTCTCAAAAAAACAAAAACAAAACAACAACAAAACAGATAATGCCTTCTCTTCATTCATCAGGAAAAAAAAAGCCTGAGCATTTAAAAATCAATAAGTTGGACTTCAAAATTTAAAAATTTTGTTCTTTAAAAGACATTGTTACAAAACTGAAAAGGTGAGACATATAAAAAGCTGCAAAACCTATTTCTGACAAAGGACTTGTTCCAGGATATATAAAGAACTCTTACAACTCTATAAGACAACCTAATTTTTAAAAAGCAGTCAAAAAGATTTTAACAAACATTTCACCAAAGAGGATATAAAGATGGCAAATAAGCAAATGAAAAGGTAGCTTAACATAGTCATTAGTGGGAAATGCAAATTAAAACCTGGAGGAGAAACTACTACATATCTACTAGAATGGCTAGAATTAGGAAGAATATACCAGCTGGGCAGGGGGCTCATATCTATAATCCCAGCACACTGGGAGGCTGACATGGGCGGATCATTTGAGCCCAAAAGTTTGAGACCAGCCTGGGCAACATAGTGAGATCCTGTCTCTAAAATAAAATTTTTTTTTCAATTAGCTGGGCATGGTAGTCCCAGCTATTCAGAAGGCTGAGGTGGGAGGATCACTTGAGCCTGGGAGGCTTTGGCTTTAGTGAGCCATGTTGAGGACACTGTACTCCAGCCTAGGCAGCAAGAGTGAGACTCTGTCTCAAAAAAAAAAAAAAAAAAAAAAGACTATACCAAATGTTGTTCAGGAAGTGGAGCAACTGGAACTCCTCATACACTGGTGGGGATGTAAAAAGGTATGACCACTTAGGGAAATAGTTTGGCTGTTTTTCACAAAATTAAACATATACTTACTATATGATCTAGCCATTCTCCACCTAGATATTTACCCTAGGTAACTGCAAACATGTGCACGAAAGACTTGCTCATGAAAGTTCATAGCAGCTTGATTTGTAAACTGTGCAATGTCCATCAAGAGTTGAATAAACAAATTTAGTACACCTCTATGATGGGATAGTACTCAGCAATAGAAAGGATTGAACTGTTGATACATGCAACAATATGGACGAACCTAAAAATAATTATGCTGAGTGAAAGAAGCCAGACCAAGAAAGAGTACATGCTGTCTGCTTCCATATATAAAACTCCAGAAAATGCAAATTAATCTGACAGAAAACAGATGATTGGTTGCCTAGGAACAGGATGGGGTGGGGAGTGAGGGATGGGTTACCAAGGGGTACAGGGAAGCTTTTGGGAATGATGGACATATTCATTATCTTGATTTTAACAGTAGTTTTATGGGTGTATGCATGTTAAAACTCATCAAATTGTATTTTTAAAATATTTGCAGTTAGTGGTATGCCAATTATAATTCAATAAAGACTTTCAATAAAAGAAAAAGAAAGAAGGAAAAAACCTACACTGTTCCATCAATAGGCAACACAGGGTCATGGCTAGAGCCTGGGCTCCGGAGGCTTCACTAGATTTGGATTCAGGCTCTATGACATGGGTGACCTTGACCAAATCATGTGATCTATTTAAGCTTTGGTTTCTTGATCTGTAAAATGGGAGCAACAACAGTGTTATGAAGACAAAATTATCTGGTATTTGTAAAGTACTTAGAACAGTAGCTAAAGAACAGTCACTGTTGGCTATCATCCTCCTCCTCCTCCTCCTCATCATCATTTGTAAGGCTGCTGATTGAAATGCAAGGCACACAGACAGCTGGTAGAGATCAGAATTCAGGTGGGTGGATAGAATGGAGTATGAGAAGTCAAGAATTCAAGTCAGACTGGCTTACTCAGAAGTCCCACCACCCCAAGGAATGATGTTTTCAGGCAAATTTCTGATTAGCCTGAGGCCAGTCCCCAGGTTTTCCCAGGCTAGAATCTGCAATAGAGAGAGAAGTTTTTAGCCGACACACCTTGTTGCGGTGGCGCCAGTTACATTAGAAGATGGACTCCTCTTTGTCTCTCTTGCCCTGAAGTAATTTCCTGGCAAATCAGAGGGACCACCTGTCAGCACTCCAAAGCTTTTCACTTAACCAGCCCTCATCCCTCATGGCTTGCATTGGATCTGGGTGCCACCTGAGAGGACCACTGCCTTCTGAGCTTCCTTCTGGTCTAGGTAGTTCATAGCGCATCCTCAGTCCCTGCCCCAGAATGGCAACAGACAGCAATAATGCTACCAGCAACTGGCCACTCATGGCAAGGGCTGCAAAATCCGCAGAGAAAAACACAAGGCTTAGGTGGAAATACTAGACTAGTGGGGATGAAGGATGGGGAGGGGAGATGGTTGGTCAGAAACCGAAAAAGCTTTCTCCAGGATCCAATGCAGGGCCAAGTAAGCAAAAATCCCAACGAATGTGGAATCAGCAGTTAGGGCTGTGGTGGGATCCAGCTGGCCAGAAGCCTGGGCCCAGGCAATTTCATTATCTGGGAGAGATTCCTACAGGAGCAAGGAGGAGGAAAAAAGTGGGGAAAGGATCATTCTAATTAACAGCTGAGCTAGGCCAGCGACAGGATCTCTGAGAGGGCTTGCGCCAGAGTCAATGGTGCTGCATGGTAGGAAGTTGTCTCAGCTTGAAAGAACCACAGCAAAGCATCAGGGCTCTCAAGAGTTCATGGCACAGCTGCGTGCAGTGGTTCACACCTGTAATCCCAGCACTTTGGGAGCCTGAGGTGGTGCATCACTTGAGGTCAAGAGTTTGAGACCAGCCTGACCAACATGGTGAAACCCCATCTCTACTAAAAAACAAGCAAACAAAAAAATTAGCTGGGCGTGGTGGTGCACGCCTATAATTCCTGCTACCCAGGAGTCTGAGGCAGAAGAATCACTTGAACCTGGGAGGCGGAGATTGCAGTGAGCAGAGATCGCGCCACTGCACTCCAGCCTGAGCAACAAGAGTGAAACTCCATCTCAAAAAGAGTTCATGGCTCAAAGTCCAGCTCTACCGCTATACTGGTTATGCTCCTTCTGCCACAACCCACAACCCCCATCCTTCTCTATACTGCTCTGTGCCTGGGTGACTGACCTCTTTAGATTGCATCACCCTGGCTTCCTTGGGTTCTAGCTTCTGCATGGGTTTGGCTATGGGAGGAATGGGAGCGATGGGAGGGATATTTTTTTCCTGTTCCCTCCTTGCTTTGGAGCCTGATCCTGGCAGTGAGTGTCTCTCCAAGACTCTTAAGTCTATTCCCGCGGTTCCACTTCTCACCCCTCATCTCTGGTTGTACTCTTTTCATTCCTTGACCTGTGAGGCTGGGGGTAGTATAGTGTACATGCACCTGAGAGTAATAATTTTTTTTTTTTTTGAGACGGAGTCTCAGTTGCCCAGGCTGGAGTGCAGTGGGGCAATTTCGGCTCACTGTAACCTCTGCCTCCTGGGTTCAAGAGATCCTCCCATCTCAGCCTCCCAATTAGCTGGGACTACAGGTGAGCACCACCATGCCTGCCTTATTTTTGTATTTTTTGTAGAAATGGGGTTTCACCATGTTGGCCATCTTGTCTCAAACCCCTGACCTCAAGTGATCTGTCCGCTTTGGCCTCCCAAAGTGCTGGGATTACAGGTGTGAGCCACCAAGCCCATCCTGAGAGTAATAATTGAAGGATACCCTTAGAATGACCCTGTATGGCAGATGCATGTGAATGTATGTTCTGAGCTAGGGAATCTGTGAGTGGTCAACCCAGAGATTTGTTCCTTATCTATGACAAACATCTGAGCCCCTGTCCCATTCCATCCCATAAAAGACAGACATACAGAGGACTGAGCCCCTGTGTTTTGGGTTAAATGAAGTTTGTCAGGTGGAAGTTTTAGGGGAAGGGTGAAAATGCTATATAAACTGAATGATGTTAGCAGGTGGTTGCAATTTTCCTGCCCAGCCCCCACCACGGGGCCATGCAGTTATGTTGTCCAGCCTGTGGCCACTGGACCATTTCTGTATATAAGGCAGTTCTCCTGTCCAGCCTATTGTCAGGGGACTCTCTCCTCTGTATGTAACCCCTAATAAAACCTCCTGTCTCATTTTCTAGCTGAAGGTCTCTTCTGCCTCTTGAGCCTAGTGCCTCGCCTATTAAGGTTAATAGAGGGTTTGGCACAACAGGTGGTTCCTGCTGTTGCTAGTCTCCGGGTGCCCTATCAGCTTTGCTTGTTTCCTAACCCTGCCTCTGCCTAAGCAAAAACCTCATTAGAACCATTTAGTGGATTTTACTCCTATCAGAACCTGCCTGAGGCAGCCACTGGTTAACTATGTGATCACCTGAGGTCATCAGTCCCTTCCTCATCTCAGGTGGGGATACCTAAAAAGAAGTGTGGGCTGGGAGCAGTGGCTCATGCCTGTAATCCTAGCACTTTGGGAGGCTGAGATGTGGGGATCACAAGGTCAGGAGTTCAAGACCAGCCTGACCACCATGATGAAACCCTGTCCCTACTAAAAATGCAAAAATTAAATGGGTGTGGTGGCAGGCACCTGTAATACCAGCTACTCAGGACACTGAGGCAGGAGAATCACTTAAACTCGGGATCGTGTCACTGCACTCTAGCCTGGGCAACAGAGCAAGACTGTCTCAAAAAAAAAAAAAAAAAAAGAAGTTGTAAGGACTGTATGAGATAAAGCAGGTAATGAGTCGCAGCTTGTGTCCCAGGTGAGGCCCCAGCAGAGGACCTTTGGTTTGGTGATGCGAGGACTCTGTAGATCTAATTTCTTCCACTGCCTCCCGAGCTTTCTTCTCCTTAGGTAAACCCAGTTCGCTCAGGCTGAAGGGAAAGGAAGAACGTTCCTCCAGCTCCTTGTCATGAAGGCCCGGGAGGTGAGAGGGCATTCTGCCAGTCCGGAATATCCACTTTGCTCTGACAAAGGTCAGCATGCCCAGAATAAGGAAGTACCCGCAGCTGGGAAAGGTAAATCCAAACTTGAAAAGACAGATACTAAGCATTTGAATCAACACGGGACTGCAGTGGGCTTGCAGAGCCCTGTTTATGGGGCAATAAACCATTTAAATGACTCTGTGTTGGAACCCACAGATCTTCTTGAAAGGCTTATCACAGGAACTGCTAGCAGGGCTCCAGGAGGTCTGGAGGGTGATGTTGGGGTGGCTTTTTGGCTTCTGCTTGAAGCTGCCAGTTCCCCTCCATCGAACACCATCCCTGGAGAGGCTGCCATGAGGTGAGTACCCTCGGGAAGATCTCAGAGTTCAGGCTAGGCAGCCTGCATCACGGGTACTAAAGGCTGAGTCCGTGTCATTCTGCCTTGTGGTGAGGAAGAGAGAGTTATTTCTTGCTTGGGGATATTAGGAGGAATGACTATGGCGTGGTGATAAAAGCACATCATGGATGAGCTGAGTGCGGTGGTGGGTGCCTGGAGTCCCTGCCATTCGGGAGGCTGAGGCAGGAGGATTGCTGGAGCCCAGGAATTTGAGGCAGTAGTTTGCTATGATCATACCTGTGAATGGTCACTCTACTCCAGTCCAGCAACACAGACTCCATCTCTAAAATATAAAAAAGCATGACATAAACTTGAGTTTGAATCCTGTGTTTGTTGCCTAACCTTGGCAAATGCACTTACCCTCTCTGTGACTCAGTTTTGTTACAGATAGGAATAATAGCAATAATATGCCTAATAGAGTTTTTGTGAGGATTAAGTGAGATTATATATATATATAATGGGCTTAGCAGAGGGCCTGGCACTTGGTAAGTGCTAAAAAAAAAAAAAATTAGTTATTATCAAGAATGTTATCACTACACTAATCTCTTTCCATCTGGTTACCCTTCTCTCAGCTCCAACAGAACAAGGGTCCATGGGAGACTAAGAGATGATAACTCACCATCTACTTCTGGGAGGGTAATAAACACACCCAAGCACCTCACATTAACCCAGGCCCAGATCAACTCTTGCAGCCCAGCAGAGTCCAGAGGCTGCTGGAGGCAAAGGGCAGAAGCTGGGGAGAGGCCAAGTGGCTGGGTCCAGGTGGACTTCGAGCAGACAGCCGGCAGAACAGTGCCAGTGGCTTCTTTGGGCAGCACTCTTTTTGGGTACTCTCTGACATAGGCCTGGCGAAGCTAGACATGACTAAACATGCCTTTGTAGAAGGCAAAATTGTCAGAGGAGAGTCTTTGTTTTGAAAAATCACCACCACTCCTGGGAAATACAATCTGCTGATGTTAGAAAGCAGCTGTGTAGCAGGAGAGAGGGTAACACCAAGGGAACAGGCCAGCTGGACCCCAAAAGGGTTCCCAAGGCCATAGCGTGCCTTGGTGAATTCTCCCAGGTCTGGGACTACCCCCTATCAGGCTCTAAAACTTAATGTAGTCAACAGGCTAAGGATGGATTTGCCTGTTGGGGATAGACTAACATTAACCAAGGTCATAAAACATTAATATATAGACCAGAATACCAATTATTTTTCTCCTTTTCTCACTCTTTCTCTTTTCCTTGTATTTACTGAATACCTACTATATGCTAGGTAGCTATAAATAAAAGTAACTACCCTAATAGAGCAATGCATTCTAGTTGGGGAGATTAAAACATAGCCATCTATGTAAATAACAGCAGAGAATAATAAGCACCAGGAAAGCCACACAGCAGGGGTAGGCAGGGCTTTTGAGGAAGGGGCACCCTCAGCCAAGGAAAGGCCTGTCTGAGGAGGTGGCCTTTGAGCCAGGATGGAGGAAAAGCATTCCAGGCAAGGAGTCTTGTGAAACAACTGCTCAGCAGCCCAGGATCCCAGGCCTCTGCAAGTCTGCATAGCTTTTCCAGCAGGCTCCCAGTGCAGAGAGATGAGCTATAGTCAGAACAAGGACCCAAGCAAGTGAGGAACTAATCTCAGGTAATGACCCGTCCATGGAGGGCTGCAGTGTCCTCTCACCAGCCAGGCTGTCACCCTGACCAGGGCAAGGATGTTTGTGGATCTAGGCTGCTCCCCACAGCAGTTCTGGAGGGGCTGTCCCATTGTCCCTTCATCCGCACATCCTTTCCCCAGGGTAGCTAATGCAACTTAGTGGGCTGCCATTATGTTTTGCTTGGATAAAACAGCCAAATTGTTTAACCTCTCTGCACCTGTTTTCTCTTCTACAAAATAAGGATGAGAGCTAGCTTGCAAGGCTCTGGGTTGGAGATAAAGATTCAGCAAAGAAGTGAAGTAACATAAAGCTATCATGCTTGCTAGCAGGAGTTCCATAGACAGTTAGTTTTAATTGCTGTTATTCATATTACATTGATTATTCTGCCCCAGCCTGTGAGCTGTGTCAACACTTAGAGGAACAGCAGTAGAGCGTAGGAATGGCACATAGAACGTGGTCTCTGAGCACACAAACAAGCTGTGTGACTCAAATTATTTAAACTCTCTCTGCCTCATTTGCCTCATCTGCATACTGGGGTTACTAACAGACCCTACCTCATGGAGTTTGGGAGGATAAAATGAGTTCATCCATATGAAGCTGGTAGAATGGCGCCTGGCGCCTGGTGAGGGCCCAGATGTCCACTGCTGTTGTGTGTTGCCGTAGAGTGTTTCCAAAGGTGGCTGCAACAATCCGTCCCATCTAAATATGAGGAGACAGAGTCTGTTTCCTTCCCCTTGAATCTTGGCTGGCCTATGGAGTGACATTCTGGGCCCTTGTAGCTTCCATTTTTACCCTCTAGAAAGCCAGTTTCCACATAAAGAAATCTGAGCTAACTTGCTAGAGAGGCCACATGGAGAGAATGAAACCCCAGAGGATAAGAAACCACTTGAAAAAGAGCACAGGCACCCAGTGGATAGCTGGCACCCACCGCCAGGTGTGAATGAGGCTATCTTGCATTTCTCAGATGCTGCAGCTGACGTGAAGTGAGGTCAAGATGAGTGTTCCAGCTGAGTCTGCCCAAACTGCTAACTCATGGTATTCTGAACCATAAATGGTTGTCATTTTATCTCCTTAGGTTTTGGAGTGGCTTGTTACACAGCAATAGGTTACTGAAACATATATGTACAAGCATGCATATAAACACACATATAATACATAAATACCTGGCATACATACACACATATACACATAACTTCATTATGTGTTGATTTTCTTTTCTTTCTTTTTTTTTTTGAGATGGAGTCTTGCTCTGTCGCCCAGGCTGGAGTGCAGTGGCGTGATCTCGGCTCACCACAACTTCCACCTCCCGGGTTCAAGCAATTCTCCTGCCTCAGTCTCTTGAGTAGCTGGCATTACAGGCACGTGCCACCATGCCTGGCTAATTTTTGTATTTTTAGTAGAGATGGGGTTTCGCCATGTTGGTCAGGCTGGCCTTGAACTCCTGTCCATGTGATCCACCTGCCTCAGCCTCCCAAAGTGCAGGGATTACAGGCGTGAGCCACTGCACCCAGCCTGTGTTGATTTTCTAGTTTCATTCTCATAGGCTAACCTATGGCATCTTGGCATCTCTTTAATATCCTACCTACATAATCAATCAGAGGGAGTTAAGTCAAAGGGTAAAACAATCCAGAAAAAGTGAAAATTCGTAGTCTCTACTCTTGGGAAGCCTACAGTTAAAACGACTAAGGTACCATGAAACATAGATTTTAGAGCCCTCATATTTGCATAAAGTTTTGGACTTTCAAAGAACTATCAGAAACCATATGATTTTCCTTCAAATCATCTAAAAGCAAATAGTTAACACTTTGCTGGATATTTTTTAAGTGCCAGGCAGTAATCTAAGCACTTTACATGTAATGCATAGTGTGGTGAGTTGTATTTTCTGCAGATGACTGCCATGATATTCCCCATCCTGCATGCTCTTCTTGCACCATGATGTTGGCACCATCGAGTGGTGGGATCTATGTTCCCTCCTTTTGAATCTGGGTTGGGCTTTGTGACTGCATTGGCCAACAGAATATGTCAAATGTGAAACTATGTGATTTCCAAGGCTAGATCATAAAAATGCCATGCTCTTCTGCCTAGCTCCCTTTTAGAAACTAGCCTCCATGTTGGGAGGAAGCACAGGTCACACAGAAAGACCACATTGTGGATGTTTTGGCTGACAGCCAGCATCAACCACCACACATGTGAATGAGCAAGCCTTTGAGATGACTCTGGCTCTAGCCCCAGCTGTTGTCTAACTGCCATTGCATGAGAAACCCTGAGCAAGAACCACTGCCTAGATGAGTCAGTCCCCATTAAATGATTGTTGTTGTTTTAAGCCACCAAATTTTGACATGATTTTTTTTTTTGGAGACGGAGTTTCGCTGTTGTTACCCAGGCTGGAATGCAATGGCACAATCTCGGCTCACCGCAACCTCCGCCTCCTGGGTTCAAGCAATTCTCCTGCCTCAGCCTCCTGAGTGGCTGGGACTACAGGCATGCACTACCACGTCTGGCTAATTTTTTGTAGTTTTAGTAGAGACAGGGTTTCACCATGTTGACCAGGATTGTCTCAATCTCTTGACCTCGTGATCCACCTGCCTCGGCCTCCCAAAGTGCTGGGATTACAAGCGTGAGCCACCGCGCCTGGCCTGACATGATTTTTTATACAGCAATAAATCACCAGGACACACAGTTACTTCAATGATTATTTCATTGCCTACATCCCCCTGCCAAAGTGTAAGCTAAAAGAAAGTGGAGACTGAGTTTGTCTTATTTATGGCTGTGTCCCTAGGATCTAGTTTGAGTAGATTTCTGTTAAGAATTGGTTAAATGGGCTGGGCGCAGTGGCTAATGCCTATAATCCAGCACTTTTGGAGGCCGAGGTGGGCAGATCACCTGAGGTCAGGAGTTTGAAATCAGCATGACCAACATGGAGAAACCCTGTCTCTACTAAAAATACAAAATTAGCTGGGCATGGTGGCGGATGCTTGTAATCACAGCTATTCAGGAGGCTGAGGCAGGAGAATCGCTTGAACCCGAGAGGCAAAGGTTGGGGTGAGCCGAGATCACACCATTGCACTCCAGCCTGGACAACAAGAGTGAAACTCCGTCTCAAAAAAAAAAAGAATTTGTTAAATGAATGAACGTAGCATTGATTGCTCTTATGAGCTGCTGGATGAGGTCAATAAGGCAGGCATTCTTATCATTTTGCAGATAGGAAAACTAGGCCCAGAGAGGTTAAGTGACTTATCTGAAGTCACACATCCAATAGCTGTCAGAAGTAGCTTAATATCACCCCATGGGGATTAAGTTTCAACAGGAATTTCTGAGGGGACGCATTCAAACCATAGCATGGTCTGAAGCAACAGGCTAGCTGTGAGAACAAGTTGGTGCCAGGAAGAGATCTGTGTTCCCAGAGCAAACTATCTTAAGGGAAAGGCAGCTGCAACACTGATGAGGGAAGATGGCATGACTCCTCTTGTCTTGGAAACAGACTGCAGACCAGCAGAGGGGAGAAATGTTCTCCGTGTTCTCCTCTATCCCCTTGCCTCTAGCCTTTCCAAATTTGACAGTCTCCATTTTGTTACCAATGGAGGGGAAAATGATAACTAAGATTTCTTTTGAATCTTGGCACCAGAGCTCAGGCTTTTATTAGTAAGCAGTAAAAATGACATTAACCTCGGTAACAAATAAAGTAAATCCTGGTTGGCTCTGAGTTTAATATCACAGCCTTTCTAAGTTAACTTACTAAGTGATTTACTTCCTTAGTGCCTTTAACCCGATATCTGCAGTAGCTGGCCTTCTAGTAGTTGCCACTTATCTTACCTTGGGACACGGATCCCAGACAAACCTGAAAATGGGCTTTAGAAACAGTCCATAAAGAGGAAATGTGGCTGGGCACAGTGGCTCACGCCTGTAATCCCAGCACTTTGGGAGGCCAAGGCAGGAGGATCTTTTGAACCTAGGAGTTCAAGACCAGCTTGGACAACATGGTGAAAACTGTCTCTACAAAAAATTTTAAAAATTAGCCAAGTGTAGTGGCATGCACTTGGAATCCCAGCTACTCAGAAGGCTGAGGCGGGAGGATCATCTGAGCCCAAGAGGTTGCAGCAAGCCATAGTGGCACCACTGCACTCCAGCCTGGGTGACAGAGGGGGACCCTGTTTAAGAAAAAAAAAAGTAAATGTTTTAGAGGCAGCTTGGGATATAAGAGCAGTGGAGTACGCAGGGTTGTCAGGCCAGCCCTGACTGTGAGTGTGTACCAGTCCTCTGAACTACTTTGAGCCTAAATTTCCCCATCTGTCAAAAAGGGAGTATTGTCACATTAGTATGCAGAACTTCCCCCCTAAAAATAAAATTCTATACTAGAACATTTAACTTTACTCCATAAGTACTTACTGAGTACTTTCCATGACCAAATTGAGGTAACAGATCCCCAGTGGAACGCAAAATATAGCCTCTGTTCTAAGGACTTCCCATCTACTAAGGGAGATAAGACTTATACACGTAGAACAGCAGCCTGTGGAGGTGCCTTCATCAACTATCCCTTTCCCTTTAGTCTGATTTTATTTTCTATAGTAGCTACTGTGGTTAGGATGTGGGTAAGGGACTTAAAAATATTAGGGGAGTGGAGAAAATGAAGAAAAGGAGGACAAAGAATAAAGGAAAAAATGAAATTGGTCCCTACACGTAGTCCAAGAGTTTCCTGGTATTCTGAGGAAGTGGAGGTTCTCCTTCCACCAGAACTATACCTTGACCTTCCTGGGGTACTCCATGCTGACCCAGACTCCCCAGCCACTGAACCCAGGAAGAAAGCTGCAGAACTGAACCTGATAAGTCAGTCCAGAACAGCCCATGGAGGGCGGTTTATATAAATTTATCAGTGAATCACCCGGCTGCTCTCCCCATCTCCCGTAGCATCCCAGACTGGGGGCTGGATTGTGCATCAAGGTTTGGCCAGGTCAGGTGACCCAAAGGGTGTTGCTGCTCCTCTCCTAGCTTCTGGGATCCCTGATTGACTGATACAATATTAGGGATCAGAATGCTTCCCCCAAGGAACACCTGACCTTAATTCAACTGTCACTGGATTCCAGCCTTCTTTGTGCATTAGCTTTTGTTTGAGCCTTTCATAAATGATGACAGTGATTTGGGTTCACATACCCTCCTTTTTTGAGCAAACATTTATCAAGCACTTAGTATGTGCTTGAAAGAACACACTGTTCGCCAGGCGTGGTGACTCATGCCTGTAATCCCAGCACTTTGGGAGGCTGGGGCAGGCCAATGACCTGAGGTCAGGAGTTCAAGACCAGTCTGGCCAACATAGTTAAACCCCGTCTCTACTACAAATACAAAAATTATCCGGGCATGGTGGTGCGCCCTTATAGTTCCACTGCTTGGGAGGCTGAGGCAGGAGAATCACTTGAACCCGGGAGGCAGAGGTTGCAGTGAGCCAAGATTGCACCACTGCACTGCAGCCTGAGAGACAGAGCAAGGCCCTGTCTCAAAAAAAAAAAGAAAAAAAGAACACATTGTTCCAAGTTCTTTACATGAATTATCTCAGTGCCATAACTCTGCTATTATTATGTCCATGTTACAGATGAGGAAGCTAAAAAATTCTAGTGCAGTTATTATCTATAGTGAAATGCTTCAAAGGGATGTTTTGAAGACTATTGAAGGAATTGAGAAGATTGGAAGGCCAAGATCTGAACAAATGTTTGGCCACACAGTAAATACATGGCAAGCTGGCAGGATGTCATTTTTCTCTAGCTAACGAGAAATTGACCCAAAGGAGGGCCTATCCAGAAAGAATATTGGATTGGGAGTTGTGGAATGTGGGACACGAGGTCTGAACTTGTCACCGAACAATAGACCTTGAACAAGTTACCCCTCTGGGCCTTTCCTTTTCCAGTGAAATAGGGTCTTGGGGGGCTGGCCCTGGCACCCAGGCTGCTTGCCACATATTTACTATATGGCCAAACACTTGCTCAGGTCTTGCCCTTCCAATCTTTGCAACTGCTTCAGTGGTCTTAAGGACGCTGCTTTTGATCTATTTCACTATGGAGAATAACTGCACCAGAAATTTTCAGTTTCCTCATCTGTGGTAGGGGTGAGAATAATAACCTAAGGTTCAATGATGCCACCAGTTACTGGCCCTGGGTTCTGCAGAGCAGCTGGCAGTGGCGTTCCTGAGAAATGAGCTGGCAGTTGCTACAGTTGGGCTCTTTCCCTGAACAGCTGGTGTGGAGAGCAATGCAGGGGGAGTGCGGGGGACAGGACAACCTCTGAGACTCTGGCCAACTGCAATGTCTGTTAAGGGTGGCCCAGATGGCTGCTAGCCATTAAGACATGCCCGTGTGCTTTGCAAGCTGTAGTCTCTCCTTTTGAAGGTCTCTCTCCAGAATATACGGAAAGAAGTTTGTCTCAGTCCACTTCCACACCTGTCCACCTGAGCTGGGCCCTAGACTGAGCCTCTGTCTCCACATGGATCCCATGAGTATCCTACTTCCCAAGGCCAATGTGTGGCTCCTCGCACGGGCTCCAGGACCACAGTGCTTTCTTGAGCAGGCTTTCGGTGGTGCTGGTGGGTGGTGGTCTCAGGGAAGATCACACTCCCTTTCCTCCCACTCTGTCCCAAGCACAGATACAGGATCTTCTCTTATTTTCACAAGATTGTAAGGTTAATACCTTTGAGGCTGAAGTTGTTGGGGCTGGCAAAAGACAGTTATAATTACAGAAGAAAAACAGCTAAGTTGGAGGTTGCCTTGAACTCTCCTGGAGTCCACCGCTCCGTGGCCTGGGGTGCCCTACTTGCCTTTTAGTTCCAGGCCTGCCAGGCCTGCCATCTGATGGCAGAGCTCACTTAACTCCCACAGAGAGGAAGGCATTTGTTCAGATCTCTCCTACCTGGAGTCCAGGCTCCAACTTTCTGTTTTCCCCAAGAGATAAGAGGAAGTCTTCCCAATGCCCAGGTGACTGGGGTAGGTCTGTCTGCCACTAACCATGTGATAGTCATTTATATTAGCATACATAGCCATTTATTTCCTCTTGTCTCAACCTGTCCATTCCAGAATCAGCTCTGAGCCTTTCCTCTGCATAATGAAAAAGCCCAGTGTTTTTCCCAAAACAAAAAGCAGTCTTTTCCCTTAGGTGGATTTTCCTGCTTCCTCTTGCTAAACAATAAACAGCTGAAGCTTTGGAATTACTGTGTGCCTTGCTTCAAGCCTTCAAGCTTGCAAGGCTATCAGGGTCTGACATGAGAGCACCCCACCATATAAGTAATAATCAGACATACACAATCATATGTGAGCCAGTCACAGATGGAGGCAGAAGGTGCCAGTCAGCCTTCGGAAGTAGGTCCTTCCGAGACTCAAGGTTTCAAACTAAGCATACAATTAGAATGGCCTTCCAGTCTTTAGTACATGACTTCATCAGTCAGCAGACCAAATTACCCCTGTGCTTATTTAGGAAGAAAAAAAAAAAAGGGCAATGACCTATGAATAAACGCACTTGACATTGAAAATTGCTACATTAAATACCCAGCCCCTCTGCACGATTACAACAGCTCCAGAGCTCTTCCAAATTGTCACCTAGGATGAATATGACAGCAAACAATGCTTTAAAAGTAAGTAATCTGCTCTATAATTATTTTAGCGGCTGCAGCCGCCAGCCAGCAGGATCACTTATGAAAAAGGATGCAGTCGTTCCTTATTAAAAATGCATGAATATATAGTCTCTTGATTGTGGAAATGATCAGCAGACTATCTAATGTAACAAGACTTCACCACAGAAGAATTAATTAGAGTGAAATTGATTAAGGAGAAGAGGCTAAAAATCTATCTGTGATGATTCGGGCTCCTATTAAACTCAAGCATTAATTCTCATATTCTTTTCAAATTAAGAACCTCATCTAAATGTTCCTCATTAATATTCCGATATATCCCACCTTCCTTTAACCAGAGAAAAATGCAGACATTTCTAATGAAAGCTTAAGATCCTGTTCTTGTTGACTCTAAAGCTTCTTCTGTCTTAAGGATTTCAGGAGATTGGAGTTTTTAAAATTATTTTAAATAAAAGATGGGAGGGGGTGGGTTGTAAAACCACCAAATTCATTCTGATCTTGAGCACTGAAGATTTTGTTCCGAGATTTCTCAAAAGCTAAAGGAAGCATGCAACACAAATAATTATGTGACAGCCTCTTGAATTCTCTTTCTCTCATGGTAACCTACTCCGGTACAGATAAGAGAAGCTTGAAGGGGTCATATATTCCATCCCTTGCCTTGAGACAGAGCTATACCAAACCAGAGACCCATATGTAATTATCTGCCATCTCCTGAGAGGCCTCCGGGGATCAGGACTCCACAACTCCCTTGGTAACGGGATCGAGATCTGGCAGCTAATATATTCCCAGCTCAGAGCTGTTCCTCTCCCTCCTCCTTCTGTAGCCATTTGAAAGATGGGAGGAGAAGCTTCCCCACACCATTGATTTTTCTTTCACTTCTCCTGCATTAGGAGCCCACTGTGGTTCCTGGTTCTTTGTGTCCAGACCGTATTTATAATTCACAGGTCACTGACCTTTCCTTGTTTCTCCAATGACTGCTGTCTTTGCAGCTCTTCTCCCCATCTGCTGCCTTGGGTTTTCTCCTGTGGATGTTAAGGTTGAGTACTTCCTTTGTCTGGGTGAGGACAGGCAGCTAGCTCATGGCCGAGAAGCCTCCCGAGGGCTAGGAGCCTCCTCTGCTCTGGATGCTTCCACCCGGCACTACAGAGCATCCAGAATCACCAGCCTTATCAGCGAAGTCGGGGAGACAGGAGTAAAGAAGCAATACCAAGCCCTTTGTTTTGCTTTGTATTATCTTGTTTTCTCTTTACCACCCTGAGGGTGGTCATGGTTCCTATTTTACTGGGGAGACTGAGCTGTTCACAGAGGCCTTCAAGCAGCACTATGAGAACAGGAAGCAGAATTTAGGCTGCCTTGGGGAGTCCAGCCAGGCCATCCTCAAAAATTTACCAGGCAGCCGCCAGAGGAGAGAGCACTCCAGGCAGAGGCAACTGCAATAGGGCACCTGGGAACGGCATGAATGTGGCAGCTTCATCTTCCTGAGCCTACAAGGGAGGTCCCATTTAGATTTATGAGAAAATATCCATGGTGTCCCCTCTCCACACAGCCCTACTTGCTGGTCTCAACTGCTTCATGCATAGGTGGGGACATGTCTGTGGAGGGAGGATCTGGGGTAGATATGGCACCATGGAGCTTAGGGAGTAAAGTCACTGAGGTGCAGCCATATGACCTACATCCTGCTCTACCACCCACACCTCTATCCCCATGCTCACCATACATGACTTTGAATGATAAGGGAGGAATATGGAGAGGTGACGGGGCCTGTCTCTTCTCTCAGGAAGCTCCTTCACTTCTATGTAAATTTATGAATGCAAATTGCTTTGTGGGGGCAGAGACCCTGAAGCAGCCAAGCCCCAGATGCAAATAATTATGCTGGTGGGAGTGGGGGTGTTCACCCAAACTCCACCCATCCACTGAGCCTAGGATCCCAGGCTCAACCAAAATGTCCCATGCCCTGCACACACCGCCATGGCCAGTCCTCTTCTCTTCCCCTTCTGTCCTTTTTCACTTGATTTGTCTCCCATCTGTTCCTCAATTCAGTTATTAGCAAATTGGTTCTCAGGATCTACCTGGGACTTTAACTTTGTCCTTGGTACTAAGGAGCTTGCAAGAAAGAAACATGTGATTCCTGTCCTAGAGAATGTCACAGGTTGCAGAAGGGTATCATTAACTCAATCAAAGCAAGTGAAAAACCACAATGAATAGTATATCATAAAGTATTAAATTGAGTGCCACCAATTTAATGTTTAATGAAATCAGAGAAAGGAAGAAACCCTTGGGAGGGAGGCTGGGGTGATCAGAAAGGCTGCTGGGAGCAGGTGGTACTTGAATTAGGTCTTGCAACTGAGTTGGCATCACATGGATTAAGGAGAGATAGGAAAGATGCCAGTGAAGGGCAGGCCTGAGCAGACATAGGCTGGAAGGCACATTAAGGAACCCTTCAGCCTGGCTGGAGGGGAAGGTACTTGTTGAAGAGTAAGAAAAGCCAAACTTTGCAAGACCTTGAATGCTAGGTGTAGGGGTTAGGATGTTAGCTTAGACAGTTGGTTCCAAAACTTCAGTGTGCTGCAGAGGAATGCTGGTTAAAATGAAGGTTTCTGGCTGGAAGCGGTGACTCATGCCTGTAATCCCAGCACTTTGGGAGGTCAAGGTGGGCAGATCACTTGAAGTCAGGAGTTCAAGACCAGCCTGGCCAGCATGGTGAAACCCTGTCTCTACTACAAATACAAAAATTAGCCAGGCATGGTGGCTGTTTGGGAAGCTGATGCACAAGAATCACTTGAACCTGGGAGGCAGAGGTTGCAGTGAGCCAAGATAGCGCCACTGTACTCCAGCCTGGGAGATAGAGTGAGACTCTGTCTCAAAAATAAATAAATATGGCAGGCGTGGTGGCTCATGCCTGTAATCCCAGCACTTTGGGAGGCTGAGGCAGGTGGATCACAAGGTCAAGAGATTGACACCATCCTGGCCAACATGTTGAAACCTCGTCTCTACTAAAATACAAAAATTAGCTGGGCGTGATGGCACATACCTGTAGTCCCAGCTACTTGGGAGGCTGAGGCAGGAGAATTGCTTAAACCCGGGAGGCAGAGGTTGCAGTGAGCCGAGATCGCACCACTGCACTCCAGCATGGTGCCTAGCAACAGGGCGAGACTCTGTCTAAAAAAATATATAAAAAATGATAAGTAAATAAACAAAAAAATTAACCAGGTGTGGTGGTGGGTGCCTGTAATCCCAGCTACTTGGGAGGCAGAGACTGCAGTGAGTCCAGATCATGCCATTGCACTCCAGCCTGGGCGACAGAGCAAGTCTGTCTCGAAAAACAAAAACAAGATTCCCTGGGGCATTTTAAACAAGCATTCTAGATGACTGATGGTGGCCCACATATGTTTGCTAGGTCTTCTTGCATCTTTGTCCGTCCTATGCAGCTGGCGTGGCCTGTGGGTAGAGCCAGGACTTTGTTTGCACCATGGAAACTCCAGAGCCACAGAGGTTTCACCAGTCTTGGCAAGGATGTTAAGCCTTGTATCCTAGGAACCCAGAGACTGGGCAGGAATTATTTTGACTCTGCTGTAGCCAAAGGGAAAGCAGCCCTGATAAAAAATATTAGAGTCATTCTTTTAGAAGAGTCAAGAAGGTGCCTCAGACCCTGGCACCATGTGAGGCCTCTGTTACATTTTCCTACTTATTAAAAGTGTGGCAAACAAGTAAGTTTCATGAAGATTTATTTTTATATGATAAAAGTGTTCAGCTCTAGGTTCCTTTACTTTTTATTTTATCTTTTGATATGGAGTCTTGCTCTCTCATTCAGGCTGGAGTGCAGTGGTGTGATCTCAGCTAACTGCAACCTCCGCCTCCCGGGTTCAAGTGATTCTCCTGCCTCGGCCTCCTGAGTAGCTGGGATGGCGAGCGCCATCATGCCCAGCTCATTTTTGTATTTTTAGTAAAGACGAGATTTCACCATGTTGGCCAGGCTGGATTCAAACTCTTGACCTCAAGTGATCTACCCACCTCGGTCTCCCAAAGTGCTGAGATTACAGGTACAGGTGTTAGCCACCATGCCTGGCCAGCTCTAGGTTCCTTTAAACCTAGAGGAAGGTTTAAATAGCCATTTTTTAAAAATAGTCATTGCCCCTTAGCACCGATACAGACATTGCATCCCAGATGTGCCCTTTAATAAATGTGTTTTATGGCAAGTTACTTGCTGTCTCTATTAAATTCTGTTAAACTTTTCAATTTTTATTGGAAAATTTTAAACCTAGAAAAAAGTTAAAAGGATAATACAGGAAAACCAGTAAATCCTTTATCTAAATTCACCAAGGGTTAACATTTCGCCATTTGCCTTATTTCTTTCTCTCTCTCTTCATATGTATGTATATATGTATATGTGAATATATTTTTATATTCACATATACATATATATGCATTTGCTAAAGTATTTGAAAGTCAAAGATATCATGACACTTAAATACTTAAGAGTAAAAAGAGGCCAGGTGTGGTGGCTCACACCTGTAATCCCAGCACTTTGGGAGGCTGAGGTGGGAGGAGCACTTAAGGCCAGAAGTTTGAGACCAGCTTGGGCACCATAGTGAGACCTCATTTCTACTAAAACATTTTTTAGTTATCTGGGCATGGTGGCACATGGCTGTAGTCCCAGCTACTGGAGAGGCTGAGGGGGAAGGATTGCTTGAGCCCAGGAGTTGGAGGTTTGCAATGAGCTATATTACATCACTGCACTCCAGCCTGGATGACAGAATGAGATCCTGTCTCAAAAAAAAGAACAAGGACATTCTTCTTATAATTTCTCTTTTAACCACAATTTCATCACACTCAATAAATCTGACGTTCATACAGCAATATTAGCTAATGTAATAAATATATTTAGATGTCCCCAATTCTCCCAAAATATCCTTTATGGCTTACAGTATTTATTTATTTTTAGAAACAGGGGCTCACTCTGTTGCCCAGTCTGAAGAGCAGGGGCACTATCACAGCTCACTGTGGCCTCACGCTCCTGGCCGCCAGCTATCCTCCCACCTCAGTCTCCCAAGTAGCTGGGATAAAGGCACACACTACCATATCCGGCTAAATTTTTTTTTAGAGATAGAATCTCACTATGTTGCCAGGTTGGTCTCGAACTCCTCTTGAACACCTCAGCCTCCTGAGTTACTGGGATATGACTTAAAAAAAAAATCCAGTATACAACAAAGACTTGAAACCAGTTTGTTTAATTGTCATGTTTCTTTAGTTTCCTCTAATCCACTATCTTCCAATAGTAAAGCACCATCTTCCAATAGTAAAGCACTATTGGAAAATAGTTTGAGTTTGAGGAGTTTGAGACCAGCCTGGCAACACTGTGAGATTCTATCGCTAAAAAAAAATTTTTAATTAGCCAGATATGGTAGTGTGTACCTTTATCCCAGCTACTTGGGAGACCGAGGTGGGAGGATAGCTGGAGGCCAGGAGTGTGAGGCCACAGTGAGCTGGGATAGTGCCGCTGCTCTTCAGAACAGCAGGACTAGAAGAGTCACGCTGCCTTTGTTGGTTGCTTGTTTTTCATGACATTGACATTTTTGAAGAGTCTAGGGATAAGTTGTCTTGTAAAATGCCTCACAATCTGGATTTGTCTGATTCGATCATGTCAGATACATTTGGGCAAGAACATGCCATGGAGGTGAGGCTGTGCCTTCCCATCACACCAGGTGGCACGCCGTGTCTGTGTCCTGTTAGTGGTGATGCTACATTGGATCGATAGGCTAAGGTGCACACAGTAGATTTTGACACTAGGTTACCTTTAACTAAGCACTATGCAACTCTTATTAATCAATGTAGTCAAATTATAAAGTTGTTGAGGGTGAGAACTAAGGCTTCGCCTTTGGCAAATAGTGCTTTACAGTTTACAAGACTCTTTCATACAGATTACCTCATTTGTTCATCAGACACCCCGGAGGGAAATATTTCACCTCCGCTGCACAGGAATGCAGGATCTCACTGTGCTTTGGAACCTGACATTGAATCATAAATCTACCCATTAATAAATGTGTCTTATGACAAGTTACTAAACCTCCCTATTAAACTTCTGTTTGCTCAACTGCAAAATGGGGATAATAATATCTTCCTCCCAGAGCTGTTATGAAGACCAAATGAGGGTAATGAAAATAAAATGCTTGCCACAGTGCTTAGCACATAAAGAATACTCAAAAAATGCAAGTGCTGTGTTTATAGAGCTAAACATGTTGTACATACAAGTCCTCAACATGAATGTAGACACTGATGTACAGGAAGGTCAAAGTCAGGCCTGTGGCCAACTCAGCTGAGTAAATAGCAGAACTCAGATTCAAAGCCCCATCTGCCTGACTCCAAATCCAGGTCCCATGCTCATTCTCTACACAATACCACCCTGCTGGTGATAGGCCAACCAGTGTTGCCTTGTATGAACCATTTGGTGAAAATCACTTGAATAATGTGTATAAAAATTAGATTAGATTTAAAAAAAAATTTTTTTTTTAGATGGAGTCTGGCTCTGTTACTCAGGCTGGAATGCAATGGCACGATCTCGGCTCACTGCAACCTCCGCCTTCCTGGTTCAAGAGATTCTCTTGCCTCATCCTCCCAAGTAGCTGGGATTACAGGCACATGCCACCACATCTGGCTAATTTTTTATATTTTTGGTAGAGACAGGGTTTCATCATGTTGGCCAGGCTGATATCAAACTCCTGACCTGAAGTGATCCGCCCGCCTAGGGCTCCCAGTGTTCTGGGATTGCAGGCATGAGCCACCGCCCCCGGCCAGACTCGATCTTATTTATATCTAATTTCATATCTTATTTACACCTAATTTCCAGAAGCGTGAAGTAAGGCCTTACTTCTCTGATTATAAAGAGTTGGCCAAAGGGCCCCATGCTGATGCCTTTTCTTCCCAGAAATCAGCCTGTATGCTGCCCTCAGCTCATAGCTGTGTGTTACTTGGCAACCTCACAACATACCAAAACTCACCACATCGAACAGCAATCACTGTGTATCTGGGAAGCAACACATTGTGGCTGGACGGTACTGCACAGCTGACCCTAAACGTTTCCCTGTCCTGCCCTGCTCCTTCAGGGTCTTTGGTCTCAGTAGGGGCAAGACTGGAGAATGGTCCTTGGTCAAGGTCCTTTGTTTAGGGGCTCAGGACAGGCAGAGGTCTCTGAAAGTCCCCCTAGGTGTTTTCATTGGAAGCTCCCATTCCTACTTTCTACTAAGTACCCTAGCCCCAACCCCAGTCTACATAGGGAAAATCCACAGCAGCACTAAGCCATCATTTTGAGTCAAAGGTCTTCATCCCCTTTGAATGACAATGGGTCTAGTTAAGAATTAATTCCAGGCTGGGCTTGGTGGCTCACACCTGTAATCCCAGCACTTATTGGGGGCCAAGGCGGGCAGATCACGAGGTCAGGAGTTCAAGACCAGCCTGGCCAACATGGTGAAACCCCGTCTCTACTAAAAACACAAAAATTAGCTGGGCGTGGTGGTGCATGCCTGTAATCCCAGCTCCTTGGGAGGCTGAGGCAGAATTGCTTGAACCAGGACCGGGGAAGCAGTGGTTGCAGTGAGCTGAGATTGCGCCACTGCACTCCAGCCTAGGTGACAGAGCAAGACTGTCTCAAAACAACAACAACAAAAAGAATTAATTCCACCCAGCTGGGATTGTGAAGTGTGAGTTTGCTGTTCAGGTGAGGTCAGAGGTCTAGGGAAGGAAAAATCACTTCTATCCACGGTTTCACAGAGGAGATGGGCCTTGGGGAAGGGGAGTTGGGTAGTCAACTAGGAGGAGGAAGGCATTTCTGATTTGAAGGAGTGGAATACAATCGTGTTAGTAAAGGCACAAAAGTAGGGTAGCAAAAGGCCTGGTCAGGGAACTGAGAGGTGGCATCTGCAGGGAGGAGAGGGAGGAGCCCCTCCCTTCCAGACAGAGCTGACCGGGGCTGTAGAGCGGCTAAATATTTCATTGTTGGAAAATTGGATATGGCCATGGTGCTTAGGATGTAGACTCTAATTTCATGGCTGGGTGTACCCAGATGGCTGATTAGGCTGCAGGAGAGATGCTGCCTCCCCATTCCTGGCTTCCTGGCCACAGGAGGGTGCAGACACTGACCTTTCTTTCCCTATGAGGTCAGCAGGCGTACGTGTTCTGGGTCTGGGAAGATGAACAAACCCTCCACCCCAGCCAGACCCTGTTGCTTCACAGGTCCCAGACCCACCTCGGCTCCAGTTATTCAGCGGACATGCATTTCACACCTACTACATGTCAGCTATCATGGTGAGCACAAAGGAGATACAGATGTCTCTGCCCAGGGAGACAGCATAGGGAAACAGACCCCCTAACAGGTCTCTAACTGAGGAGACCACAAATGAAGTGCTGGGTCTGAGCTTCACAGAGGAGGTGCTCCCTGTGCTCATGCAGTCCCTGCAGAGAGGAAGGGGAGGGCTGCTAAGCAACACTCAGCGAGGACTGACTTCTGGCTAGGCCCTCTGCTGGGAATCCTCACAGTTACTGTCAAAAGGAGATACCATACCTGCTAATTGCATAAACTAACAGTATTCCAGCAGGAACATGTACAAAAAATACATGTGAAAGAACTTCAAACCATGAGGACCATCTAGCAGTTTGGAGAGGCGGGCACATTCACTGGAGGACCAAAGGAGGCTGGCAGGAAATAAGCCTAGGAAGGTGGATGGGCTGGGGCTTTGCATGTCAGAATAACACATGTGGATTTTTTCCACTTGGCTTTGGGAGGCTTCTGAAGGATAGTGAGTGAAAAGGGCAGGGCTGAGTGTCCTCTTTCCCTTTTCCATCACAGTGGCCTCTCTGGCTCTGGCCTCCAGATCATAATAATTCCCCATCATATCAACAAATATGGATTACACACCTTTACTGTGAGCCAGGTACCTTTCTGGGCACTGGGGAAACAGCAATGAACAAGACCAGGGTCTCATCTCACAGAACAATGGAGGAGGGAGCAGTGGAGGGAGACAATCACCTAGTAAGCAAATACATAAATACAAGACCATCTCCAGTAGTCATAAGTGCCCTGACAAAATGAAAACATAGAAATGGGACAGTGAAAGGGGAGGGGAAGACACTTGAGAGGGGACAAACAAGAAGGGCCTCTTGGAAGAGACGACATTTGAGTTGAGACTTGAAAGGTGAGGGGCGGAATAGGAGCAGATATGAGGAAGGGTATTTCAGAAGGAGGCGCAGGCACTTGCAAAACCCTGAGGCAGGAACCATTTGAGTGGGTTCGAGAAATATGAGACTGAGTATGTCCGGAGCAGAGTGGGCTGGGGAGGGCGTGAAGGAGGCTAGGAAGACTTATAGACCAAGGTGAAGTTGGAATTTTATTGTTCAATACTCAGCTCAAGGCTGGGCACAGTGGCTCCTGCCTGTAATCCTAGCACTTTGGGAGGCTGAGGTGGGCACCACAGTTTCCTTTTCTGGGGTTTGGGAGAAATACTCAGGGAATTTGGTGCCTGGGCATTTTCAGAGTTCTTGCTTTACAGAAGACATGGTTTTCCAGCCTCCCCTCTAGGCAGAAATGGTAATATTGAGGTGATCACCCTGGGAACAATAGGGTAGGGTCCTTTCTGGGCTGGAGTGTTGGAACTCAGAGAGCTTTCTGCATGCTCTCATATCAACTTAATCCTTTTTCCTCAAAGAGGAAGCCCCCAGATGAATCAGGTACATATGTGCTTCTGAACAATATCCCCAGGGGTGAGAATGATACCCCCCTGAGAGAGGACTCGGGACTGCTGGAGGAAGGCTGATACAGTGAACAGAGAAGGGCTTTGGAATTAGGCCTTGGGTGTGTTTTTGTGGGTTATGATGATCATTTACTTCTGTGAATTCTTGTTTCCTCTCCTCTCCATGGAGCTATAGTTGGTAAGGATACAGGGGTCTCAGGACAGGGGGTTGGGGGAGATGGTCAATTTCTTCCATTTCAAACCCTTTCCTGAAAGTAGGTTAAGTTCTTAGAGAACAATGACATTCCTGAGCCACAGAGGCTGCTCCTCCCCAACAGCCAGGCAAAGAGTCCTTAACATCAGACAAAGCCTGAGCTGATTCCCGAGGGAATAAGCAGTGAGAGGCACAGCATGGGGCAGCCAGAGGGAGCAGTCCCAGCGTCCCAGAGCTGGAAGGGAGGAAATGCCAAGGCCACACAGGACAGATGGCAGATGTCTGGAGAACGTTTTCAGGGACAGATTCCTTTCACTTCACCCATGAGCCGCTGCAGAATTTCATCCTCTTGGCAGCCAACAGGGTCCCTCTTTCTCTGAACCAACCCTTCTATTGCAGGGCCACCTCTAAGCCATTCCACCAGGGGCAGGGAGAAGACATGCCTAAAGCCTGGCCTGGTGAGTCCTCAGAAAAACTAAGTCAGCAGAAATCATGCACTCTGAGCCACAGACTTTTTTTTTTTTTTTTTTTTTTTTAACCACATAATCTCTTTCTGTCGCCCAGGCTGGAGTGCATTGGCGCAATCTCGGCTCAATGCAACCTCTGCCTACTGGGTTCAAGTGCTTCTCCTGCCTCAGCCTACTGAGTAGCTGGGAGTACAGGGACACGCCACCACACCCAGCTAATTTTTGTATTTTTAGTAGAGACGCGGTTTCACTGTATTGGCCAGGCTAATCTCAAACTCCTGCCTTCGTGATCCACCCGCCTTGGTCTCCCAAAGTGCTGGGATTACAGGTGTGAGCCACCACGCCTGGCCAAGTCACAGAATCTTGAGCCCTTTCAACATCTCTGCTCTTTTCCCCATCAGTGGCTAGACTGGTGTTTGTCCTGAGAATGAAATAGGAGTAGGTCAGGTGCCTGCAAGGTGGTTTCTCATGCCCTAACCTATGGACCATGGGAGCTAGAGAAACAAAGATGGCTGAGGTATTAGACCTAGAAAGTCCAAGGACTGGCCTCAAAAATGAAATGGACTGCCCACAGTGGCTCACACCTATAATCCCAGCACTTTGGGAGGCCAGCACAAGAGGATGGCTTGAGCCTAGGAGTTCGAGACCAGCGTGGGCAACAAAACAAGACCTTGTCTGTATTAANAAAAAAAAAAAAAAAAAAAAAAAAAAAAAAAAAAAAAAAAAAAAAAAAAAAAAAAAAAAAAAAAAAGAGCCGAAGATCAGGACGAGAGCAAATGGGCTGGAGCCTGCAGAGGATGGCAAGCAGGTCAGTACTGGAAGGAGACTTGGGAAACCTGGCAGATGCTATGCTAGGCTAGGCTTACAGCAAGAGCCCAGATTCATGACTGTACCAACCTGGAGGTAGGAGGGAGAGGGGGGCTGATGAGGATGGGACCTGGTTGGGCTGCAGTCCAGAGGCTGCGCTGCGACCTGAGTCAAAGGCAACACATGCTCCTGAAGTTCAGAGAAGGAGGCAATTTGTGTTGGGCTGTTTATCAGCACCTTCTATCCCTCCAAAACACCCGGGCTGGGCCTGGTTTTCTTGCCTAGTTCTCTCTTGCTTCCCTCAGGGAGTCATGGAAACAATTAAGGGTGATAGAGAATAACTTTGTAGCCACCCTATTCCCTTAGAGAACCTCCTCCCACTTTTCCATCTTCCTATGGGCATTTCCTAAAGCCTAGCCTAGAGGTGACAAGAAAGGAGAGTGTTTTTCTGATTTCACCTAGCGGAGCACCGCTCCTAGCCAAAGCTCAAGATGAGGCAGAATTTGAGGCCACTTGTGTTAAAGAGTGCAAATTCATCTTCACAAATTTTTCAGATTCCATCTAAAGCATCCTTAGGCTGAATAATGAAGAATTCAGTTCTCGTCCCCACCCCCTCTCTCTGCCTTTCTCCACACACATACCCTCCCCCGCACCCATTTCAGAATCTTCTCTTTTTCTGCTGCCTTCTCCTCCTCCTCCTCCCTCACCTCCCTTCTCAGCAGGAGCACACCAGGACAAGAAAATGCTACTACAGGAGACTCCTGGCCACAAGAACTGGTTTCTCAGAATGAGTCGTTAATGTAGACCTGGCCAGAAAGTCATTGCCACGCTGAGCACATTTCTGTCTCACCATGTCTAATGTAACCCAAGAAATAACACAATTGCATCTAGTGGACTTCACCCAAACTGTGCCCTGGGTTGCCTTGGGGAGCTGGTTCTGCTGCTTCAGGCTAACTCACTTCTTGTGGTAGGGGGCTGCTGATACGGTCAGTTTCCAGGAACCAGCTACTGGGGGAGGGGGCCGGGGGCGGGGGGAAGGCTGTGGGAGGGTGTAGGAAAGGGCACCTATATAATGTGGATTCATAAATGGGCTGCAGAGAGACTAGAAAGACTCTGAAACTAGATGCACAAGTTTGTATTTTTTGTCTGATTCTCAAAGGATTCAGAGACCCTCAAAATGCTTACTTGTATTGGGTGGTAGATAAAACAAGAAATTGAAATGTTTCTTTTTTCATTTTTGCTCCCCAGTAAGTTTGAGTTTTATGCAATTTATTGTATAAGAGGAGAGCCCGAGTCCATGGAAATTAAGGTTGAACATCCTGAGTATGCAGTTCCTTGGACAGCCATCAAGAAAAGACCTAAGCAGGAGACATGATGTCACCTTTGGGGAGGAGACTCTTCAGCTATCTGGCATGAGAGGAGCAGGAATAAGGAAGATCACTGGCCTTGAACCCCCAAGGAGAAGCCAGAGCGCCTCTCTGGGACCCAGTCCAGGCTTTGTCTTGAATATGCAGCTCCAGAAGAGATGCTGTGCAGATCAAGCTGCCAAGTCCTGAAGGCCCTGAGGGAGAACCCAACCCCAAGCAGCCCAGATGATATCTGGGTATCCTGTGCCCTACCCACGAAGATCAGAAGCCTGAAGTCGAGAGCTCACTGCAGAACCAGACTAAAGACAGCTTAAGGGCCACTGAGCCCAGCCTTCCTGACCTCCCATGGAAAGGGGAAGAGAGAAAAGGGCCTCCACTCATCAACCCACCAGCTCCTGAGTCCCTTTAGCCCTTGGCATGGTAATTAATGGTCAGGAAGTTATGCATCAGCCTCAGCAAGCTAACATGGCAGGAGATCCCTCCTGACAGCAGAGCTAATAAGAAATTTGCTAATGCAATTTATCACTTTAAAAAGCCATATGTCTGTGGGGATGCGCACTTCTCTGCAGCAGCTAGTGTAATTGTCGGAGCAGAGCAGCGAGCGGCTCTCGGAAGGGGGTGAGGATGATGTCTTCACTAAATCAGTGGTGCAATGCAGCAGGCGAGGGGGCTGGGATGAGGGGTGTGATGCTGGTTGGAGGGCCCCCCTCAAGCTCCCAGGAAGCCAGGGCTGCAGGCCAGTTCTGGGGCCCCATTAAACGCCAGAGGAGCCCGAACTCCAGCCCCTGCTGCCTTTGAGCTGCATGAACCTGCGCATCGGTTCCTGGCACAGCGTTAAAATAAGAAGCGACTCTGTCTGCAGTGATGACTGATCTGAGTCTCAGCCATTGAGTTTCAACACACAGGACCCCACTCCAGCAGCTCCTGGGGGCAGGGCTGATGTCATGTGCACATTTGCTCTTTCCCTCCCAGACCCCTGCAATAACTTCATCTCCCCCCCCACCCAAGAGCCACTGGTCCTTAGTCAGAGTCAGGGAAAGAGGGTTAGAAATCCACCTCAGGCCCAACGACAGCTCTGCTCCGTTTAGACAAAAGGCAAATTGCTTTGAGTACCCAGTGTTCGGCAAAAATAAAGAGTGGTTTCTGCAAAGGAGAAAAACTGCTGTTGTGGGATTTTGATTCAAACACTCAATTGCAAACCATTTTTCCCAAAGCAAATTGATAGAGAAGCAAGTAAAACAAGTGCTCCTTCTGGGAATGGAGTCCAGGGCTGCTGAGAAGGCTGTGGGAAGGAGTAAGAATATCCACGTGGCTGTTTTCTGGAAGATTCCCCACTCTCAGTTATCTGTGGAATGAGAGGGGCTGGGGAGAGGGATGAGGTAGGGCAAGCCACCACCAACACCCAAAGAAACATTACACCTGGTTTCCACCAACTAAATTTCCCTCTAAAGCAAATTTTGACCCTAACTGTCTTCTGTCCTTTAAATTAATGCTTCTGGTTTTGTTTTGTTTTGTTTTGTTTCCCAGGCTGGAGTGCAATGGCGTAATCTTGGCTCACTGCAATCTCTACCTCCTGGGTTCAAGCGATTCTCCTCCTTCAGCCTCCTGAGTAGCTGGGATTACAGGGGCCCGCCACCATGCCCATCTAATTTTTTGTATTTTTAGTGGAGACAGGGTTTCATCATCTTGGCCAGGCTGGTCTCGAACTCCTGACCTCAGATGATCCTGCTGCCTTGGCCTCCCAAAGTGCTGGGATTACAGGCGTGAGCCACCGCACCCGGCCTAAATTAATGCTTTGAATTTTGCATGAAGACACTGAAGGAAGACAAAGCACAAGGACCCAAGTAATAATCAATCGCAAGAAGAAATCCCATGCTCGGGGCCTGAACAGCTCCTCATGTGTATATAAAGCCCCACATTGCCTTCGTGTTTAAGGCCTTCTGCTCAGCTCATACTGATGGAAAGGGCCAGGGGGAAGTATAGCCTAATGACTCCCTAAAGGATAGCTTCATGAATCCCAGCCTTCAGGACGAGGGGAGAGGACTGACAACAGGAATCGATACGATTTTTTAAGTGAGTCCAACCTTGTGGGAGCAGAGTTTTACAGCAACTCCCAAAGTCCCCTGTGAAATGAGGCACACCTAGGGTCCCAGGGACCCCTTTATGTGCCCTTTAAAATATGCTTTAATATAGAAGGTTCTATCCTTTAATATTTATTTATTTTTAAATTTCCCTAATCCTCCTCCCATGTCTATTTTTCCAAATCAATCTTTGTTTTTTTTTCTCTCTTGAGACAGGGTCTTGCCTTGGCACCCAGGTTGGATCATGGCTCACTGCAGCCTCAACCTCCTGGGCTCAGGTAATCCTTCCAGCTCAGCCTCCTGAGTAGCTGCAGCTACTGGTGAGGTGCCACCACACTTGGCTAATTTTTTACTTTTTGTAGGAATGGGATTTGATTGTGTGGCCCAAGCTGGTCTCAAATTCCTGGGCTCAAATGATCTAACTGTCTCGGCCTTCCAAAGTGCTGGGATTACAGGCATAAGTCACAGCTCCTGGTCCCAAATCAATCTTTTTTTTTTCTTTTTTTGGACGGAGTTTCGCTCTTGTTACCCAGGCTGGAGTGCAATGGCGCAATCTCGGCTCACCGCAACCTCCGCCTCCTAGGTTCAGGCAATTCTCCTGCCTCAGCCTCCTGAGTAGCTGGGATTACAGGCACGCGCCACCATGCCCAGCTAATTTTTTTGTATTTTTAGTAGAGACGGGGTTTCACCATGTTGACCAGGATGGTCTCGATCTCTTGACCTCGTGATCCACCCGCCTCGGCCTCCCAAAGTGCTGGGATTACAGGCTTGAGCCACCGCGCCAAATCAATCTTAATGCCATTTCTGCCAAGTTCAAAACAAAGATAATCCTGTTGACATTTGGCTGAGACTACATCAAATTAATAGATTATTTTAGGGAAAATATTTTACCTTGTATGGGAGGCAAAATTTTTACCTCTACTCTCTTAGGGTTTTTAACTGGGCCTGATAATTAAATCAACATAAAACAGATTAACGGGAGGAAAGGAAACATAGTTATTTAAATAAGTTTTACATGAGATGGGAGCCCTTATAAGGAAATGAAGACCCAAAGAAGCAGTTAGAGTCAAACACTCATATACTGAGTTGGACAAAGAGTTTCACAAAATAAATGATAAAAATGTGGCAAGGCAAGGGGGCTTGGGCTAGGAAAGATGCTCCTGAGCAGTGACTGGGAAAAGGAAGGTTGGTTTCCAAGGTCAGTTTGTACAGATTTGTCTCCGCCTCCTCTCCCTGTCCCTGGTGATAAGATTGTTGCTTTCTGACCGGCGTGGTTTCTCATGCCTGTAATCCTAGCACTTGGGGAGGCCAACGTAGGCAGATCACTTGAGGCCAGGAGACAGAGACCAGCCTGGTCTGATGATAGGGAGACCCTCATCTCTATTTCTTATTTAAAATAATAATAATAAAGGAGTGTTGCTTTCCTTCTGGTATAAGGAGGACATTTTCCATATGCGACTTTTGTTCTTGCTTTCAGAAATAAAAAGGAATGAGCAGAGTGCCCTTACTGAAACCCTGCTGGCTTTCAGTTGCCTTTGGCTCAAAATAACCCTTATGCCAAAGGGGCATATTTTGAGGTGGCATATTCTGTCACCCTTCAGCTTTTACAACATTGAGTTTTTCTATTCAGATTAGAGTATGTTTTTCATTTAAATAAAGTCTTGCTGTCCAAATACTTTTTAAAACTCCATATTGGCTATGCATTACCTACCTTCAAGCCTCATTTGGCAAAGAGCCTGTAGAATCTCACCCACTAAGCCGGGAATGTGTTATCTCTTCCTTGGTTATCAGGTGAATTACATTTTTTAAGAGAGCTGCCTACACGCCTTAATTTAAACCTTAATTTAAACACTGGGACAAACAGCCACCTTGGGGTGTCCTCGCTTTGACCACCAATCTAGAATCTAGGTTCTGGGGCCTTGCTCATTCTAGTTCCCTACCACACACAGGAAGTCAATCTCACCTGTATTCCCAGCACTTTGGGAGGCTGAGGTGGGCAGATCACCTGAGGTCATGAGTTCAAGACCAGTCTGGCCAAAATGGTGAAAACCCATCTCTACTAAAAATACAAAAATTAGTTGGGTAAGGTGGCAGGCACCTATAATCCCAGCTACTTGGGAGGCTGAGGCAGGAGAGTCTCTTGAACCTGGGAAGCGGGGGTTGCAGTGAGCCGAGATCATGCCATTGCACTCCAAACTGGGTGACAGAGTAAGACTCTGTCCAAAAAAAAAAAAAAAAATTAAGGCAATCTCTATTCCAAGGCCAATAAAGGAAAACTCCCTTCATTTTCACCTCGTCAGCAGTGAACATCTCTGGGTCTCAGGGAGGAGAACCAAGGAAGGGGTCAGGACTCCAAACGTGATACTGGAAAAGATGGAGCCTTGGCACAAGCAGAAAGTTCACTCTCTGACCTTCTCCTGCCTTTCTCCCCTGAGGCCATAAAAGGAGCTCTCCCTTCCCTCGCTTCTCCCATGAAGACCCTCACGTGACAGGTGTCCTGCTATATGACTGGGGGAAAGGAGTAAAGACACAGAGATAAGGGAAGAATCTGAACCAGCAGGCCTCGCTAAGACTCCCCCCAGCATTCAGCATCAGATTATGTGCTTTTTGTCCAGTCATATTTCTACACGACTGTCCGTTCTTCAATCTTAGCAAAAAAATGCTTTTTCCTGGGTCTTTGGGTGTTCATTTCTGAAGGCTCCTGTGTCATTTAAAACTTTGGTTAAATACATTTGTGATTTTTTTTTCTTTTATTAGCTTGTTTTTTGTTATAGGTGTAGCAGCCATGAGCCTTGTGATGGGTGAGGGAAAGATAACTTTTTCTCCCCTACAAAGATAAAATTTCTGCCTTTTATTAAGTCATGTGGTTAGGGGCTAACTTGAGAGCAGGTGCTGGTGCTGAGGAAAACCCTGCCTTGCCCCAGATTTTCCGAATTATAGTGCCCCCCCCCGCTCTTTTTTTTTTTTTTTTTTTTTTGTCTGAGACAGAGTCTTGCTCTGTCACCTAGGCTGGAGTATAGTGGCACGATCTTCGCTCGCTACAACCTCTGCCTCCCAGGTTCAAGCGATTCTCATGCTTCAGCCTCCCAAGTAGCTGGAACTATACAAGTCATGTGTCACCATGCCCAGCTAATTTTTGTATTTTTAGTAGAGATGGGTTTCACCATGTTGCCCAGGCTGATCTTGAACTCCTGGCTTCAAGTGATTCACCCACCTCAGCCTCCCAAAGTGCTGGGATTACAGGAGAGAGCCACTGCGCCTAGACCGCTCATGCTTTTCTCATGTATCCCCTCTGCGGGGCCAGCTTCATGGTGGGTAAGCTCCAGCTTAGATGAGCCCTGCACTTGGTTTTATACTCTCCTGCTTAGCAGTTTCTGGAAAATAAGAAAAATAAAAAGCAATACTTTACTGAGGGGTCAACATCCAAGTCCAGGCAAGACCAGGTGCCAGTCCAGGGCCTTGGGCAGCCTCTGCCAGGGCTTCTCTCTGCATCAGGCAAGTCCTTGCTCCCCTCTGCAAATGGGCCTGAGTGATGGATTTTTAAGGGGACACCTCATAGAGGACTCACTGGTCCCTTCCTCAGCTCCTCTTCCCTGCCTGCCTCCCAGGGTCTGGGATATAACTCAGCCCACTCAGCAAACCCTCAGCAAACTTTGCTGGCTGTCATCTGGACTGCCTCAGGCCCAAGCCTGCTCAGTGTTTCCAGAGTTTAGACCCCAGAAGTGAGTAAGCAGCCTGCATTATCTCTCCAGACTTCTGCCTCTCTCAAGACCTCCTGGGAGCCTGGGTTGACAGGAAAGAATAATTCCAGACCACTAGCAGGAGCACATATGCTCTCCTGGGCCGAGGGAGCCATCGCAGCAGAAGAGAAGGACCGGAGCTCCTGGGCCGTAATACACAAGGGTTACTTAGCTGCCTCACAGTGCAATCAGGGAGGAGGGAATGGTGGGCTCCTTCTGAAAGCTCAGGACCACGTATTCTAGGAACCCACAGGATCCCTCCTCTGGCAGCCAGGAAGATGAGGGCAGCTTGAGCAGCAAAGGTGTCCGGACACTACCGGGGAGAGAAGGGGGATGGCTCAGTGACCCCCTCTCCAGGTGAATATTCACTTTTCTAGGATGCCTTTTCTCCCAAGGTCTGCCTGCAAGAATCTTGGCAGCAAGAGGACTCATTTGTAATTTCCCTGCTAGAGAAGTGGAAGGAATATGTTTAACAATTTATTTAACTCCATCCATCCTTGTATGCTTTCAAATCTTTATTAATTTTTTTTTTAGATGGAGTCTTACTCTGTCACCCAGGCTGGAGTGCAATGGTGTGATCTAGGCTCACTGCAATCTCCCCCTCCTGGGTTCAAGTGGTTCTCATGCCTCAGTCTCCCGAGTAGCTGGGATTACAGGTGCACATCACCACATTCAGCTCTTTTTTTTTTTTTTTTTTTTTTTTTTTTTTCACCATGTTGGACAGGCTGATCTCAAACTCCTGACCTCAAGTCTTCCACCCACCTCAGCCTCCCACTGCGCCCAGCCTGAAATCTTTATTAATTTAGCATTTGTTGAACGCTTATTTAGGGACCAATGTTGAATTCTCTGAGGACTACTGAGAAATGTAAGATGTCATTTGGCCTCCAGGAACTTGAGATCTACCTGCGCAGTCAGCGGTAGCACACACGAAAGAGCCAATGAAATACAATACAGTCAAATGGAACATGAGCAGTGCTAGATTATGTGGCAAGACAGTAGGTGCTGAAATATAGTTTAATGAATGGTTCCTGAGAGCATACTGTGTACCTGGCTGTGCTGAGTTCTAAGGGGTACAAAGATATGTGAGACATGGTCCCTACACTGGAAACACTCCATTCTAATTGGAGAGACACCCATGAACAGACAATTTTGATATGCACAAGCTGTGGTGGCAGCACAGAGAAGGGCCACTGAGGCCAATCCAAGTGACATGACACCTGAGCTGCATCAGGGCAGCCGTGCCAAGCAAGCCTGGAAGAAAGTTCTAGGCAGAGAGGACATGAGGAAAAGGTTGGATGGCCTAGTTGTGGTTCAGAATCATAGGTAGGGAGTTCTCAGAGGCAGGGAGAGGCAGAAAATAAGGTTAGAGAGGTGACTAGAGATGGGATCATGAAAAGCCTTGTTAAGAAAATTGACTTTGGTGCTCGCTTCAGCAGCACATATACTAAAATTGGAATGATACAGAGAAGATTAGCATGGCCCCTGCGCAAGGATGACATGCAAATTCGTGAAGTGTTCCATATTTAAAAATAAAAAATAAAGAAAGAAAGAAAATTGACTTTGGTAAAGTGCGGTGGCTCATGCCTGAAATCCCAGCACTTAGGGAGGCTGAACCAGGTAAATCACTTGAGTCCAGGAGTTTGAGACCAGCCTGGCCAACACGGCAAAACCCTGTCTCTACTAAAAATACAAAAAGTAGCCGGGAAACAGGGAGACATGCCTGTAATCCCAGCTACTCGGGAGCCTGAGGTGGGAAAATCGCTAGAACCCAGAAGGCAGAGGTTTAAGTGAACTGAGATTGTGCCACTGCTCTCCAGCCTGGGTGATGGAGTGAGATCCTGTGTCAAAAAAGAAAAGAAAAGAGAGAGAGACAGAAAGAAAGAGAGAAAGAGAAGGAAGGAGGGAAGAAAAAGGGAGGAAGGAAGGAAAGCAGGAAGGAAGAGAAAATTGACCTTCTCCTGGTAGAAGTTGGGCACCACCGGAGGCTTTTCATAAATAAGTCTTATGGCTGGGATGAGGATGGACTTGAGGGGGACGAAACTGCAAGCAGCGTGGCCAGTTAGAAAGCAACAAGAATGCTCTGGTCAAAAGTGATGGGGGCAGTGGCCGCCGGGATGAAGAGATGACATACTCTTTTACCGCCTAGAATGCGTTTTCCCTGTTTTTTCACCCAGTTCACTCTCACGCATCCTTCAGATCTGTTTCTCTGGGATACTTTCCCTGATCCCCTGGCCAGTGCAGGTCTTCGTACTGTGCCTTAGCATAGCTCTGGATACCTGCATTCTTAACTCTTCCCAGTCGTCATTCATTCTAGACTTATTTCTGAGGTCATTTGATTAGCATCTGAGTTCCTCATGAGGACTCCCAACTCCATAGCTGTAGAATTGTGTCTGCCTTCCCCACTGCATACCCCTAGTTCCTGCACATAGTAGGGCTCAAGAAATATTTCTGGAAAGAATGGATGACAGATTTGACTGCTATTTGGGAGCTCTATGAGAATTCAGAAAACATTCCTGTGGGCTGGAAAAGCTGATGTCAACTTCATAGACAAGATGTGAACATAGGAAAAGTTAAATAACGACATGGAACAATATGGTAGAGTTGACAAGGTGGTAGGTGTCAGGAAGAACAGCACCAACACTGTGTGTTAAAGGAGAGAGTTTAGTAGCAGCTGTGATGATTTTGTCAGCAAGTAACAAAAAACCCTGAACTCAAACCGGAATTAGCTGCAAGGAAATGTATCAGCTCTCATAGCAGAGTTCAGAGGAAGGGCAGGCCAGAGGTGTTTGATATGGCAACTTAAGGACTCCCTTCCCTGCTGCTCCACCATCCTCATGTGGGCTTCACCCCCAAGCTGGGTGGCAGGAAGTCCACAGCAGTTCTAGATGTAGAACCATCCCACTGAAGAAGGAAAGACGGTCTCTTCCCACTGGCCAAAATTTGGTTATAAAACCGTTCCTGGCCTGACAACTGGTAACATTTCTTCAACTGACTTAGACCAAGCTCCATTCACTCCTAGAACTGCGATGGGGTCAGCGCCTACTTAGTTAAAAAAGAATCAGAAATCAGAATCTGTTTGACAATAATCAAGGGGAAACTAGATGTTGGGTGAAAATCAAGTGTCCTCTGCAGCCCTCCCCTTTGTATATCTAATATCTGCCCACATCATTCATCCTAAACTGAGAGATCACTCTGTGCTGAAATCATCTAGAAAAGTCTTGAGGAATGAAGTAGAACGTAAGTCTTAAAAGAAGCATAGCACTTGGCCAGGTGGAGAAGAGGCAATGAGAAATAGGAACCTGGAGGTGGGGATTAGCCAGGTTTGCTCCCCCGAAAAATGCCCCTAAGAGCTACTGTTTAAATGCAGGCAAATGTTGGGTAATGGAAAGAGATGGACTGGTGGCAAAAAGACCTGGACTCGCATCTTGGCTTGGCCACTCAAGTTTCTTAACCTTTGGGAATTTCAGGTTTCTCCTCAATGAAGAAGAACTGGAGGGTCTGGTCTCCCTGGAATGTGCTCAGGATCACATCAGACTGTTTGGAACAGAAACTTGCATATTGAAGGTGCCCAACCCATGTTTGTTTCCAATCGTCCTTCCTTGGAAAGGAAGGCTGTTCTAGAGAACACGTTGAGTTGCCAACACAAACTTCATTTCTACTGCAAAATAGAGGCACCAGCCTGTGCTTGGATGCCAAGACTTGAAGCATGAGTTTTCCTTTGCTCTGGGTTTTTTGGGTTTTTGTTTCTTGATATAGGATCTCGCTCTATCATCCACGCTGGGGTGCAGTGGCACCATCACAGGTCACTGCAGCTTCAACCTCCCAGATTCAAGGAATCCTCCCACCTCAGCCTCCGGAGTAGCTGGGCCCACAAGCATGTGCCAGGCACCATGCTCAGCTAATTTTTATTTGTTTGTGTTTCAGATGGAGTTTTGCACTTGTCACCCAGGCTGGAGTGCAATAGTGTGATCTCGGCTCACTCCAACCTCTGCCTCCTGGGTTCAAGTGATTCTTCTGCCTCAATCCCCCGAGTAGCTGGGATTACAGGCACCTACCACCATGCCTGGCTAATGTTTTGTATTTTTAGTAGAGACGGGTTTCTCCATGTTGGTAATGCTGGTCTTGAACTCCTGACCTCAGGTGATCCACCTGCTTCAGCCTCCCAAAGTGCTGGTATTATAGGCGTGAGCCACCACACAGCCCCAGTTTTCATTTTAACTTGAGTCTTAGGCGAATGTTGGGCCTCCTCTCATCTTCTTTATTTCTAGTCCTTGATCTCTTTTGACAAAAACTTTGGGGAAATCAAGTGAGAAACAGGAAGACTATGGATGAAACATGGAGCCACGGATGCAGAGATGAACAGAGTGTCCACATAATGCCTCGGTCATCTAAGGTTTTGTCTAAGTGCCTGGCTGTCCAAGAGGACTAGAGCTATACTTCCACATCCTCGGGGCCATCACAGGCTCCCTTGAGATCCGAGGATTCTGTGGACCCTCTTGTCAGAGAAATGCACATATGTACAAAGAGTGTCATGTCATTTCCAGGGTTTCTGGGATACTCTGAAGCATCTCCTTAGACTGTTGAATGAGAAGCCCCGAATTAGGGGATTTGTTTGGGATGATCCAGGTCTGGTTTCTGCAGGAAATGGGAAAGGAGCTGGCCTTGCATCAGTTCAATATCACTTAGTGAGTTCCAGGATGCCTGCTGCTGACCCCTTTGTTCCAGGCTCCACACTCAGCCCTAGGCCTACATGCTGTTTGGAGGATGGACTGTGTGCACGTGCTTTTGGTGACAGTGATGCTGACTTGAGAGAAACCAGCTCAACATGTTTTAGATACAGAATCTTTGTCCTGAAAAAGAGGCTTGCCTCCTTAAGAGCTCTTAAGAATCCAGGAACAGACAGACAAAGAGACAAAAAGATGGAGGTGTAAATATAGAGAGAAAGAATGGATTGAAGATTTTTAAAAACAACAGCGAAAGAGTCAGAGAGAAGAGCCAGAGGGTCTGATAATCTGAGCTGCATCCAGGAAGAGCAGTCAGAGGGATGTGGGGCAGCAATCTTGAAACTGCACAGCACTTACGTAAGATTGAGAAAACATCAATTGTCCAGATCAAAGAATGGGAGGGGTGCTTTCTGGAGTTTATGAGAAGGTTAAACCCTTCCCCAGCCTCCCGTCCATTGGCGCCACCTCTGTTCCCGCAGCCTGTGGTCTGCAGAGGCCCAAGGACACACGCTGCCCTGTTGGAGCGTTAGCTGGCGTTAGGACTGCAGCAGCCGCTCCTTAATGGAGCTCCCAGGAGCCCAACCCGATCGCCTGCCTGCATTATTAATGCATTATGTCATCTTTCCTTGTACTTGCTCTCCGCTGCTGAAATTTTATAGAGCCATATTATTAATTGAAGCAATTAGTGCTGGGGATATCGGCACAGCCATGTCAGACTGGAGATGTGCAAGGCAAGAATCGCTCTCTCTTTGTGTCCCTTTCTCCCTCACTCCCATCCTCTTCCCTGTGCCTCCCCACCCCCACCCCTCTTGTTTCTACTCCACCCCCACTTTTCTGTGTCTTTTTCTTCCAGTTCTCATTCAATATCACTCTGTAGAGATTTGAGTACCCCCTACCCTTCTTGGGGTGAAAGCATTCACATACAGTCTCTGACCACTCCCCTAGCAGGGACGGACAAACAGAATGACAGCGTTACTGTGGCTAACTGACGTCTGGAGTCACTGGCCTAGTTAAATTCAGATAAGAGACCATCCCTCACAGTCCTGACACTGGCTCAGAGGCCCTGGTGAGTGTGCAAGGTGGTAGGTAGAAAAAAATGGGGCTCATTCCCTGTCAGATCTATTCATTCATTTATTCACTCATTCATTGGTTCATTCATTCATTCATTTTCCTTCTGTGTGCACTCAGCCTTATGCTAGGTGCTATGGGAAATAAATGAGGAGATAACAGAGTTCTGGCCCCCTGGGACTGGTATGGTCCCCTGGTCCCCTGGGACTGGTATGATAGCCGGAGAGGCCAGACTGGCCCCTGAAACAATTAGGGCAGAATAGGGTGCAGCAAAGGGTCCTCGAGGAGTGATTTCCCCAAGGATTGTCCAGCTCTTTCCTGGTGTTGAGAAGAAAGGCCTAGGATAGGCAGTGTGGTGGCTCACACCTGCAATCCCAACAATTTGGGAGGCTGAGGCAGAAGGATGGCTTGAGTCCAAGTGTTTGAGACCAAGCTGGGAAACATAGTGAGACCCTGTCTCTTCAAAAAGAAAGTAAGGCCTAGAGATGTGAAGTGGCCCTTGGAGGTGAGGTACTGGCAGGCTGCAGGAGGATGGGAATGGGGCAGCTCCAGCAGGGAGAAAGGAAGATGCAGCAGGTGTAGGATGGAGAGCCAGGAGGGACCTTTGGCTCTTCACCCCAGGACACCAAGGCTCTCAGCCCAACCCAGCTGGGGTTGAGACCTAGAAGTGACTGGAAAACCTGGCTGGGGGCCAGGACACCTGGACACCAGGGCTCAGCCTCAGATTCCTTTGTCAGGAATCAGACATGATACCTGAGAGGCTACAGGCTCAAGTTCCCTGTAAAATAAACAGATACCAGGATGGAAACATCCAGAGTGAACATTCACCCACTGCCCTTCCCCACACTCATCATCAGGAACAGTGCCCTTCTGCCTTTCATATTACAGAAAGAGACTTCCTTAGAAGTCTGGGGGCCAATGGTCCGCTTGGGCACGTTAGGTCTTAGTGGCTATATGTGCTTAATTTTTTTTTTTTTTGAGACAGAGTTTCACTCTGTCACCCAGGCTGGAGTGCAATGGTGCGGTCTTGGCTCACTACAACCTCCGCCTCCCATATTCAAGCAATTCTCCCACCTCAGCCTCCTGAGTAGCTGGGACTACAGGTGCCCACCACACCTAGCTAATTTTTGTATTTTTAGTAGAGATGTGGTTTCACTATGTTGGCAGGCTGGTCTCAAACTCCTGACCTCATGATCTGCCCACCTCGGCCTCCCAAAGTGCTCGGATTACAGCCCGAGCCACCATACACGGCCTGTGCTTAATTTTTTAGCTTTTTCTTTTTTGTTGTTTTTGTTTTGAGATGGGATCTCGGTCTGTGTCCCAGGCTGGAGTGCAGTGGTGCGATCACGACTCAGTGTAGCCTCAGACTCCCAGGCTCAAGCTATCCTCCCACTTCAGCCCTCTGATTAGCTGGGACAACAGGCAGACACCACCACGTCTGACTAACTTTTTAATTTTTTGTGGAGATGGGGGTCTCACTGTATTGCCCAGGCTGATCCCAAATTCCTGTGCTCAGGGAATCCCCCCACCTTAGACCCCCCAAGTGGTGGGATTACAGGTGTGAGCTGCCATACCCATCTTTATCTTTTTCTTTTGTTACTGGTGGTGGTATGAGGGTGGAGGGGTTGTTGATGGCTACCCCTGTGGTCTGACCTCAGTTCCCTGAGCACGGTTGACTCCTTTCCTTGGCCTGATGATGCCCGTTCATGCTGATCATCCTTACACCACACTCCCAGTGAAACTGGCTCCAAGGAAAGGGGCTCCAACGAAATTATGAAAAATGTCAAGCATACACAGAGAGACTAAAATGATGAACCCTCATAGTACTATAGCCGAGTTTCAAAATTTCTCTACTAATTGGTGGATGGAGTGACATGCACCTGTAGTCCCAGCTACTTGGAAGGCTGAGGCAGGAGGATGACTTGAGCTCAGGAGTTCAAGTCCAGCCTGAGTAACATACCAAGACCCCATCTTCTTTTAAAAAAAACTATGAACTCATAGTCAATCATTTATCCATCTTCTCTCAGCTTTTTAGGGGTGAAATAGGGGTATACTTTTTAAAATTTTTTAAATAGATGTGGGGTCTTGCCATCTTACCCAGCTGGTCTCAAAATCCTGGGCTCAAGTGATCCTCCCACTTCAGCCTCCCAAAGTGCTGGAATTATAGGCGTGAGCCACTGTGCCTGGTAGCAGCATGCTTTTTAAAGGTAACATACTCTTGTAAGAAAGTCTGTTAACTTTTTTCTTCTTTTCTTCCCTTTTTTCTGTATTAAAATGCACACACGTCCAGGCGCGATGTCTCATACCTGTAATCTCAGCACTTTGGGAGGCCGAAGCAGGTGGATCACCTGAGATCAGGAGCTCGAGACCAGCCTGGCCAACGCAGTGAAAACCCATCTCTACTAAAAATACAAAATTTGCCAGGTGTGGTGACACATGCCTGTAATCCCAGCTACTCAGGAGGCTGAGGCAGGAGAATCACTTGAACCTGGGAGGCGGAGGTTGCAGTGAGCTGAGATCTCCCCACTGCACTCCAGCCTGGGCAAAAAGAGCGAAACTCCATCTCAAAAAACAAAACAAAACAACAAACACACTCCTTTGACAGAGACAGATTTTTATATATGGGGCTTATTTAAAGGTAGGGGAAGGGTCTATCACTTTACAAACTCTCCCTAGTTTATCAAATATGTGGCAGGGGCCAGCTGTTAAGTGTTTACTCCTCTCAGCAACTGGAGAGTAGGTATAATTAAACAGATGAGAGGAAGGTCATGTGTAGTAAATTAAGGAGGCCCACCAAGTCAAAGTGTCTGCCCCTACATTCTACTGCCGCCTACTCTCCGTATCCTCCAGGGCCACCCCTAGGGAAGCTAAGGCCAAAATGGGTAAAAGGAATAAAGGGTTACTTACTGGTGGTGGCATTGGTGGGGGCAGTTGTTGATGGCTACGCCTGTGGTCTGACCTCAGTCCCCTGAGCACTGTTGACTTCTTTCCTTGGCCTGATGGTGCCCACTCATGCTGACCATGCTACTATTGAAACCTGCTCCAGGGAAAGGGGCTCAGGTGAGTGAGCTACAATATCACCTACAGCAGGGCTGTCCAGTAGACTTTCTTCAGTAATGGGAATGTGCTCATCTGCGCCGTGCAATAAGTTAACCACAAGCCATATGTGGCTGTTGAGCACTTGAAATGTGGCTCTATGTGGAAGGCCTTGAATACCAAGTAAAGAAGGCAAGATTTTGTCCTATGAGTAATAGGGACATATGGGAGATGCCTGAGCAAAGGGATGGTTTGATGGGGACAGAGGAGGCTTTCTGGTTTTATTTGCTTATTGGTTTGATTGCTGCTATTGGCAAATCACAGCGTTCCAGGTGATGGACCCTGGAAGGGTCTTAGACTGTCTACGCTCATGCGCAGTCTCATTTAATTCTCATATTCAGCCCTGTGAAGTTGATGGTTTACAGAGGAAGAAGGCATCACTGTGGCTCAGTGATGTGTCATGCAATCAGTCAGCGGCAGAGGAATTTGAACCCAAGTGTGTCTTACTCCAAAGCGCCTAAGCACAATGCCTTGTTGGCTTTGAGAAAACTCAGCTGCTATTAAGATATAAAAAAGGACTGGAATAGGACAGCTAGGAGTCTCCTACCCTGGTATCCAAAAACAGTACTGGCACTCAAGAGAAGCTAAGTAAATCCTTGCTCATTTAAATTGGATTGGGTGAAAGTTCTGGAAAGTCCTTTATCCCCACTAGCCTGCCAGGAACTCAGTCTGGCACAGGCCTCTGGGAAACCAATTTCTACCAGGCAGGCTAGGGATCCAAAGCTCTTAAAGGCTCTCACACAGTTTATTGTCTACTATAGCTGCTAACAAGCCAAGCTGCTTGGCAAGACCATTCCCAGGGGCTATGGCTAGAGACAGGACCACTTGAAGGGGACAGATGTGAAACCCTGCTGTGTGGAAGCGGCATTTCTGCTTGCCCTCTCCCAGGGCTCTCCCAACCCCGGCTCTACTCCAGGAGTATGTGAGTTAATGTACCTAGCTAGGAAGAGAGGCCTGGGCCAGGGGCCTCTTGAGCCCAAGAGACAAGGACAGACCCAGAGATACAGAACTCAAGGAAGTAGGATCAAGAGGCTCTGATCTCCAGAAAATCACACCGCATAATTTTTTTTTTTTTAGACAGAGTCCTGCTCTGTCACGCAGGCTCTGTCACGCAGCTCAGCTCACTGCAACCTCTGCCTCCTGGGTTCAAGCGATTCTCCTGCCTCAGCCTAGTTGAGATTACAAGTGTGTCACCATGCCTGGCTAATTTTTGTATTTTTAGTAGAGACGGGGTTTCACCGTGTTGGCCAGTCTGGTCTTGAACTCCTGATCTCACCTCGGTCCCCAAAGTTCTGGGATTACAGGCATGTGCCACCGTGCCTGGCCACACTGCATAAAATTTGTCTGCACACCCTGCCCAGAAGATTCAGCCTGCCACCTGCTCCCCAGCTACCCTCCACCAGCACTTCAGTTCCTCTTGTCCCCTCCCTGCAGCCAGCCCATCTTGTCAGAAAACCTTCTGAAAAACTCATTTATCCTGAGATGTTAAACATCAAATCCTATTCATTATCCTCTCCTACCCTAGGAAATCTGCATTCCATGCTGGAACTGCAGGCCCTTCAGGTTTGGGAAAATGAGGGTTGAGTTAACACCTAACCTGTCTAAGGACAAGGCCATCCTGGCTGATACCAAAGCAATTGGGAGAGAGTCTATAAGAAACTGATTCAATCTAGGCATATCAAATAAAATGAGGCAAGTCCTTCCATCTGCAAGTAAACACCTCCTGTGTGCCCATCAGCCAGGAGCTAAGGGGTGGAGAGGAGAGGCAGCCTAAGTACATGCATAGCACGTGAAAGAGCTTTGGACTTGGTGACAGAGGCTCACCTGGGTTTAAATTCCAGCTCTGTCGCTGTTGAGCTGTGTGACCCCAGACAAATTACTGGCCTCTCTGAGCCTCCTTTCTAGCTTTCTTTGGTTTGGAAGACAGAGCTGAGTGGTTGAAAGTTTAAGCTTTAGCAACAGACAGATCTGGGTTTGAATCCTAGTTTTGTCACTCATTAGTGATGGACCTTGGGGAAATTCCTTGATCTTTCTATGCCTCAGTTTCCTCATCTGGAAAATGGGGACGACAGTCCTATCTTGTCTGGTGGTTGTAAAAATTAAATATAATAATGTATGTGTCATGCTTAGTACACTGCCGCAAACAGAATCTCAATATGATTATTATTATTTATATTAACCATTTGCTTCCCCAGGATTAGGTGTCAGCCAAGGAAGAAGAGGAAATGATTGGAACTGGGAGGTGAGTATCAGAAATGAAGTTAGGTCAGTGAGAGGATGAGGCCACATAGGGATGCCCGGTGCTCAGGGCCCAGGAGAACCTACTCGGGGTCATCATGCATTGTGCACAAAGATGCCTGGCAGAAGGAGTAAGTGGGGGTCAAAATCCCACCTAACCCCTACTCTCCAAACAAGCCTTGCTTCTGCTGGCATCATCCTGCACAGGGCAAGGCAGGCAGTAGGTGAGGCATATTGCGGGTCACTGGGTCCTAGGGGATCAGAGCAGGCCAGCCTCCAGGAGAGGCAGAAGTGGATCAAGGAAGCCCTGCTGCTTAAGGAGTCTAGCAGAAGCAACTGGCATTCCAGGGGTGAGGCTCAGCTGCAGAGACTGTGCATGGGAGGGGCAGGGCAGAATTCAATTTGTTCCTAGAGCTTTGAGGGGCTGGTAGGAAACCCAGGCAGACATTCAGGCAAGGGGCTACCCCAAACAACGCGGTCTGCAGGCACAAAGCAAAAGGCCCTGATAACAAAACAAACTGCAAGGTCAGGCTGGCTGGTCCAGGCACAAGCTGACTCCAGCCTGGGTCACGGAAAGGTAAGGAAGGGATCGAGCCTCAACTTGCTGGTGGTGATAAAACAGGCAGCTGTTGGTGCTGGAGGAGGCAGGCTATGGGGGCAGGGAGCTGCACAGATCCTAATCCTTTGGCAGTTGAGTGCGCTCCCCGATCTGTGAAACTGTGGTAGGATTCACTTCTTTAGGAGAGGCGGCCTCCAGAATGGAATGGCATTAGGAGCAAGGAGACATTCCTCTGCCCAGAAATATTCATGCTTCTCCGTGCTCCTCCTCCTCCTCCTAAGTAATTTCTTTGAATAAAGTCTAAGGCCAAAGTTCAGATGCTACAGGAGCCAGACAGTGGCACAAATGGGAGAAGGAGCCCAGGTAATGACAGGGAACAATTGGGAGAGGTAGGAACTGTGGCAAACTGGGAAGGATTAATAAATGTTTCCTTTATGAAGGGCAGCAGCTGCTCCGCTCTGCCACTTCGTACCCAGTGAGAATGTGAGACAAGCCCTTTTGGTGATTCCACTTTCCAAAAGAAGCCAGAATGGGATAGGCAGAAGTGGATCAAGGAAACCCTAGTTTAATTAAAATTTGGTTTTTAAAAATCCCATCAATTAAGTTATATTTTCACAAAACTCTGTTGAAGTTACCATGACCAAACAAACACACATCTGGGGGTCACACACAGCCTCTGGCTTGGGAATTCCTCTCTCAGGATCCCCTGGAGATGCGGCCCCCTCCGAAACAGATCCTGGGGGTGGGTGGGAGGGCTGCTCCAATGGACTCTTTGATGTTCTTCTTTCTTGTTCCAGAGGCTCCGGGCATCTGAAGAGGAAGGGAGGGAGGGGAGGGGCCACTGAAAGGAGAGGTGTGATGCTGGAGAGGAATCTCTCTGACCTCATTGTTTTATCCCCCAGGAAGCCCTCGTGGTCCAGGAAGGACAGGCACAATCTGTAGACACAGGTCCTAAGAGATGAAATGACATCTCTGAGGCCACAGCAACCCCATGGCTTTGTTCTGTGTGCTGTGAACTGGTCCCAGTGGGCTGGCTCATGGCTTCCCCCAGCGAACCACCCTGTCCTGTCCCCTCCCTTCCCAAGCAGCTCTTCTGGCCTCTGTCACTCTGCAGTGGTTTTCATAAGGCTCATCTTACTGTGTGGATTTTATTAGCAAGTGATTGCTTCTCACGTCTCAACCATGAATCTTTCAATTGTGGTTTCATCTTGGGCCTAGCGGACTATGAAAAAGCAATTAATAGATCTCTCAGCCTCCCATATCAGGGAGAGTGCAAAGTCTCAGGGTGAGAGGGGAATTTCTTATGACCCTACCCACCCAGCCTAGGGATCTAGATAGAAAGTTTGTCTTCACAATACTAAGCAAATCATAAGCATTGTTATCTAGCTGAGAAACCTGATGTTCAGAGGGACTTGAGTCACTTGTTGGAGGTGGTGAAAGTGGTAAAGGTTTGTGTAAACCTTTGACTTGTGTAAACACTAAGTCAAAAAGGAGGAAGTAAGTGATGGGGAAGTCAGAGAAGCAGACGGAGCCATGGGCTGCCGTGGTCAGGAAGACAGGAAACGTGAGTGTGAGCCCTGTCACGTGGTTGAGGAGACAGAGGCGGTCATTCAGGAAGGGGGCATGGGTCAAGCAGGTGTTAAATTCCAGACGCTGGTAGATAAGCAGCATGAAGTCAAAGGAAAACTGGGATGCAGGTAGAATCAGTTTTGATGTGGAGCAGAGGCTGGGGTGCAGGCGTGGGCTGGTGATAGAGTTGGAGGATTATTTTTCCTCCCGGTATACCCTGTTAAATCTGCTGATGGTTCAACTCTGGCAGCAACACAGAAGGCTGGAAGCCCAGGCAGGCAGGCAGGTGCATGGGCAAGTGGATGCGTTATATGAATTAAGCCACGGAACAGCAGCTGGGTTGCATTAAAAGTGAATCAAGGCCAGGAGCGGTAGCTCATGCCTGTCCTAGCACTTTGGGAGGCTGAGGTGGGTAGATGACCTGAGGTCAGCAGTTTGAGACTAGCCTGTCCAACAGGGTGAAACCCCATGTCTACTAAAAATACAAAAATTAGCTGGGCGTCATGGTGCATGCTTATAATCTCAGCTACTTGGGAGGCTGAGGCAGGAGAATCACTTGAACCCAGGAGGTGGAGGTTGCAGTGAGCTGAGTTCGAACCACTGCATTCCAGCCTGGGTGACACAGCAAGACTCCGTCTCAAAAAAAAGAATCAAGATGATGGTTGAATAAAAACAAGAATGGAGCACTGGGGAAAAGGTGCTCTGAAGGCAGCAGGAGCCAATGACCAGGGCAAAACAAGGCTCCCCAGAGAGGAAGCCACAGATGCAAGTCCTTGGCTCCCAATGTCTATACAAATGAGACAGGAAAGGTGGGGCTGGCTTTGGAGAGCGGCCCTTCCTGGGGGCTTCTGTGAACCTGCATTCTTTTACTCATAAAATGGATACAATTTCAACCCCATCTCCATCTCAGGGCTGCTGTAAGGAGCAAATGAAACAAGGTTGAAGATGATTGAAGGGCTTTACTAAGGGATTGCCTTCAGAGGTGACAAAATGTATGACAGCCCTGGAGTAAAACAAGGGAGTATGGAGACTGGACAGCGCCTGCCCTGCCTGAAGGCATTCAGACTTAGAGCTCCTCAGCCCCCACACTGGCCAGATGAAAGGCACCTCCCTGGCAGCTTCGACCCTAGCCTGCACTACCTGAACTAAGGTTTTGGCAGATAATTGCCAAAAGTATGATCCTCCCAGCAGGATGTATATTCTAAAGGAGGCCTCAAAAACTGCCTTGTTCATTATACTGCCACTAGCCAGATGTGGCAATTTTCATTTAAAATTGGTTTCATGGTGGGGCATGGTGGCTCATGCCTATAATGCCAGCACTTTGGGAGGCCGACGTGGGACGATCATTTGAGGTCAGGAGTTCGAGACCAGCCTGACCAACATAGGTGAAACCTCATTTCTACTAAAAATGCAAAAAATTAGCCAAGAGTGGTGATGCATCTCTGCAATCCCAGCTACTCAGGAGGCTGAGGCAGGAGAATTGCTTGAATCTGGGAGGCAGAAATTGCAGTGAGCTGAGATTATGCAACTGTACTTCAGCCTAGGCAACAGAGCGAGACTCCACCTCAAAAATAAAATTGGATTCGTTAAAATGTGAAAGTTTCGTTCTTCTATTACACCAGTCAAATTTCAAGTGCTCAATAGCCACATGTGGCTGGTGGCTGCTGAACTGGACAGTGCAGATACAGAACATTTTCCTCATCAGAAAATTCTATGGGTCAGCACTGCTGTCAAACTACAATGGTGGAATGATAGGTATTGGGGTGGTGAGTTTCTTCCCTGAGACTTCGCAAATCAAGCTAAGTATTAATGGCTTATTTCTCTGCCTCAACACAAGGTTAACCCCAGATGACCTGTTACTTCCTTCAACCCCCAGCCTTTGATAACTCCCTTCCTCCTAAGAGGAAATGCGCTCTACTCATTTATAGCAGCTTAGGACTAAACGTCTAATGGGAGAGGGCAAAGCGCTCTCCAGAGGTCACCCTATCTTCCACTATATTAATGACTGACAGCAGGAATTTCTGAACCCTAAGAAAGGTGACAAGCATGACAAAGCTGAGCTGAGGGGAGAAATTCTGAGGCAGTTAGGACTGCCTGTCGCTCCTCAAACAGCATGGTGAAGGTATCCACTTGCTTCTATCAGGGGATAATTAATCAGGGGGTATTGCTATCAGCATAGCAATTAAGAGCACAAGCTGGCCAGGTGCAGTAGCTTAGGCCTGTAATCGCAGTACTTTGGGAGGCCAAGGCAGGTGGATCACTTGAGGCTAGGAGTTCAAGACCTGCCTGGGTGACATGGCAAAACTCCCTCTCTACAAAAAATACTCAAAAAATTAGGCAGCATGGTGGTATGTGCCTGTAATCCCAGCTACTTGGGAGGCTGAGGTGGGAGGATCACCTAAGCCCAGGAGGTCGGGGCTGCAGTGTGCCATGATTGTGTCATTGCACTCCAGTCTGGGTAACAGAGGGAGACCCTGCCAAAAAAAAAAGCACATGCTTCCTGGGTTTGAATCCCAGCTCCTCCATTTACTAGCTATGTGACCTCTTGGCTTTATGTAATCTCTCTGAGCCTCCATGTTTTCATAGGTAAAATGAGAATGGTACTTACTTCAGGGAGCGTTGAAAGGATTAAATGAGTGAATAAATGGAAGGCATATAGAATCGTGTCTGGCGTGGACCAAGCATTGGCTAGGAGTAGTAGCAGTAGCAGCAGTGGCAGCATTTGATGCTTGTGTCATGACCTTGGTGGAGGAGGTAAATAAGTCAAGTTCACCATGGGCACCAACCTTGCTATACACACAGTGCACTTCCCTCCTCACCCATCCTGCCCCCAACACCCCTTGAGAATTTTCCATCATGATGCTTGCTGAGCACTTACTTATTCCTTCAGTTTTAAGGGGGCCTGCTGGACCACATCACCAAGGTCTTGCCCCACCTTTGCCCAGCCACGTTGCCTCCTTGGTCTTTCCAGCAAGCTGCAGCACCCCTGAGTGCTTGCACTGCTGCCCAGGCCAAGCAGTGGGCTGCCAACCAGCCCCAAGAGCCCTTTCAGGGAAGTAGCACAGGCCTGCCATCATGCAAAGTGGATAAGGATTGGCCCTGAAGGTCCACCTACCTGAAGACCACTGTATCCAGACACTTGCACCCTAGCGAGAGGGCATCTGGAGCCAGAGGCAAACTGAGGCCATCAGATTCCCTCTCTCCAGAATTTGAACAAAGGAAGACCCAAAGAATGGGCAGCTGGTTAGCCATGGGGGCTTAAGACCAGAGTTGAGGGAACCAGGGACATTTACGATGGTCAAATCAGAGCTGAAGTGGGGCAGGGTGCAGTGGCTCACACCTGTAATCCCAGCACTTAAGGAGGCTGAGGCAGGTGGATCACTTGAGGCCAGGAGTTCAAGACCAGCCTAGCCAACACGGCAAAAAACCCATCTCTACTAAAAATACAAAAATTAGCCGGGCCTCATTGTGCACACCTTTAGTCCCAGCTACTCAAGAGGCTGAGGCATGAGAATAGCTTGAGCTTGGGAGGCAGAGGTTTTAGTGAGCTGACATCACGCCACTGCACTCCAGCCAGGGTGACAGAGCAAGACCCTGTCTAAAAAAATAAAAAATAAAAAAAAATAAACAGCACCCAGCTGATGACCAGCAGGCCAATCCCTGCCAGGTAAAGCTTTCACCCTTTGCTCCTAAGCACTTGCAGGGAAATGCTGCCGCTTCTGTCTTCACTAAAAGTACAGGAAGGACTTGGAGGAAACATAAGCTCAAAGGCTCCACGGTGCCCTTGTCAGGTGCTAGAGCCTCTGTGGAAAAAAGGCAGCCATCCTTAAAATCACATCAGTGCAGACACGGCACAGCACCCCTTCAATGCTCAGCAGCTCCTTCCTCATAGGCACATAGGTGTTGGGGCCAGAGACGTTCAGGTGCTCAGGTGCTGCCCCTTGCTCCAAAGTCTTCCTCTGTCCAAGGGAATAAGCTTCTAGAGAAAGAGGTCACTCTTCTTCTTCTTTTTTTTTTTTAAGATGGAGTCTCCTGGGTTCAAGCTATTCTCCTGCCTCAGCCTCCTGAGTAGCTGGAATTACAGATGTGTGCCACCACGCCCAGCCTAATTTTTGTATTTTTAGTAGAGACAGGGTTTCACCATATTGGTCAGGCTGGTCTCAAACTCCTGACCTCACGATCCGACTGCCTCAGGCTCTCAAAGTGCTGGGATTACAGGTGTGGGCCACCTCACCCGGCCAAGGTCACTCTTCCGTCAAGGGCCTGCCCATGTGTTCTTGATAAACTGATGAACAGAGGAGTTCTCACCCAAACACATTCTTTGGCTGAAAATAGGGGAGCGAACCCGGCATTGGTCCTAACTCCTTAAGCCAGTCTCTGCCTTTCCAGGCCTCAGGTAACTTGCCTGCAGGAAGTGGGGAGAGGATGTGGAGTGGATTACCCCTCAGCTCCTTGCGCCTTCCTTGTTGATCCCAGGGGCGTCTGCCATAACAAGGGTCAGGGTGGGGGACCCCCAGCTGGGGTGTGGGGGTAGGTCCAGTAAATGGGTAGAAGCAGCCAGGAGCAGAGAGCACCCTGACTGATGGGGGCCCAGTGGAGCATGCAGGGCTGGCGCCAGTGGCTCTGCTGTGCTCTAGGTAGTTATTTCAGACACCTGCTTAAGGGGAAGGCTGGGCGAGGCTGAGACAGCCTGGCACATTGAATTTACCTCTGTGAAAACTGAAAAAAAAAGGATTAGGAAAAGACCACTTCCTAGTAAGCCAGCCGCCTCCTCTGCTTGTGAAAGGAGCCTGGCCCTGTTTTGTGGGGGGTGGTGTTGAAAGGAGTGGGGGAGAAGATGAGGCCTTACCTGGGCCCTGAGGCTCTGGGAACGCAGAGGCCATTTTCATCCAGCCTTCAGAAGTTTCCTTTTGTGGCATGACAGTGTTAAAAATATTCCTCCCTGAAGGTGCAACCACGGCAGAGCAGATGTCCCTGACTGAGCACTTGGGAAGGAGCTATTAAAAGGAATGTAATTAGGTTGTCATCCTGGGGCCTCCGAGCCAGGCTTCCGAACGCCATCTTTGTTGAAAGATTTCCAGACGTCAAATATTTGCAGAACCAGATTTACCAAAAAGGTTGTTAATTCCCAGTAGAAATGGGCTGTGTGCAGCAGAGGCAAAACCACGCTGCAGGTCAAGGTTGGTCTTTTCTGGGTCCTTTCCCCCATGTGGGTTCCATCCTAGCTCCCCAATTCCCTCTCCCTTCCTCCTCCACACTGCCCCCTCCCCCATCACACTTTGCTCTTAGGGAAGCCTCTGTGGGTCATTTGCCCCTTAGCACTACCAACGTAAGCCCGTGAGCCCCTCTGGCACTCCCAGGAGTGTGGGATTCAGGCCTGAGGTCTGCACACTTTGGGGAACAAAAGGCTTCATCTCCTTTTATAAAACGGTTATCACGCACTGGAGTGGGCCTTCCCAGTGACCCTGAAATTGCACTGCAGGCAGCCACCTACTCCACTATGTAGAGACTGAGCCTGCCCTGATTCCGAGCTGTCTTCTGCCTTGGAGGCATATCTGTTGTAATTCCTTTCCTCCGTCCTGTCTGTCATATCCTGCAGGCTCATCCATCCATCCATCTCATCTGTCATTCATCATCCATGCATCAACATTTATTGAGAGTCTGTGGCAGGAACACGCTGAATAGTAGAGAGAAAGCGGGAAGCATAAGCAGACATGATCCCTGTCATCATGGATAGAGACAGCATAGATGCAGAAAGACATTCATCAGATAATTGCAGAAACAAATGTAAAATAATAGCCATGACAAAATCGACAAAGGAGAAGGAAGGGAATGGTGCCAGAAGCATGCGTCAGAGAGGAGACCAGCCTGTCAGGAAAGACAAGGAAGGCTTCCCAGGTGCAGTGGTGACTGAGTCAAGGGGCGTGTGTGTGTGTGTATGTGTGTGTGTAAGTGTGTTGGGAGTATTAAGGAGAATATGAGCTCAGTGGTTGGTTCCTCCAACTGGAACAGTGTCCAAAAGCCGTGGCTGAGCCTGAGAGGAAATGCCACAATTTTCATAAGATCCTTCTACTGGATTTTAGGAAACATCAAGGATTGTGGTTACCAAAAAAATATACAAACAAAAGGTAGGAGGGTAGGCCTGGTAATCTTGTAATCTCAGCATTTTGGGAGGAGGAGATAGATAGATCTCTTGAGCCCAGGAGGTCAAGACCAGCCTGGGCAACATGGTGAAACCCTGTCTCTGTAAAAAATACACACACAAAAAAAAGTTAGCCAGGTGTGGTGGCGTACACCTGTAGTCCCAGCTACTCTGGTGGCTGAGGTGGGAGAATCACCTGAACCCAGGAGGTTGAGGCTACAGTGAGCCATGACCATACCACTGTATTCCAGCCTAGCAACAAAGTGAGACCCTATCTCTAAATAAATAAATAAACAAAGCAGGGGGAAAGAAGAAGAATATGAAATCAGTTTCTGGAACCAGTTTCTGGAATCTTTTACAATAGACAAATTTCTAATAGGTGATTGAGAGATAGCTCAAGAAACCAACAAATCCAGGCCATAATTTCTTTGCTGATAAAGTCAAAGAGTGGCTGGGTACAGTGGCTCACGCCTGTAATCCCAGCACTTTGGGAGGCCAAGGTGGGCAGATCACGATGTCAGGAGTTTGAGACCAGCCTGGCCAACATGGTGAAACCCCGTCTCTACTAAAAATATGAAAATTAGTTGGGTGTGGTGGCAGGTGCCTGTAATCCCAGCTACTCGGGAGGCTGAGGCACGAGAATTGCTTGAACCCGGGAGGCAGAGGTTGCAGTGAGCCGAGATCGCACCACTGCACTCCAGCCTGGGCGACAGAGCAAGACTCTGTCTCAATAAATAAATAAATAAATAAATAAAATAATTAAATAATAAAGTCAAACAGCAGGCCCTAGCCTCCTCTTCTTGGATATTCTGGCCAGCTTTTTACCTGTTGGCAATGCAATATATCATGGTTATTTCCCCAGGTCTGAAAATATTATTTTGTAGTAGAATTAGTAATGGCTACCTAATATTGCAGAGTAGAGAAAGCCACAGCTTCACTCAGTGGACCCCCTGTTGTTGGACATTTAGCTTGTTTCCATTATTTTGCAATCCTAAGCAACTCGTAAGTGAATGAATATGCTTACACATTAACTTTGCCCACTCCTTTGACTTTTGCTCAGAATAAATTTAGCTGCATATTAATAAATTTGAGGGCCAGCTTTACTAAACACAAGTTTTCTCACCCGATGATCCTGACACTCAATCTGTAGAGCTCTTCCCACTCTCTGCAAGGATCCTGCAGGGTTCTCATCCATGCATTGAGCAAGTCTGGAGGACGAGATGGGAGGAGTCTAGGTGGGTGGGAAGAAACCTAAGTGGACAGCTGCTCTGGGCTGGATGCGGTGGAGTTAGTGGGGAAGGTTGACAGAGGAGGTTCAATCACTACTGACCTCTTTCTCCATCTGTGAATCTTTCCCATCAACATGCACTGAGTCTGCCTATACTGGTGGAAGGCTTTGTGCTGGTGCTCAACCCTCGGGGCTCACCTGTATAGATGGGGTCTGAGAATGGGAAGGACTAACACCTCTACCAGGAATTTTCTCTGGAAGATTCAGAGGCCCCAGGAGAAATGTGCCACTGACCAGAATGTGTGTCAAAGGACAGAGTCCCTGGAGGACTCACAGGCAACTCTTTACCGAGGGGTATAAAATATTTCCCATTTTGCAGCTAGGGAAGCTGAGGTTCAGACTGGTTAAGTAACTTCCAAGTTCCTTCCAAGCATTATACAGCTAGTATTGGACAAGATTTAAATTCGAATGAAAATTCTTCCGATCCCATTTCCCTGGCTCTTCCACCCATCCCACACTGCAGGAGAAAAGCCACAGTGATGTGTGCTGTTATTCTGCATTAAATGAGATAATCCTGTTGAAAGCTGCAACGCAGGGTATGCAGTTAGTTCTCTATAGATGTCATCTATTATTATTATTGTTTTTATGCCCGACTCATTGGTTCATACATTTTATGACCACATTGTATGCAGCTTAAGGGCAGGGTCATTCCTCCCCCTCAAGGCTGGGTATAGAGTAGTTGCCTGCCATAACTGGTTAACCAAATAGCATTATTTTACAATAATCATAAAATGGAAGCAGAATTGCTTCCTTTAAGGCAGGGCTTTGTACTTTGTGGAGAAAGCAAGTCTGGCTGCCACATCAACAGGAAACTCTCCAGTAGCTTGGAACCCTGGTGGTCTACAAGAATAAGACGCCAGGGAAAAGAGAAGTGACCAAACAACGGGACTCCCGGGGTCCAGGCCCCGACCACTGATGCCAGGTGCCCACTCTAACAGCTCTGCCTGCAGGGCCTGCAATCTAATAGGCTCAGCCTATCTGAGGTGGGTGGAACCTAGGAGAGAATCTGGACCCATCTCCTGGCTCCACAACATGCGGCTTGGCCTAGGTGGTGCCTGAGGCGGCATGAGTCAGAAACAGGCTCCAGGGTTACTGGAGGAACACTTCTCTCCCCTGCCCAACCCAGAGACCACGCAGGAAAGGGGACTTAGAAGGCTTTCAGTCTCTGGCTTTGCCCTTTACTAGTGCTGGGCCTCAGTTCTTTATCCACAAAATGGGATAATAGTTCCTTTTCCATAGGATTGTAGCAATTAAATAAAATATAACATGGAAAAGTACCTAACACAGGTACTTAACTCATTGCAAGCGCTCATTAAAAAAAAAAAAAATCAATGGCTGGGCGCAGTGGCTCCTACCTGTAATCCCAGCACTGTGGGAGGCAGAGGCAGGTGGATCATCTGAGGTCGGGAGTTCAAGACCAGCCTGACCAACATGGAGAAACCTCATTTCTACTAAACACAAAAATAAAAATTAGCCAGACGTGGTAGTGCATGCCTGTAATCCCAGCTACTTAGGAGGCTGAGGCAGGAGAATCGCTGGAACCTGGGAGGCAGAGGTTGCAGTGAGCTGAGATTGCGCCATTGCACTCCAACCTGGGCAATAAGAGCGAAACTCCGTCACACACACACAAAAAAAATCAGTTGCCTCTAGATAGCAATCCACCTTGGGGCAGGGATTATATCTGATTCATTCATGCCTGAATAAGTGAATTCATGCCTCAATACCTGGACTCCTTCTATTAATGCTTCATCTCTTCTAAGCCTCGCCTGTTTTAGGCCTCAATAGGAAATATCAAGAAGGGTTAACATTACGTTTTTTCCCCTCCTTCCATGAGGGCCTGGGGACAACATGATGGCCTAAGTACCTGGGGAGAGAAAGGGTCACTTTCATAACGAAGACAAATTCATGGTGTCACCAGCATCTCCCTGGCCTGCATGCAACCCTTATTTTGGACCATCTCCTTGCCCCAGGATGCTTGGACCCACTGCAGGCTGAGAGGATTCGAGAGAGGCTGAGTTTCCCTTAGAGGTGGAGTGATGTATTCCTATTAAAATAAGGGAGTGAATGATTTAAAGGAGGGGTTCAAATTTGGACATTCAGAATAGAATTTGCAGCCCGGGTACAGTGGTTCACACCTGTAATCCCAGCACTTTGGGAGGCCAAGGCAGGCGGATCACGAGGTCAGAGTTCGAGACCAGCCTGGCCAACACGGTGAAGCCCTGTCTCTACTAAGAATACAAAATTAGCCGGGCGTGGTGGTGCATGCCTATTATCCCAGCTACTTAGGAGGCTGAGGCAGGAGAATTGCTTGAACATAAGAGGCAGAGGTTGCAGTGAGCTAAGATCACGACACTGCACTCCAGCCTGGGAAACAGAGCGAGGCTCCATCTTAGGGGGAAATAAAAATAGATGGAGCTCTAGAACAGTATGGGCAACATAGCAAGACACTGTCTCTACAAAAAAAAATTAAAAATGAGCTGAGCACAAAGCTGTAGTCCCAGCTACTTGGGAAGCAAAGATGGTAGGATCCCTTGAGCCCAGGAGATCACAGCTGCAATGAGGCACCGTTGCACTGCAGCCTGGGTGAAGCAAAACCCTGTCTCGAAGAAAAAAAAAAAAATGGAGGGCACGGTGGCTCACCCCTGTAATCCTACCACTTTGGGAGGCCGTGGGAGTGGGTGTAGATCAGTTGAGTTCAGGAGTTTGAGACTCAGCCTGAGCAACGTGGAAAACCCTCTTTCTATTTATATTTTTATAAAATAATAAATAAATAAGTAGAGTTTGGAAGTCAGTTGGAGTTAGGATTTGGTAATTAGTTATCATTTAATTTCTGAGTGAGAGCCAGAGAGCTGCCAGTGGCTAGACATGATGAAGGCCATCACTTTGGTCTGAAATGTAGTGTTCTGTTCCAGAGACCTGCCTCCTTCAGTATGTGAAGCCAGAGATTCCTCTCCTCTGACTGGCTCCTGCTGAAAGGGCAGGCTGAGTATCTACCACATACCAGGTGTAAAGTCTGGCATACAGGTTCAAAGGTGTCAAAGACATAGTCCTCTACAACGAAACTGGGAAGACCAGGCCTAAGCCCCGGCCTGACGCAGCCCAGCGACTCTGGGGGAAATCATAAATCTCCTAGCCTTAGTTTTCCTGTCTGGTATATGGACCTATTGCCTCACAGAGCTGTTTGAAAAGCCCCAAATAATCACAGAAGGAAGGGACTTTAAAGGGAACCTGTTCTTTGGCAGAGTGAGCTTTCCAAAGGGAATCACAGGCAGAGTTTGGCACCCTGCCCTCAGGGAGGGCTGTTATCCTTTCCTCCGTGAAACTCCAGGCTTTCTGGCCCTTGCCACGCCCACCCCATCTTTCCCAAGACCATTTTCAGCAGGGACTTGTGCCTCCAAACAGGAACTGACAAAGAAGCCACTCACCCTAAAAGCTTTCCGGGCTTCTGGTGTCCCCCACTACCCCCACCACACACACTCCAGCCAGCCCTGGGCTGCAGTGTGACCCATCTCATGAGTCACTTGGATAAAGTGAGGACTCAACAAATATTTATCAACTGAATGAATGAAGGAAGGAAGGAACAGGTGAGTGAGTGGCTTCATGAATGGGCAGCCACTCCCTCAGGGAATGAGACTGCTTCCTCATTCAGGATACTGAGTGCTCCCACAGGAAGTCATTTGAGACTTTTCTGGTGAGTGCTCCATGGGGGACCCACATTCTCTACTTTTTCTCAAGCCCCATGTGTTTTCTTTTCTCCAGAACTCCATTGTGGGGGCTGTGTCCTATACTCCTTTGGGACCTTATGTACTAGACTTTTTTTTTTTTTTGGGACGGAGTTTCACTCTTGTTACCCAGGCTGGAGTGCAATGGCGCGATCTCGGCTCACCGCAACCTCCGCCTCCTGGGTTCAGGCAATTCTCCTGCCTCAGCCTCCTGAGTAGCTGGGATTACAGGCACGAGCCACCATGCCCAGCTAATTTTTTGTATTTTTAGTAGAGACGGGGTTTCACCATGTTGACCAGGATGGTCTCGATCTCTTGACCTCGTGATCCACCCGCCTCGGCCTCCCAAAGTGCTGGGATTACAGGCTTGAGCCACCGCGCCCGGCCTGTACTAGACTTTATATCTGGTATGTAGTAGATGCTGAATAAATGTGTGATGAACTGAAGGGGGAGAGAGAAAGATTAATAAGACTTGTACCCTACCTTCCAAATTATTACAATTTAGCTAGAGAGAAAAGGCAGGTACCCAAGTACCATAGGACAAAGCCCGGTAGAATAACTGGAACTGAAAAAAAAAAAAAAAGGGGGTCAAGGAATGACTGCCACATTCAGAACTCGGTAAACTCATTATGGGCTGAAAAAGTCAGGAAATGCTTCCTGAAGGGACTGAATGGGATTCTCTTCCTGAAGGCTGGCCTTCAAGGAAGAGAAAGATTTGGAGGCAGGGTCAAGGAAGGTATTCTTGATAGGGAAAAAGGGGATGGGCAGCTCGCCAGAGGAAAGTCGGTTCAAGTTATGTTTCCTTTAGTCAATTTAGTGGAGCAGTGGAAGAGTGCACCATGTATTGTAAGATAGAGTGGGGGAGGAAATATCATTTTCCCTGTACCCTTCTGAGTCCTTAGCTGGGACCCCTATAAAAGAAGACAGATTAACAAGAGAAAAACAAACAGAGCTGAGTGTGGTGGCTCACGGCTGTAATCCCAGCAATTTAGGAGACTGAGGTGGGTGGATCACCTGAGGTCAGGAGTTCGAGACCAGCCTGGCCAACATGGTGAAACTCGATCTCTATTAAAAATACAAAAATTAGCTGGTCATGGTGGTGCATGCCTGTAATCCCAGCTACTCAGGAGGCTGAGGCAGGAGAATCGCTGGAACCCAGGAGGTAGAGGTTGTAGCGAGCTGAGGTTGCACCACTGCATTCCAGCTTAGGAGACAAGAGTGAGACTCTGTCTCAAAAGAAAAAGAAAAACAAACAGAAGTTTACTAACATGTACACATGAGAGATATTCAGGGAGGCCGAGCGCGGTGACTCACACTTGTAATCCCAGCACTTTGGGAGGCCCAGGCGGGCGGATCACAAGGTTAAGAGATTGAGACAATCCTGGCCAACATGGTGAAACCTCGTCTGTATATTAAAAAAAAAAAAAAAAAAAAGCCATCAAGGAAATGTTCTGAGGTAATGAAAATGTTCTATATATTGTTTTGGTTGGAGGTTATACAAGTTCATACAATTGTCAAAACTCATGGAACCTTGGCTGGGGGAGTGGTGGTTTATTCCTGTAATCCCAGCACTTTGGGAGGCTGACATGGACAGATCACCTGAAGTCAGAAGTTTGAGACCAGCCTGGCCAACATGGTCTCTACTAAAAATACAAAAATCAGCCAGGCTTGGGCGGTGCCTGTAGTCCCAGCTACTTAGAAGGCTGAGGCACGAGAATTGCTTGAACATGGGAGGCAGAGGTTGTGGGGAGCTGAGATCGCACCACTGCGCTCCAGCCTGTATGACAGAGTAAGACTCCATCTCAGCCGGGCGTGGTGGCTCAACGCCTGTAATCCCAGCACTCTGGGAGGCCAAGGCAGGAGGATCACCTGAGGTCGGGAGTTTGAGACCAGCCTGGCCAACATGGAGAAACACCGTCTGTAGTAAAAAATACAAAATTAGCCAGGCGTGGTGGCAGATGCCTGTAATTCCAGCTACTCAGGAGGCTGAGACAGGAGATTCACTTGAACCCAGGAGGCAGAGGTTGCCGTGAGCCGAGATCACGCCATTGTACTCCAGCCTGGGCAACAAGATCAAAATTCCATATCAAAAAAAAAAAGACTCCATCTCAAAAAATTTAAATTTTTTGAAACCAAATATTATTTATTGTATGTAAATTGGATACGTGTAGAAACAATATTATAAATTTTGTTTTGTTTTGTTTTGTTTTGTTTTGTTTTGTTTTGTTTGAGACAGAGTTTTGCTCTTGTTACCCAGGCTGGAGGGCAATGGCACAATCTTGGCTCACCGCAACCTCCGCCTCCTGGGTTCAGGCAATTCTCCTGCCTCAGCCTCCTGAGTAGCTGAGATTACAGGCATGCGCCACCATGCTCAGCTAATTTTCTGTATTTTTAGTAGAGACGGGGTTTCACCATGTTGACCAGGATGGTCTCGATCTCTTGACCTCGTGATCCACCCGCCTCGGCCTCCCAAAGTGCTGGGATTACAGGCATGAGCCACCACACCCGGCTACAATATTATAAATTTTTAAAGAGTGTGCAAAATTTTCAGATCTTATATAACAGATTTCACCTTGGGGTCATTTTTCTTCCCACTCACCCTACAGGGATCATACAGCCCCTGGTTTACCTTCTGTAATCTTCCTGAAATTGTGAGCAATCTGCATATTCCTGGAGTTTGATCTCCCTTCTTAGTTGTTGATGCAGTGCTGCAGACATTTTAGTGTTTAGAGGCTTTCACTTGGCAAGGGTGTCCCCACATCTGACAGCTGTGATATATCTGGAGATTAAATGATAAGGAGGACAGTCTCATTAATATAAATAGACAGATGACTGCTGTGGTAAAAAGTACTATTGAGTAAAGGGTACAACCCAAGCAATTTGGGAACTCCCTATTTCTTGATCTAAGCAACCCTATAGGCGAGCTCATTGTGTTTTATAAGAATGGCTGAGGAAGGAGTATTGAATAACCTGTTATTGATTTCCTAGCTGCATCAATGTGATCCTTTTTTCTGGTATTTCTTTATTTTTATTTTTTGAGATGGAATTGCGCTCTGTCACCCTGGCTGGAATGCAGTGACATGATCTCGGCTCACTGTAACCTCTGCCTCCTGGGTTCAAGCAATTCTTCTGCCTCAGCCTCCTGAGTAGCTGGGACTACAGGCGTGAGGCACCATGCCCAGCTAATTTTTGTATTTTTAGTAGAGACAGGGTTTCACCATATTGGTCAGGATGGTTGTGAACTCCTTATCTCAGGATCTGCCCACCTCAGCCTCCCAAAGTGCTGGGATTACAGGCATGAGCCACTGCACACAGCCTTTTCTGGTATTTCTTAAGGCATACTTTTAAAATGTAAAATTGTCCCAAAACATGCACGGTGGCTCATATCTGTAGTCCCAGCACTTTGGGAGGCCTAGGCAGGAAGATCACGAGGTCAGAAGATCGAGACCATCCTGGCAAACATGGTGAAACCNAAAAAAAAAAAAGACAGAGAGAGAGAGAGCTAGTCAGGGAAAATTTGAAAACCTTAAATAGGTGACTTAGAACTCTTATATAGCATCTTCAACAACAAAAAATACAATTTTAGAGAAGCGACAAGACAAAAGCAAAGGACCTTGAGTCTCTAGGGATGACAAATTGTGGGAAGACAAATAACGGAACAGAATAATGGTAGCTAAAGGCTAGTTCGCCAAGTTTTTATGTAGATTCCTCTGGTGCTGATAAGGGTCTAAGGTTGTCTTCTGTGATCAACCTTTGTCCTTCCTGGTTGAGGGGGAGGAGGGACACCCTTGAAAATTCATGTCCTGCTTTTAGGCAAATAGCGGGAGGGCAGAGAGCTTTTCTTGTCTCTGCTTCTTCTCAGTTGCCTTCGGCTCACAATAATCCTTGTGCCCAGGTGGCATATGTTCAGTAGGGTGGGGCAAGACCATGCAGAGCTTTGAATGCTAGGATAACAGATTTGGATCAAGTACTAGCAAGGGTGTTTGAACAATGGCAGGAAGTGAAAAGGAACGCTGTGAGGTGTGGGAAGATGGAGGGAGAGGGCGCCAGGTAAGTATAATAGCAACGGGAGCATGGCAAAGCCCAGGGCCTGCTGGGGCGCGTCAGGGCTAGCCAGAGTTGGATTTTAGGCAAGCAGACAAACAGATCCCTTGATCACTTTCCATTTCTTTTTCTTTTTCTTTTTTTTTAGCAATGGGGACTGGCTGCGTTGCCCAGGCTGGGCTCCAATTCCCAGTCTCAAGCAATCCTACCTCAGCTTCCCAAAGTGGTGGCATTGCAACCCTGAACCACTGCACCCAGCCAACTCTTTTTTATTTTATTTTATTTTTTGAGACGGAGTGGCTCGCTGTGTCGCCCAGGCTGGAGTGCAGGGGTGTGATCTTGGCTCACTGCACCCTCCACCTTCCAGGTTCAAGCGATTTTCCTGCCTCAGCCTCCCAAGTAGCTGGGACTACAGGCCTACACCAACACACCAGGCTAATTGTTGTCTTTTCAGTAGAGACGGGGTTTCATCATATTGGTCAGGCTGATCTCGAACTCTTGACCTCGTGATCCACCCACCTTGGCCTCCCAAAGTGCTGGGATTACAGGCATGAGCCACCGTGCCAGGCCTCCATTTATTTAATTAATCCATGCAAATAATGATTGGCCCCTATCACCAGCCAGACCCTGGCGAAGTAAACAGGGCAGAGGCCTTCCCACCTTCCCCAGGGGCCCTGGACTGTACTCTAAGCCCCCATCTTAGTGCCCAGGCCTAAGCCTTGAGGCCACCGAGACCTAAGGCAATGGCTGGGGGTGAAATCAGCTATGGCTTCTCACTAGCAGCTTCCTTATACAAAACCACTAATCCTCACGCCCGGGATCCAGGCCCACGTCCTCCACACCATGTCCCCCACAGCCCCGGCCACCACCCTCCCCGACTGGCCACACCTGGAAGGGAAGGAAGGGTGGGGGTGGCCTGCAGAGGGTGTGGCCAGATCCGGATGGTCTGTGGGCGGGGGACCAAATTGACCGGAAATGGGGCTGAGGCCGCGGCCAGGGACGGCAGCAGATGATGGTTGAGGAGTGGCCTAGGAAGGCCTCCCTGACTGCGCCCACACAAGCCCCGTGGCTCCGCCAACGCGGGGGACGGGGCGGTGGGGCAGCGAGGTAGCTGGGAAAGAGCAAGGGGAGCCGGGCGGCTCCGCTGCGCCCTCTGCCGGCCGCCAGCCTCCACTGCACGCGGCGCCGCCCACCTTTGCACTGGGACCCCGGCCCCGGGCGGGCCAGGAACCCTCGACGCCCGCGCCAGCTCGAGCCCTTTTGCACCAGCCGTGGTCACCGCAAGTCTCCCTGGGAGAAGGCAGGTGGGAATGGGAGCCTTTTTTGTAATGGGAATAGAGGCATTCTCGGAAGTCTCCCCCGCAAGGGCATTGAGGAGCCAGCATTACCTAGTGCCTACAATTCCACCATTAGACATTCCCTTGTTTGGAGGGGTGGAGAGGTGATGTTTTCAACTTTTATTGGTTATTACGGTGAGGATTTACCAGATGTGCCTAGGAGAGAGCCTGGAGGGGATGGGTAGTCTAAATCATTCATTCCATCCCTGAGCCAGGCTTTTATTAACTCTCATTTGCCAAGGCCGTTCTGAAGGTGACCTAGTGCCAACAGTCATGCTGTCTGACTGCCAGGGTCGCGGAAGGCTGGTTTCTCCTACAGTGGTTTGCCTTTTATTAATCCCTGGATAACTTAGCTTTGCTCTTCCAGGAAGTCTGCCTTGACTTTTGGAGGTGAACTCCTGTTACAGGCCGGGGTTCTCTGTTTATTTCCCATGATATTTGTCTGATATCGCTAGAGTCCAGGCTCATTCAGTACCCGGGACAGAAAGCCCCCATCAGCTGGGACACTTCTTGAACTCCTGATTTGTGTGTGTGTGTGTGTGTGTGTGTGTGTGTGTGTGTGTGATGTAATCTTGCTCTGTCGCCCAGGCTGGAGTGCAGTGGTGCCCAGGGTGGAGTGCAGTGGCATGATCTTGGCTCACTGCAACCCCTGTCTCCCAGGTTCAAGCAATTCTCCTTCCTCAGCCTCCCAAGTAGCTGGGACTACAGGCATGCCACCATGCCTGGCTAATTTTTGTATTTTTAGTAGAGATGGGGTTTCACCATGTTAACCAGGCTGGTCTCGAACTCCTGACTTCAGGTGATCCGAGCTGCGACACTTCTCTAAGGGAAACGGAGAAGGGGAACATAGAGTCAAGGAGGCAGACTCGCCCATTTCCTGTTGTCAAGGTCAACACGCTGTCCCCATGGGTTGCTTGCCTTGGCCCCACATTACTGATGACCTTTGTGAACACCCACCATAGAAAGTCAGTTTCCAGAGAGTAGCCAGGAGGCCCCATAAGATTGTGAATGCTCTAAAACTTAAGTTAGATGGTCTCTGGTCAGATCCCTGCAATGGTTCCCCATGCCACTTGGAGTAAAAACTGAGCCTCCCACCTTGGCCTGTGGGGCCCTAAGCACTTGGAGCTAATCTTCTATTGCTGTTCCTGCTACTCACTTCCCTCGGCCATATCGGCCCCATGCCTTTCCTGAAGCACACAGGACACACTTCCACCTCGGGGCTTTTACACTCACTGTTCCCTTTGCCTGGAAGGCCACTTCCTCAGATACTCCCATGACCCACCTGCTCCCTCACCTTCCCCAGGCCTTTATTTAAATGCCACCATGCCGAGCACCATGACTCATACCTGTAATCTCAACACTTCAGGAGGCCAAGGCAGGAGGACTGCCAGAGCCCAGGAGTTCAAGACCAGCTTGGGCAACATAGTGAGACCCCATCTCAAAAAAAGAAAAAAGTAAATGCCACCTTATCAGAGAGGCTTTCTCTGACCATCCTGTCTAAAACAATACTCTCCATCATTCTCTGGGTGCTTAGCTCCCTTGATTTTCCTCTAGCACCTGTTAGTCCGTAACTATTGGTTATTTTATTTTATTTGTATGTTGTCTGCCTACCCAGTCGGAATGTAAGCACCATCAGAATGGAGAGCTTTATCAGTTTTGTTCACTGCTCAGCACCTAGAAAACAGCCTGGCACATAGTCAGTGCTCAATAAATTTGTGAAATGACTGAATGATTGTGCCAGGCACTAAGCCAAGTCCCAGGACAGGCCATGAATAATAAGCCTGGGCTCTTGCCCTTGAAGAACAGACTGGCAGACAGGCAAGTAATTATAAACCAGAGTGATGAGTGTTGTGTCTAAATACAGATGTATATAAAGTACACATGAAGGCTCAAGGGAGGAAATAATTCACTCTGCCTGGAAATAAGAGGAAAGCATGAGTATGATGTCATCCGGTAGGGAAGAAAGGGAAAAGGCATACCAAGCAGAGAGAACAACCAGAGCAAAGGCTCACAGAGGTGTGAACACATTTGACATGTTCAGGAGGTGGTGAGTCAGCTGGCCTGGTTGGAGCACTGTCTGCGGGGCAGGTGTGGCAGGAGGTCATTTGGAAAGATAGGTTGCAGTCACATGATGAAGGGGCATGTGAGAACTATGACAACCGGCTCTCTAAATTTCAGATCTATGTCAGGCCAGTGGGGACATTGCAGGGCGAAGAATCTACTTCTAACCCCGGTGATGGCACCGTAGGAGCCACCCTGTCCTGCCTGGGGAAGGCCTGGGAATGTTGCGTAGCTTCCCCAAGTGGGCAGGCTGGGGTCACAACACCTGTGGCAGCAGCCTGGTGGTTCTGCTTCCCTTCCTGTTGCTGATTTAAACAGGGCCCTCAATAAGGACCCTGCCCAGCTCCACAGGGCCTGAAAGAGTCCCTAGTCACGTGTCCACAGCCTTGATCACGAAGAATCTGTTTCAAAATGTCCTTATTTTGCAATCTGACTCAAAAGGATGGGGAGTGGAAAAATTGCAGACAGAAGCCACCAAGGGATCTTGGCTTAATATAACTGGTGACCTGGGAAACGACAGAGGCAGAAAATAATTTCCCTTTCGGACTGAAGGATGGAGAGGACCTCTCATAGCTGATTCAAAATAAAGACTTTCCTTCAAGCAGAGAGAGTATTTGTATATAGGATTTCTTTTTTTTTTTTTTTAGACAGAGTCTTGTTTGTCACCCAGGCTGGAGTGCAGTGACATGATCTCGGCTCACTGCAGCCTCCGCCTCCCGGGTTCAAGCAATTCTCATGTCTCAGCCTTCAGAGTAGCTGGGACTATAGGCGCAAGACAGCATACCCGGCTAATTCTTTTTTATTTTGAGATGGAGTCTCACTCTGTCTTCCAGGCTGGAGAGCAGTGCTGCAATCTTGGCTTACTGCAAACTCTGCCTCCTGGGTTCAAGCAATTCTCCTGTTTCCACCTCCTAGTAGCTAGAATTACAGGCAAGTACTACCATGCCTGGCTAAATTTTTTTTTGTATTTTTAGTAGAGACGAGGTTTCACAATGTTGACCAGCTGGTCTTGAACACCTGACCTCAGGTGATCCACCTGCCTCGGCCTCCCAAAATGCTGGGATTATAGTTGTGAGCCACTGTGCCCTACCTAATTTTGGTATTTTTAGTGGTGACAGGGTTTTACCATGTTGGCCAAGCTGGTCTCAAACTCCTGGCATTAAGTGATCCACCCACCTCAGCCTCCCGAAGTACTGGGATTACAAGCTTGCATCGTTGTGTCCAGCCTGTATGTAACTCTCTTTTCTCTGGCTCCCTCCCTTGTTATTTCACTCTTCACTCCGCTCCCCTCTTCCCCCAGCCTATCCTTGCCTCTCGATCCTTCTTCTGGTTTTTCCTTTCTTTTGTTTCCTCCTTTCCCACTTCTCCTTCTGCTTGCCAAGTTCCACTTTTCTCCTCCTTTACTTCCTTTCTCTATTTCTTCAACTTAAGCACAAGACCCATATTTGAAACTGTTAAAGGGCAATTTTTAAAAGGTAAAATTATAACTCGTATGTAAATATAAAACAAGTCTGGGCATGGTGGCTCATACCACTAATCCCAGCACTTCGGGAGTAAGGGGCAGGAGGATTGCTTGAGCCCAGGAGTTAAAGACCAGCCTAGGAAACCTAGCAAAACCTGTCTCTATAAAAAAATACAAAAATTATCCAGGCATGGTGGCATGCACCTGTAGTCCCAGCTATTAGCTACTCGGGAAGCTCAAGTGGAAGGATTGACTGAGCTTGTGAAGTCGGGGCTGCAGTGAGCTGTGATTGTGCCACTGCACTCCAGCCTGGGTGACGAAATGAGACCCTGTTTCAAAAAAAAAGGTTTTTTTAGATTTAAAAAATAAAAACTAAATATAAGTAAATATAAAATGAGCACGTCAGTGACTCAATTCAACTCACTAATTAATGAGGGAACCAGTAAGATGTTACAGCCAGTTCACAGAAAAATCCAGGAAACAGACACATATACAGGCAATCAGGGATGTTAAAGGGAATTTACTAATAGATACAAAACTGCTCTCTTCATTTGCATTTCTGTCAACAGGAATCTTGTGTTTTGGCATCAGCCTACCATAAGTTAATTTCTGTCTCTACAGAGAGGCCACATCATTGAAGACAATAAAAGGCACAGATCCTTGTAGAATCAGACAACCCAGGAAGGGTCCTCTGCTCTGCACAATGCCTGGCATTGTTGAAAGGACCCCCAGGAATCCTTGCCCATTTCAAAGTCCTCTACAAGTTTTCTTGACAAAACCTTAGAAGGGACTGTAGGAGGTGGTTAATATTTTTTCTCTTCTTTTCTTCTTCTTCTCCTTCTTCTTTTTTTTTTTAAACAGAGTCTTACTCTGTCACCTGGACTGGAGTGCAATGGTGCAATTATGGTTCACTGCAGCCTCAACCTCCCAGGATCAAGAGACCCTCCTACCTCAGTCTCCCAAGTAGCTGGGACTACAAGTGCATGCCATCATGCCCGGCTAATTTTTTTTATGGAGATAAGGTTTTGTCATGTTGCCCAGTCTGATCTCAAACTCCTGGGCTCAAGCAATCCTCCCACCTCGGCCTCCCAAAGTGGTGGGATTACAGGCATGAGCCACCACCCGGCCAATGGAGCTGGCTAACCTTTTCAAGTCTCCAAACAGGTATCTGTCTGGAGGTGGATATGAATTCTAGCCAGAGGCTTAGTCCTGGGCAAGAATGGGGTTGAAAACAATGATTGCCTGGCTGTGATCAAAGCTGAGGGTGATGGGGCAGGTGACCACAGGCCAATGCCCCATAAGCCCTCATTCTTGTCATCTTACCATCATCTTCTGGTCTTGGATATGCAGAAAAGCTCAGGACAAGGTTGAGGGCAATCTACCCCACCTGTGCCCAGAGAGGTGGAAGCAGCCCCGGGTATAGAGATGGGCATCATCCCTCCTTAGGCCGTCCCTGGCATTTGGCTCTGTCCCCAGGTGACAGCTTCCAGGACCACCTCACCAGACTTTCATGCCCATTTTCCGAGGCCTGTGACAGCCTTCATTCTCTGCAGCTCAGACCCTGCATGCCCCCTGCTGTCCACTCCCAGACTTCCCACAAGTCCTCCTTCACTACCTCTCCCCAGATTTGGCGTTTCAGGATCTCAGCAGTTACCTGAAAAGCAATTAGACAGATTTCTAAGGTACACGTTCTGACAAGATATGTGAGCTTGGGAGTATGAAGCAATCTGTGAAAGTTTCCTGAACTGTCCAGGTTACTGAATGCTGAGCCGTGAGTGAGATGCTTGGCAGATGCTGGAGTGGGGTGAGGGAGGATAACATTGGCAAAGAAGTTGTGATCCCTGCTCTCAGGGCATTTACAATCTGGTTTGGGAGGCCAAATACCCAGGAGATCCTAGCACCTGGTGGTCATGCTCAATGAGTGGGGTGGGGATGAGGATGGGGGACATTCTGACCATAGGACCAGCCCTGGAGAAGGAAAGGGAGACCATTCCTTTCATGGACAGAAAGCCTACATAATTCCTTATCTCCATGAAAGAAAGTGCAGCTACCTTCCTTACCTGAGATGTCCTGAATTTCACCTCCCTATAGATAGGGCTGAGACCGGACCTCAGCCCCTGACCCCTGCCTCTTTATTCCCACCCTTGCAGAAGAGAGAACTGTTCAGCCTCCAGGTAGAAACCTCAAGTGGGTAATCAAAAGATTAAAAGGTTTCTAAGATGCAGAGGCTGAGTATGTGATGGAAAGTGCTCCACCAAACAAAGGGCTGTGGGGCAGGTCTTAGGACCAAGTCAGGGACACCCAGGTTTGGTTCTTCTGGTTACTCCGGTAGTTGTATGACTCAGTGCAAATCATTTCCCAGTTCATCCATCAACAAGGAAGTTGGACTCCCTAATTTCTTTGTTTCTTTTGCCTTTTATATTTTCAAGTGTGGCAAAATACATATAACATAAATGTGAAAGTTAATTTTATGTATCAACTTGCCTGGGCTACAGGATGCACAGATATTTGGTTAAACACTATTCTGGATGTGTCTGTGAGGGTGTTTTGGGAGAAGGTTAACATTCGAATCAGTAGACTGAGTAAAGCAGATTACCTACCCTAATGTGGTCTCATCCAATCCCTTGAAGCCTAAATGGAATAAAAAGACTGATTAGGGGAAAGTTTGCTCTCTCTACCTGATAGTCCTCAAGGTGAAACATCAATTTCTTCCACCTTCAGCCTCAGATTCAGACTGGAACTGTGCCATCAGCACTCCTGAGTGTCCAGCTTGCTGGACACAAATGGGATTGAGACTTCTCAGCCTCTATAATCATATGAGCCAATTTCTTATAGTAAATTTTATATATATATATATATATATATTTTTTTTTTTTTTTTCCTTGACAAGATCCTAGAAGGATGTAGGAAAGGGAGGTGGGAGCTAGTTAATTTTTACAAGTCGCTCATAGCTCCTATTGGTTCTGTTTCTCTAGGAAATCCTGGTTAATATAATAAAATTTGCCATTTTAATCTTTTTTTGAGACAGAGTCTCACTCTGTCGCCTAGGCTGGAGTGCAATGGCACAATTTCGGCTCACTGCAACCTTGGCCTCCCGGGTTCAAGTGATTCTCCTACCTCAGCCTCCTGAGTAGCTGGGATTACTGGCATGTGCCACTATACCTAGCTAATTTTTGTATTTTTAGTAGAGACAGTGTTTCACCATGTTGGCCAGGCTGGTCTTGAACTCCTAACCTTAAGTGATCTGCCTGCCTTGGCCTCCCAAAGTGCTGGGATTTCAGGTGTGAGCCACCACGCTCGGCCAATTTTTATTTTTTTGTAGAGATGGGGTCTCCTTATGTTGTCCAAGTTGGCCTCAAACTCCTGAGCTCAAACAATCTTCCTGTCTCAGCCTCCCAAAGTGCTGAGATTACAGGCATGAGCCACCATGCCTAGGCTCTTCTAA
>NW_016107791.1:1391555-1397061 GCF_001604975.1 Cebus imitator
TTTTTTGAGACGGAGTTTCGCTCTTGTTACCCAGGCTGGAGTGCAATGGCACGATCTCGGCTCACCGCAACCTCCGCCTCCTGGGTTCAGGCAATTCTTGAATTAATTTTTGTATATGGTGTTAGATAAGGGTCTAATGTTATTCTTTTGCATGCGATGGTTAGGAATTTTGTTCAGCCTGAAGAAGTAACTGACTACAGTAGCCTAAACATACAAGTTTTTATTATTTCACACAAAAGAAGTCCATGGGTAGCCTGTTCTCAGCTATAATATGAAGGCTCCATATTCTTCTTTCTCTTCTTCCAGACATGGCTTCCATTCTGGGCCCACTATGGCTGTGTGAACTCTGGCCAACACTTGGGAATTCCAGGCAGCAGAAAGGAGGAAGGGGGAAGGGATGGAACAATGTCACTCTCTTGAAAGGGCCTAAGTCTTGAACACTTTCACTTAAATCTCATTGGCTAGAACTTAGTCTCATAGCTGCAAAGGAGTATGGGAAATAACACACCCTTATCTGGGTACACGGCCATCCCAAATTAAATCAGGTCACTCTTGCCAAGGAGGAAAGGGCAAATGAATGTTGGCTTAATAGCTAGCAGTCTCCACCTCAGGAACCTAACGCATCTGAAATTCTATGATGATCTGTCTCCTGGAGAAAAAAAAATAAGAAAATGGTTGCACAGTGCTTAGCAAAATGTCTGGCTCAGGCTATGCACTCAAAAAATGTTAGCTATTGTTTTTACCTGTGTTACTCTCTGATCTCAGAGATGGACCTGTTCTTATGCCTGGATGGAACCAGTGGGTCTCTATGTGGTGTAATGGATGGACCACAGAAGTGAAAGCTGGTCCCCAAAGTGACTCTCTGCCTTACATGTTTCTCTCTTCAGACTCTGTTTTAAATCGAAGGAAGGTGAAGTAGGAGAGGAACAGGTGGCCTTAAGAAATAGTTCATTTGGACACCTCAGCCTCAGTGTAGCTCTCTGTTTGAGCTTTTTGCCTGGCTGCTGGCTGGGATGCGAGCCCCATGGGCGTGGGGGTTGGAGGAAGGGGTCACATGGCAGCCAGGGAGTGGAGGCTAGATGTGGCACCGGTCAGGACGAAATGCACAGGAAAGGGCTGGTGGCCGCATCTGTTGGGGAGCAGGGATGGGGGCCGTTTGAAGGGGGTGAAGGGTGTGCTTTGCTCCTCCCTGTCCCTCCCAGGCCATATCAGGACACACTGTCAGGCATAGCCCAGTTAATTGCAGTGAAACAGGGCAGGCCAGGAAGATCTGAGATCTGGGAGCTGAAACCAGCAGCACCTGTCAAGTGTGTGGAGGTGATGCAGAACATAGTCCCGCTGTGTAGCCAGGCCCAGGCAGCATCTACCACATGGCTCTGAGACCTGGGGCCACTCAGAAGTCAGCACGGAGCAAGGTGTCAGCAGGCCCATACTGCCAGGAAGAGGAGTGGGACTGGAACTGAGACCTCATGTCAGAAACCAGGCCATAGGGGGGCTACTTGGCAGCAGAAGACAGGGCCAGAGGTCGGCCCTGGTGGGCATGATATTCAGAATATGTAATCACCAGTATGGCCAGATTCCCATCAGTGAGGGCAGACCCAGGCCTTACAACTAGGACAGGGTTCTGGAGACCTCCCACAAGGCCAGGGGCCAACACTTTATTTTCTGTATCATGGAAATGTTCTGGGTATGCAGCAGAGGGGCCAGAGGGTCTGGGTTGGCCGAGGGCACTCAGAGGACATGGGCTGCAGCTGTTTATCCATTGGTATGGACATCTTTCGGTATTTTAACCACTAGTAGAACTGAAGTCATTCATTAATATCTGAATGTGAGCCATGGACCTAAAATCAAATGTGGTTTAAAAGAGGCAAAGGAAACTTTAGGGTCCCCCACTTGCATGGGCTCTTTCCAAGACCCTGGAGAGGCCCAAGCTATGTATGCACATTCTTTTCCTTAATGGGAGTTTCCCCAAATTGATATGCTCTATGCCCACAAAACCTGGCTCTAGTCTGGTCAGGCACCAGGTGATTTGGAGTCACTTTTTTTTTTTTCTTTTTGAGACTGTATTTCACTCTGTCACCCAGGCTGGAGTGCAATGGGACGATCTCAGTTCACTGCAATCTCTGCCTCCTGAGTCAAGCAATTCTCCTGCTTCAGCCTCCTGAGTAGCTGGGATTACAGGCATGCACCACCGTGCCCAGCTAATTTTTGTATTTTTAGTAGAGACAGAGTTTCACCATTTTGGCCAGGCAGATCTCAAACTCCTGGCCTCAAGCGATCCACCCACCTTGGCCTCCCAAAGAGCTGGGAGCCACCACACCCAGCCCAGAGTCATTTCTTGGCAAGTGAAGGATGTAGGTGAGCACTCTTTCTACTGGGGAGGGCAAGACTTCATGACCAGCAGTAGGCCAGCTGGTCTTGGTAGCTTGATGTGTGCTTATTTATTTAATCTCATAAAATAATAAAACCATACGTACCTAGCCCACTTTTGCCTTCGTTATCCCAGTCAGTCCTCCCAGAACCCTGTGAGATGAATAGGACAGGTCTTACCAACTCTGACTCAGAGATGATGAAACTGAGGCCCAGGGAAAAGAAGCTAAGAGGCCTACTCAAATTTGCAAGGCCGGCTGGAGACAGAAGTATGTCTTCAGCTCCATACTTTTTACAGCCAGAGTTCTTCACTTTCCTGATTCAAGACCAAACACAGTTATGACAAAGCATAGTGTAAGGAGACCCACCCTTTGCACCTGGCGAGGTACCCAGTAGCTGCCTCAGCCACAAACATCTCCATCCTGGCTCTGAGGGCAAAGGAGGCTTACATGGACATGAAGGACAGAACATAGGACCATAAAAGCCCAGGAACTTTGGGAAGGAAAGAGGTCTTATTTAATCTTCCCCTGTATTCTTCCTGAACTTTGCAGTCTTACTCACAACAAGTCATTTGAGTCAACTATATTTACTCTAAATATCAACACATATGTACAACCACGATATAGTGCAATTGGCAATAATTTCTTTGCAGTGTCCAGACTGGAAACAATTGCAGGTTTAGGTGACCAACCCACATGCCAGCACACACATGTACATGCTAGCACACTCACGCATCTCATCTTTCAAAGCCACAACTGCATGAAAGAGGGAGACTCAGATCCCACCCCAAATCAAAGCCCGATCTGTAGACTTGGTTTTGCCTAGAAAGACGAACTCACCCAGCAAACCTCAGGACCAAACCTACCAATCAAAATAACTGACAAGGAAAATAGCTACAGAGTGAGTTGCCGGGATACCTTCAGTTGCTTTATCATACACATATATATACATATATATATATATATATTTTTGTTTGTTTGTTTGTTTGTTTGTTTTGAGACAGGGTCTCACTCAGTCATCTAGGTTGGAGTGCAGTAACATGATCATGGCACACTGCAGCCTTGACTTCCCAGGCTTAGGTGATTCTCCCACCTCAGCCTCCTGAGTAGGTGGGACCACAAGTGCACACCACCACACCTGGCTAATTTTTTCTATTTTTTGTAGAGACAGGGTTTCACCATGTTGCCTATGCTGGTCTTGACCTCCTGGGCTCAAGCAATCCTCCCACCTTAGCCTCCCAAAGTGCTAAGATTACAGGCATGAGCCACTGTGTCTGGCTCTTATTATCCTAATAAGGCCACCTGGGGCCCCAGCATAAATAGGCCCAGATCTCATGGGCCCTGGAGAAACTGTGCATGTGGCACCTCCAGGGCAAGGTTCCAAACCTAGGAAGACCACTGAGGAGCAGTGGGAAGGAACGGGCTGAACATCTGAACTTCACCTCACAAGATGCTGTCTACATTCTCAATCCAGATCACCCCAGGGGACTGAGCTCCATTCAAGGACATCTTTGAATGTTCCTATAACCTCCTGGCTTTAAAAAAGGGAGTCCTTTCTTCTTCATTTTTTTATTTTTGAGACGGAATCTCACTGTCACCAGGCTGGAGTGCAGTGGTGTACTCAGCTCACTGCAATCTCCACCTCCCAGGTTCAAGCGATTTTCAATCTCGGCTCACCGCGACCTCCACCTCCTGGGTTCAGGCAATTCTCCTGCCTCAGCCTCCTGAGTAGTTGGGTTTACAGGCACGCACTACCATGCCCAGCTAATTTTTTGTATTTTTAGTAGAGATGGAGTTTCACCATGTTGACCAGGATGGTCTCGATCTCTTGACCTTGTGATCCACCTGCCGTGGCCTCCCAAAGTGCTGGGATTACAGGTGTGAGCCACCGCGCCTGGCCCCCCAGCCTTCTTTTTTGTTGTATAGACAGGATCTCACTGTGTTGCCCAGTCTGATCTTGAACTCCTGAGCTCAAGCAGTCCTCCTGCCTTGGCCTCCCAAAGTCCTGGAGTTATAGGGATGAGCCACCATGCCTGGCCTGGGAGCTCCTCTTTCTTTTTCTTTCTTTCTTTGAGACAAATTGTCACTCTGACACCCAGGCTGGAGTGCAGTGGCATGGTCTCAGCTCACTGCAACCTCCACCTCCCAGGTTCAAGTGATTCTCCTGCTTAAGCCTCCCAAGTAGCTGGGATTACAGGTGTGCACCACCATGTCCGGCTAATTTTTTGTGTTTTTATTAGAGACAGGGTTTTACCGTGTTGACCAGGCTGTTCTTGAACTACTGACCTCAAGTGATCTGCCCGCCTCAGCCTCCCAAAGTGCTGGGATTACAGGTGTAAGCCACCACACCCAGCCCCCCTTTTGCTGTTCTCCTGTAATTTGGCAAAATGGTCTCCTTTCCATCCCTTTCCTGATGTATAAACTCCATTCATGTCTTTCCCTTTATTCTGATGGTGACTCTGAATACTTCTTAGACTGTCTTCAGTCATTTTCCTCCCTCTGTCTAATCCCTGCTCATTCCCCTGGATCCTCTGCAAAGCGATATAGAATGTTTCTTTGGAGATGCCATACCAGGATTTGGGGTTTGCATTGGAGAACACAGAGGGATTCAATTGAAGTTGCCCTTTATCTTATGGCTTATGGGGCAGCCAGGTACCAAGATGTCCCTACAGTGAATGTACCTCCTGATTTTCACAGCCCTGTGTAGTCCTCTCCCACGTGATGGGCTGACCTTTGTAACCAACAGGATATTATAGAAATGATGAAACGTGATTTCCAAGGCTAGATCATAGAAGACATTGCAGCTTCTGCCTTGTACTCTCTGCTGTGGCAGGAGCCAGACACCACATGGTGAGGGCATTCAGGAAGCCCTGTGGAGGAGACTGCATGGTGATAAACTGAGACCTTCTGTGAGTAGCTAGCATAAACTTGCTATGTGTGGGAGAGGGCCAGCTTAAGTGGATTCTCCAGCCCCAATCATGCCTTCAGATCACTACATCCCTAACTGGCATCTTGATCCTGTAACCTTGTGAGACAGCCTAAGCCAGAGCCAGATCCACCCAGCTTAGCCACTCTAAAATTCCTGACCCACAGACACTGTTTGAGATAAATGCTTACCGTTTTTTTTGTTGTTGTTG
>NW_016107791.1:1397232-1438337 GCF_001604975.1 Cebus imitator
ATCTTGCTCTGTTGCCCAGCCAGGCTGGAGTGCAATGGCTCACTGCAACCTCTGCCTCCCGGGTTCAAGTGATTCTCATGCCTCAGCCCCCCCAGGTATCTGGGAATACAGGTGTGTGCCACCATGCTCAGCTAATTTTCATATTTTTAGTAGAGACGGCATTTTGCCACGTTGGCCAGTCTGGTCTCGAACTCCTGACCTCAGGTGATCCACCCACGCCAGCCTCCCAAAGTGCTGGGATTACAGGTGTGAGGCACCATGCTCGGCCTACTCTTTTAAGTCAATACATTTTGGAGTAATTTGCTAGGCAGCATTATATAGCTAATAATACAGTTAATCATATTATCCATCAAAGGAAAAGGGAACAGAAGGTAGAGAACTATTTGGAACCCTGCCAAATTATTCTAGTTCTGGTGGGATGCCCAGGTCTCCACTGTGCCAGTGATGGGTGTGTGACTCCAGCTTGGTACACTGGACTCACCGTCTCCTTATCTCCTTTCTAACTGAAGTTTCTGGAAGTCTGAGCTAAATTTCTTCTTTCTCTTGCACATAAAAGAGTCCTGAAGTAAGGGCATCACGCACAGTCACACACGGAGAAAGGCAGTCAAAAGTAGAAAGATGAAGACAAGAAAGTTAAAGTGCCCGGTACTTCAGCCCAGTCAAGGAATAGGAAAGCTACACTGTGCATTTCCGTAACCATGTTTGATATTAATTCCTGTGCCCTGCCCTTTGTAGGGAGATAGAGACACTATTTGCTTCCATTTATTTAAGGATAATTAAATGGATACAACTGAGTATTACATGTTGTAGTGGCTGCATTGTTTTTCTCCTATAATTAGGGAAAATTGGAAGCTTTTCTACACATTCTACATATGGAACATAGATATGGGGGACACAGGAGACAAGGAAGTATGGCCCTTCTTTTTCGAAAACTTGCTGTCTATATAGACAATTACCCTCTAGAAGAAATATCACAATTGCTAGGAAATAATGCACACACTGTCACAGCTTCTGAAGTCATCGGGATAGACCTTCCAGTCTGAATCTGAAATAAACTCTGCAGTAAGTTTCTATGGTAAGAAACCTGCATTTGCTGTCAGCACCTTAAATCTGTTGTCATTACTATGTTACATAAAGTGTTTTGAAAGCCATGGTAGCCATTTAGAAAACTGCAGCAGGAAAATCATAGTTTGTTTCTTGCAGTATCGCTTTTTTTTTTTCTTTTAAAAAACTGAGATATAAGCTGGATGTGGTGGCTCACACCTGTAATCCCAGCACTTTGGGAGGCCAAGGCAGGTGGATCATGAGGTCAAGAGATGGAGACCATTCCTGGCCAACATGGTGAAACCCCATCTCTACTAAAAATACAAAATTAGCTGGTGTGGTGGTGCGCACATGTAGTCCCAGCTACTCGAGATGCTGAGGCAAGAGAATCGCTTGAACCCGGGAGGCAGAGGCTGCTGTGAGCTGAGATGGCACCACTGCACTCCAGCCTGGCAACAGAGCAAGACCCCGTTTCAAAAAAAAAAGTGGAGATATAATTTATACACCATAAAAGTCACCATTTAAAATATACGATAGACCAGGCATGGTGGCTCATGCCTGTAATCCCGAGGCATGCAGATCACTTGAGGTCAGGAGTTCGAGACCAGTCTGACCAACATGGTGAAACCCCATCTCTACTAAATACAAAAAATTAGCCAGGCATGGTGGTGTCCACCTGTAATCCCAGCTACTAGGGAGGCTGAGGCAGGAAAAATTGCTTGAACCAGGAGGCAGAGGTTGCAGTGAGCCGAGATTGTGCCATTGCTCTCCAGCCTGAGCAACAAAAGTGAAACTCAGTCTCACAAAAAAAAAGAGAAATAAAAAATGTCCAGGCATGGTGACTCATGCCTGTAGTTCCAGCACTTTGGAAGACCGAGGCGGGTGGATCACCTGAAGTCACGAGTACAAGACCAGCCTGACCAACATGGAGAAACCCCGTCTCTACTAAAAATACAAAATTAGCTGAACGTGGTGGCACATGCCTGTAATGCCAGCTACTCGGGAGACGGGGCAGGAGAAGCACTTGAACCCGGGAGACAGAGGTTGCAGTGAGCTGTGATGGCGCCACTGAACTTCGGCCTGGGCAACAAGAATGAAACTCTGGCCGTGCATGGTGGCTCACGCCTGTAATCCAAGCACTTTGGGAGGCCGAGGTGGGTCAGGTGGATCACCTGACGTCAGGAGTTCAAGACTAGCTTGGGCAACATGGGGAAACCTTGTCTCTACTAATAATACAAAAATTAGCCAAGTGTGGTGGCATGCGCCTGTAATCCCAGCTACTTGGGAGGCTGAGTTAGGAGGATCGCTTGAACTCGGGAGATGGAGGTTGCAATGAGCCGAGATCATGCCACTGCACTCCAGCCTGGGGAAGACAAGCATAAAACTCCATCTCAAAAAAAAAAAAAAAGAATGAAACACTCTGTTTCNAAACACTCTGTTTCAAAAAAAAAAAAAATTCAGTGGGTTTTAGTAAAAGTTTGTGCAATCATCACACCACCATCTAATTCTACAGCATTTTTATTACCTCCAAAAGAAACCCTATACCTATTAGCAGGTGCTTCCCATTCCTCCCTTTCTCCAGCCCCTGGAAACCACTAATCTACTTTCTGTCTCTGTAAATTTGCCTACTCTGGACATTTCATATAAATTGGGTCATATATATCATGTGGTCTTTTGTGACTGGCTTTTTTCATGTAGCATTACATTTTCAAGATTTGTTTATGTTGTAGCAGGAATCAGTCCTTCATTTCTTTTCAATGCTGAACAATATTTCATTATATGAATAGACCATATTTTGTTTGTCCATTCATTAGTTCATTCATCCATTCATACAAAAATTAGTTGGGCATGGTGGTGCATGCCTGTAGTCCCAGCTACAGGAGGCTGAGGCAGGGGATCACTTGAACCCAGGAGGTTGAGGCTGCAGTGAGCCATGATTATGTCCCTGCACCCCAATCAAGACAACAGAGTAAGACCTTGTCTCAAAAAAAAAATTATTATAAGTGGTATTTCCTGTTTTCATAGTCAGTTTGGGCTGCTATAACAAAAATACCATAGTCTGGGTAGCTTAAATAACAGACATTTATATCTGACAGTTCTGGAAGCTGGGATGTCAAAGATTAAGGTTCCAGTATATCTGGTATCTGGTGAAGGTACTCTTCCTAGTTTGCAGATAGCTGTCTTCTTGTTGTATCTTCACAATGTCGGGGAGGCGGACACACACACAAACACAGCCAGTCAGCTTGTTTTTTTTTTTTTCTTTCAGATTGACTCTCGCTCTCTTGCCCAGGCTGGAGTGCAATAGCATTATCTCGGCTCACTGCAACCTCCACCTCCCAGGTTCAAGCAATTTTCCTGCCCCAGCCCTCTGAGTAGCTGGGATTACAGACACCTGCCACCACGTCCAGCCAATTTTTGTATTTTTAGTAGAGTCGGGGTTTCAACATGTTGGTCAGTCTGGTCTTAAACTCCGGACCTCAGGTGATCCACCTATCTCTGTTTCCCAAAGTGTTGGGATTACAGAGGTGAGCCACCGTGCTCTGCCCAGTCAGTTCTTATAAGGTCACTAATCCCATCATGAGAACTCCACCTTCAGAAACTGATTACTTCCCAAAGGCCTCATGTCCTAATGCTATCCTACTGGGGGAGTTAAAATTTCAGTATATTTTTGGAGGGGACACAAACACACAGTTGCTAACTCCTGTTCCCTCTCTCCCAGCTGTAGAGCCCCCACCCCACCCCAGGAATTGGTATACTCTTGTGTAAGTACGGTAAAGAAGGAAATCCTATTTTCTGTGTGTGGATGAAACCAGCTACGTAGCTTTGGATTGATGACTGCAATATTAGCCCATGTTATGAAATTCACCCTGGGCATTTTTCTTACTACTCAGACAAGGTAGCTATTATCTCAAGCCTTACCCGGTGAGCATGCTAGAATCCCCTTCCAGCCCTGTGTTTTGTGGAGAAAGACCTTCACAGTCCTCCTGCTTCAAAGCTTAGTGAGAGTAAGAACTCACCCCAGTGGGAGGACATTCATCTATTCATGAGAGGTCCACCCTCATGACCCGGACATCCCACTAGGCCCAGCACCACCACACTGGGGACCCAATTTCAACACACATGTTGGTGGGAACAAATAAACCCTATCCAAACCATAGCACCATCTTATCCAGCTCTTCCACTTTTGGGTATATACACAAAAGAATTGAAAACAGGGACTTGAAGAAATATAGTGTACCCCCACGTTCATAGCAGCATCATTCACAACAGGAAAAAGGAGGAAGCAACCCAAGTGTCCATCAATCAATGAGTGAATAAACAGAATGTGGTATATAAATATGATGAAACAGCATTCTGCCTTAAAAGGAAATGAAATTCTGACATATGCTACAACAGAGATAAACCTTGAGGACTTTATGCTGCATGAAATAGCCAGTCACAAAAGAACAAATACTGCATGACTCCACTTATACAAAGTACATAGAGTACTCACATTCCTAAAGACAGACATTCACATTCCTAGAACGCTGGTTGCCAGAGGCCAGGGATTGGTGGTTAGGGGTCGGGGAGGAGGAGAAGGAAATGGGGAATTTTTGTTTAAGGGGAGTTACACTGTCAGTTTTACAAGATGAAGAGTTATGGAGAGGGATGAAGGGGATGATTGTAATGGTTATACAACATTATGAATGTATGTAACACCACTGTACTGTACACTTTAAAATGGTTGAGATGGTGCATTTTATGTTATGTTTATCTTAACACAATAAAAAATTGCAGAAAACATATCTTGTAGTCATCTTTTTGTCTTATTTCTAAACTGTGCATAATTTTTCCTAAACAGTCTCTCCTGTGACCATAAATAATCTCTAAAGACCATTCTTGATCACATAGTAAAAAGGCTGATCTCATGCTTTTGTGCCAAGATCATTATTTGAATTTCTTGCTTAGTTGGCTGTTTTCCACAGTACTTTTTTTTCTGAGACAGAGTCTTGCTCAGTTGCCCAGGCTGGAGTACAGTGGTGAGATCTTGGCTCACTGCAACCTCTGCCTCCTGGGTTCCAGTGATTAACATGCCTAAGCCTCCTGAGTAGCTGGGATTATAGGCACCCACCACAATGTGGGCTAATTTTTGTACTTTCAGTAGAGACAGAGTTTCACTGTGTTGGCCAGGCTGGTCTCAAACTCCTGGCCTCAAGTGATCAGCCTGCCTTGGCCTTCCAAAGTGCTGGGATTACAGGTGTGAGACACCGTGCCCGGCCTCGATAGTTCTTTTGATGGAAATTAGATGTGGGTATAATTTATAGCACATAGACATGATTATGATGACCAAAAAATTTTTATAAAACTATAGACTTTTAATGTTTTTTAAGTTTATTTTTTAATTAATATATAATAGTCCTACACATTTTTAGGTACATGTGGTATTTTGATACCTGTACACAATGGATAATGAGGGTAGTTGGAATATCTATCAAACCTTCATCCTTCTGTGTATTGGGAACATTACAAACCTCGTATAGCTATTTGGAAATAGGCAACAAATTATCAATAACTATAATTTCCCGGTTGTAGTATGGAATACTAGTACTTAGTTCTCCTATCTAACTGTAACCAGAGTGCTGTGTCCCAAGTGAGGAGATATTATTATACTGATTCCGTGGCAGCCATCCCTTGTATCCTCTGAATCTCTTCCCTTTTTATTATGTACTTCTTTTTTTTAATTTTTTTTCGGTGGAGTTTTGCTCTTGTTGCCTAGGCTGGAGTGCAATGGTGCGATCTTGGCTTACCACAACCTCTGCCTCCTGGGTTCAAGCGATTCTCCTGCCTCAGCCTCCCAAGTAGCTGGGATTATAGGCCTGTGCCACCATGCGTGGCTAATTTTTTTTGTATTTTTAGTAGAGATGGGGTTTCTCCATGTTGGTCAGGCTGGTCTTGAACTCCCAACCTCAGGTGATCTGCCTGCCTTGGCAAATCTCCAAGTGCTGGAAATTACAGGCATGAGCCACCGCACCCAACCTTTTATTACATACTTTCTAACCTACTTAGCCTGATTCATATATGCAAATGAAGCAAGAGGTATAAATTAACATAAGCCACCTTTTGGTTAGCAAATCTAGTGCCATAAGATACTGAGAAACTATTGCATCCTGATGATTAACGTCTCTCTGGAGATTACATAATGTATTTAGGAGTGCATTTTCAAAAGCCTTATCATTCCAAAGTGGTTTCTTAGTTGATTTTTGGTAAGTTAAATAACCTATTCTGAGGCCACGAAGGCAACATCAAGAAGTTCTTCTTCACTACTCTTTTTATCTGTAATTGTCAGGGAGCTACTCTTTTACTCTAGACTCTTGAAATTCACCAATGTTTGTAGCCTGCAGGGAAGTAGCTTCTTTACAACCTGTAAGGCTGAGACAATCTGTAAACTAAGAAACAGGAACTACACCAGTTTCCTGGGAAGACATTGTAGATGTTAATTGCAGATATTAATTGCAATCTTTATTCCTTAATGTGAATCTGTCATACCTGATAAAGTAAAACTTGTTCTCATGTATTAATGGCACTCCCACTATAGCCTTGGTTGTACTGGCAATCTGTCCATTTATATCCTAAAGGAAGCACCGATTCTTTTTTTTTTTTTTAATAGAGACAGGGTTTCACCATGCTGGCCAGACTGGTCTCAAACTTCTGACCTCAGGTGATCCGCCCACCTTGGCCTCCCAAAGTGCTGGGATTACAGGCGTGAGCCACCGCGCCCAGCCTGATTCTTGGCAGATTACGTAAAAATTAGATAACTTTATACTACCTTTGGTGAAAAACAGTGAAAACTTCAAGACCAGAGGCCGGACTCGGTGGCTCATTCCTATAATCTCAGCACTTTAGGAAGCTGAGGCGGGTAGATCACCTGAGGTCAGGAGTTCGAGACCAGCCTGGCCAACGTGGCGAAACCCCATCTCTACTAAATACAAAAATTAGCTGGGCATGGTGGCACGTGCCTGTAGTCCCAGTTAGCTACTTGGGGAGCTAAGACAGGAGAATTGCTTGAACCCTGGAGGCAGAGGTTTCAGTGAGCTGAGATTGTGCCACTGCACTCCAGCCTGGGTGACAGAGACTGTCTCAAAAAAAAAAAAACAAACTTCGAGACCAATTTCTTCTCTTCTTCATCACACATACTTTATTTATTTTAATATTTACATGTATATATATTTAAACATGCATACTGCTGCGCAGGAATGACAACAAAAAATTTAAAAACAAATAATTATGTATAAAGTTATATGAAGATATTAAGATTTTCAATCTTAGCTTTAAAAGACAATGTTATACTACAAGACAAAGTTGATATTTTACTGAATGTACCTCTTTTTCATTTTTATTTTTTTATTTTTTGAGATGGAGCCTCACTCTGTGTCCCAAACTGGAGTATAATGGCTCGATCTCAGCTCACTGCAACCTCCACCTCCCAGGTTCAAGCAATTCTCCTGCCTCAGCCTCCTGAGTAGCTGAGATTACAGGCACCTGCCACCGTGCCTGGCTAATTTTTGTAGTTTTTAGTAAAGATGGGGTTTCACCATCTTGGCCAGGCTGGTCTTGAATTCCTGACCTTGTGATCCACCCACCTAGGCCTCCCAAAGTGCTGGGATCACAGGCGTGAGCCACTGTGCCTGGCCAATTTTTTATTTTTTATTTTAGGAACCTCTGGAAGATGAATTTACCTCTTTATTGGCACTTTTTTTTAAAAAAGGTAAAAACTATGCTTGCTGACACAGTATAATTGTTTCTACCTCTCTGAGTTTTTGTTTTTAAAAAGGTATTCAATGTAACCAAAGAGTTCTCATTAACTAATGGAATACTCTATTATATTAGTCTAATATCTTAAAGTGGTTTGAGGATCTTGAAAATTATGCTTAAGCTTTGATTACAAAACCACACAATTACTGCTGATATTCAAAGTTTGGCAAAGAAATGACAGAAATTTTCCATAGATGTTGAAAATGAAGTAATAGGCTGGGCTCAGTGGCTTATGCCTATAATCCTAACACTTTGGATAGGCCAAAGCAGGCACATCACTTGGGGTCAGGAATTCAAGACCAGCCTGGCCAACATGGCAAACCCTGTCTCTATTAAAATACAAAAAAATTACCTGGGCATGGTGTCGGGTGTCTGTAATCCCAGCTACTCGGGAGGCTAAGGCAAGAGAATCGCTTGAACTTAGGAGGCGGAGGTTGCAGTAAGCCAAGATCTCAGCACTGCACTCCAGCCTGGGCACTGTCTCAAAAAAAAAAAAGAAAGTGAAGTAATAAAATCCAAATTATTTTCAGCATTGTCTGAAATTCACAAGAACCAATTTACTTCTTTTTCTATTTTATCAGCACTCTAGTTGTTATAATTCAATTTAGTTGAGCATACATATTTACACTCTCATAAACTTAAATATTTTTTGTGGAAACAGTGATAATTAGTCTAACCCATAAAACCAATTTCAAAAAATTAGAAAGTTCAAATTTTGTGTTGTTGACTTTCTAAACAACACAAAACAAAAAACCCAAGTCTTACCTAAAATAAGATATACATTTATATTACACTCCACATTGTAGTTAAGATGAAGACATATAACTGCTTTTAAACCAAAATTATCAAATCTGTCTTACCTGTTTAAGAATTCACCTTTATTAGGAATATTAGCAAATGTAGATCCAGATATAATTCTGCATTTCTTTATCAAATATTAAAAATATTTTATAGAAGTTTTCCTTAGCATATTTTTTAGACTGTGTATTGATCATATTTTCTTATTTTTTGTATTCTTATTGCTCTGGCATTTGAGGCTTTGCTCCTAAGGAGACTGCTCTTCCCAGGGCTTGCTAATGTTTAACATACAAATGTTTAATATACAAACTGATCAACCCAGAGCCCACACCCCAGTCATCTCCTTTTTCAAACTCTCACATATCAGGCCAATATTCTCCCCACCCTAAATCACTCCAAACCTAGCCACCGAACCCCTATGTCCCAGAGTCCCCTGAAATTGTTCAAACCATCCAGTCCTAAACTTTCTCAGTGTACCTACCCTGCCCGGCTCATTCCTTCCTGTGAAAACCCCAGTTAAAGTCTCTGGGCCACGCTCCCCACTTCTGCCTCCTGACCAGCTTGGGTGCTTCCCCATGCCTCTCTGTGTGGCATGCCAACTGTCTCTAGGCATCTGTGAGAGAAAACTTCTTTCTTCGTGATAATAATTTCTCTGTCTGCATGCCTTACCATACCTGATTAAAACAAATTCTGAGTGCATTTTTAGAACAGACTGCTAATCATTAATATTAGCTTGATACTATCCAGGCATGATGGTTCATGCCTGGAATCCCAACACTTTGGGAGGCCAAGGCAGGTGGATCACTTTAGATCAGGATTATCAACTTGATTGGATGGAAGGATGCAATATTGATCGTGGGTATGTTTGTGAGAGTGTTGCCAAAGGAGATTAACATTTGAGTCAGTGGGCTGGGGAAGACAGACTCACCCTTAGCATGGTGGGCACCATCTAATCAGCAGCCAGTGAATATAAAGCAGGCAGTAAAACATGAAGCAATGAGATGGGCCTACCCTCCTAACCTACATCTTTCTCCTGTGCTGGATGCTTCCTGCCCTCAAACATCAGACTCCAAGTTCTTCAGTTTTGGGACTTGGATTGGTTCTCCTTGCTCCTCAGCTTGCAGACGGCCTGTTGTGGGACCTTGTGGTTGTGTAAGTTAATAATAACACACACACACATATATATATCTCCCATTAGTTCTGTCCCTCTAAGAGAACCCTTACTAATACAATGGTGAAACCCTGTCTCTACTAAAAATGCAAAAATTAGCTGGATGCGGTGGTGGGCACTTGTTATCCCAGCTACTCAGGAGGCTGAGGCAATAGAATTGCTTGAACCCAGGAGGCACAGGTTGCAGTGAGTCGAGATTGCACCACTGCACTCTAGCCTCGGGACAGAGCAAGATCGTGTCACCAAAGAACATATGTATATGTTAACTTGATACCTATTTGCATTTCCTTTCCTTCTCTTGAGATCCCTGTAATGAGTAAAAGTGACAGATTCCTACAATCTGTGGAAGGGGATCAGAATATGCCATCCCAAAATGTACTACTCTGGCATTAGGATTCTTTTCAGCTGAAGGCAATTAAGAAATAGAAGGCTCAGGAGGACCTCTGCCCTCCCCCTTTCTTTCTGAAAGCAGAGCATACAGTTCCCTTTTGTAAAAGTAACATAAATTCCCATTTGTAGAAGTGTCTCCCTCTGCCATACCAGGAAGAGAGCACTATAAATCACCTGACGTGACTCTTCTCACTGCAGTCTGCACCTGACTTGAGTCTGCATAACAAACCTTACTAAAACATTCTTATCTACAATTAATTCCCCTATATATTTACCTTCCCAAAATTTGTTTTTGCTGGAAGCCCAAGCCCCTGTTCCTTTTCTCGTTACTTCTCCACAATTTATTGCCCTTTATTAAATTAACATATGAGCCCTGGGTCCAACCACTTCTTTGGGTTTTCACTGTAATTCTTGTAAAATTTAAAACATTCATTATATTTGCAAGCCTTTTTTCTCCTGTTGACCTGTCTTTTGTCAGTTTAATCCATAGGCTTCAGGCCCAGAACATAAAATAGTAGAAAAAAAGTTTCACCTTACCTACACTATTAACCAAGCTTCTCCACAAAGAAACTAACCACAGGTATACAGAGCTACAGTTGCAAGCAAACCCCCCTAAGCGGCCAGTTATTTTCCTCTGTGGGGTGGGCAAAAGTTTTTCTTTTCTTTTTTTTTTTTTTTTTGAGATGGAGTTTCGCTCTTGTCACCCAGGCTAGATTGCAATGGTGTGACCTCCACTCACTGCAACCTCTGCCTCCTGGGTTCATGTAATTCTCCAGCCTCAGCCTCCCAAATAGCTGGGATTACAGGCACCCACCACCATACCTGGCTAATTTTTGCATTTCTATTAGAGACGAGGTTTCACCATGTTGGCTAGGCTGGTCTCACACTGGCTGGTCTTGAACTCCTGACCTCATGATCTGCCTGACTCAGCCTCCTGAAGCGCTGGGATTACAGGTGTGAGCCATCTCACCCAGCAGGTTTTTCTTATTTACAGCTGCACAAACAAGAACCATAAGCTTCAGTGCTACAGCTTCATCCATTGCAAATGTAGATACCAACACTGTGCCTTCAGGAAATCTCAAACAAAACAAAACAAAACCAACTGGTCAACATGGTGAACCTCCATCTCTACTAAAAATACAAAAATTAGCCAAATGTGGTGCTGCCCACCTGTAATCCCAGCTACTTGAGAGAGGCTGAGACAGTAGAATCACTTGAACCCAGGAGGTGGAGGTTGCAGTGAGCTGAGATTGTGACACCACACTCCAGCCTGGGTGACAGAGCAAGACTCTGTCTCAAAAAAAAAAAAAAAAAAAGTAAAAAGAATAAAATTAGCTGGGTGTAATGGCACACACCTGTAGTCCCAGCTGCTCAGAAAGCTGAGCCCAAGTTTGAGGCTGCAGTGAGGCATGATGAAGCCAGAGTGCCTCCATCTCGAATAGGGGCTGGGTAAAACAAAACTAAGACCTGTTGGGCTTCATTCCCAGTAAGTTAGGCATTCCTAGCTGATTAAACAGGTTGTGGTAAAGAAGCCGGCCAGGTCCTACCAAAGCCAAGATGATGACAAAAGTGACCTCTGGTCCTTATATACTTACTGCTCATTATGTACTAATTATAATACATTAGCATGCTAAAAGACACTCTCACCAGCAACATGACAGTTTACAAATGCCATGGCAACATCAGGAAGTTACCCTGTATGGTCTAAAAGCAGGAGGAGCCCTCAGTTCCCAAAATTGCCCATCTCTTTCTTGGAAAATTCATGAATAATCCACACTTTGTTTAGCATGCAATCAAGAAACAACCATAAAAATAGCCAACCAGCAGCCCTTGGGACTGCACTGCCTGTGGAGTACTCACTCTTTTTTTTATTTCTCTAATAAACTTGCTTTCACTTTATGAACTTGCCTCAAATTCTTTCTTGCACAAGGTCCAAGAATCCTCTCTTGGGGTCTGGATCGGGACTCCTTTCCAGTAACATCTTCAGAAACTTACATTTTCTTATATTAGTTTATGTATTTTGTGTTTTTAGTTTATGAACAGAAGGTTGATGACCTTGTGGGGAAGAAAATATTTTCCTCTACTCTCTTAGGTTTTGTAATTGGGGGCCTAAAATAAACTGACAAAAAACAGATTCACAAGAGAAAAGATGAATTTTAATCATGTGCAGGCATTTACGAAGAAATGCAACTAAAGGCGTGGATAGACATTAGGGCTTTCTACCACCCTCATAGGTGACAGGGAGTGGAAAAAGAGTACTTACTAGGAAAATAAATGACTTCTTATGTGAGAGGAGGAGAAAGAGCGCTTATGGAAAAACAAATGACTTTTAAGAAAGATAAATGGGTCCTTAGGAGAACAGATGGAGATATGATAGTTTTCTGATAATGTCTCTTTGAGTGTGCTGCCAAATTCTCTCTCAAGATTAGAGTTGTTCCCAGGGAGGAGATTTACAACAGCTGAGTTCTTTTGAGTTCTTTTGGGAGCCTCTGCCTTTAGGTAGATAAGAGACTTCAAGACCTCAAATGCTTTCAGCTCATAGTACTTTTTATGACACAATGGCTTATTCTGGACACCTTCAATTGTCTCCAATCTCAGGGCCTCAAAGTTCTTGATAATGATGAGTGCTCTTTGTCTATGGGTGGGTGTTACAGGGGTAGGCTATTGAGAATTTGGGAAGGAAGGAACTAAGATTGCTCTAGCTGGGTGTGCTGGCTCACATCTGTAATCCCAGCACTTTGGGAGTCCAAGGTGGGTGGATCACGAGGTCAGGAGTTCGAGACCAGCCTGGCCACCATGATGAAACCCTGTCTCTACTAAAAATACAAAAATTAGCCAGGCATGGTGGCATATGCCTATAATCCTGGCTACTTGGGAGGTTGAGGCAGGACAATTGCTTGAACCCAGGAGGTGGAGGTTACAGTGAGCTGAGATCATGCCACTGCACTCCAGCCTGGGCAACAGAGCAAGACTCGATCTCGAAACAAACAAACAAAAAAGATTGCTCTAGATGTTGAACGGTAAATCCTCTGACTAATGGATTAAGCACAGATATGCAAAGTCATTGCAAGATATTCAGCTGGCCAGCAGGACTTGACTACAACCTGATTTAAAGTATTAACCTATCTAGGGCTGGGCTTGGCAGCTTAGTGGCTCACGCCTGTAATCCCAACACTTTCGGAGGCCAAGATGGGCGGATCATTTGAGGCCAGGAGTTCCAGATCATTCTAGCCAACATGGCAAAACCCCTTCTCTACTAAAAATACAAAAATTTGCTGGGCATGGCGGTGCACATCTGTTATCCCAGCTGTTAGAAAAGGCTGAGGCATGAGAATTGCTTAAACCAGGGAGGCAGAGGTTGCAGTGAGCCAAGATCATACCAATGCACTCCAGCCTGGGTGACAGAGAGATACTCTGTCTCAGAAAAAAAATTTTTTTAATAAAGCATTAGCATATCCAAAGAAAAAGAATAGAATGTGTCATTTGGAAGGAGAGCTGAGATTTCCCCTCCCAGATAATTACTGTGCTCCCCTACTGCTTGCCTATAAAGCAGACTTCCCACAGATGTTTATAAGTTTGGATTGGAATGGAATTGAGCAATATCGCCATTTATTGAACACCAGATGTCAGACATTGTGCTAAAGGTGTTTAGTACATTATCTTATTTGAGTCTCATAATAGCCTGAAGTCAGTATTATTAAGCCATTTAACAAATTTTAGAGCGACAGTGTGTTTTCCAAGTGATAACCAGGCTACCCAGTGGCAGAGCTAAGATCGGCCCTTGGAACCCAAGCTCCTATCCTCTATCTTGCCATATTCCAGTCTCTGTTCCTGGTATTCTTCACCCACAATTTGGGTGGCTTGCCTGGATTCCCTTGCTGAGACTTTTGCTCACTATGGCAATGAACCAGAGAAGTAGAAAATAAGCCCCCACTCACCTGCCTCCCTTTTGGGTGACCCACAGGAACATATATCTTGCAGGGTCTTCATCCAAGATCCCTAAAAGCTAGGTGGTGTCAAATCCGTCACCCAAAAAACCACCAGAATAGCTAGATAGTGGAAAGGAGAGCTTTATTGGTGATATTAGTTTGCAACTCAGAAAGGAAAAATCTCCGGTGTGGACAGAAGGTCCTGTCTTGGCCAGGCGCAGTGGCTCATGCCTATAATCCTAGCACTTTGGGAGGCCAAGGCAGGCGAATTGCCTGAGCTCAGGATTTTGATACCAGCCTGGGCAACATGGTGAAAACCTGTCTCTACTAAAATACAACATAAATTAGCCAGGTGTGGTGGTGTGTGCCTGTAGTCCAAGCTACTCGGGAGGCTGAGGCAGGAGAATTGCTTGAACCCAGGAGGCAGACGTTGCAGTGAGCAGAGATTGTGCCACTGTACTCTAGCCTGGGTGAAAGAACAAGACTCCATCTCTACAAAAAAAAAAAAAAAGGAGAAGGTCCTGTGTAGAAAGCTTGAGTTTCAGGCTTCACAGGGCCTGTATCATACAACAGAGTCATACATATTCATCAGGTTTTGGGGGGAAGCTATACATAATTATGAGGGGAGCCTAATGCATGGATAATGGATAAACATATAGGTAACATACTCCATGTTCACTTTGGGGTGGAGTTTTGGCATAAAAATCAGATGGAATTTGGCTCTTTATGTCAAAAAGTGAACTAAAGGACACAAAGACAGTTTGTGTGCAGCTTCTGTAAGCTGCCTGAAACTGGCTTAAGGCCTAAGGTCTGCAATAGTTTATTCAGGAAAGAACCTTTGTACGGCTGTCCTGCTGTCCAATCAGAGTTGTAGTGGTTTGGGTTGTAAATTGGCATTCGGAGAGGGCTGATATTTCTTAATGCTAGGTGGTTTAGAGCCTTAGGAATTTAGCAATTTGTCATGCTAGCTGGGCGCTGAACCCTCCACCAGTAAGCAGACCTGTAAGTTACTTTGTTTCCTTAACCTTAGAACTTGTCTTAGTTGATAAAAGGGTATCTGTTTTGGTCTTTGATCACAAACCCACACATTACTGGGGAGGAGAAGCTAGAAAGCCCCTGTCTGAGCCATTCTGCAACCGACTGCCTGGGTGATGTAGGAGAAATAGCTAAACCACCCTGAAGCTAATTTTCTCATTATAAAATAAGAGCAGACTAGAGACAGTTGGCTCATGCTTGTAGTCCCAGCATTTGGGAGGCCAAGGCAGGAGGATCACCTGAGGCCAAGAGTTTAAGACCAGCCTGGGCAACATAGCAAGATCTTGTCTCTATAAAAAATAATTTTAAATAAAAATTAATTAAATTAAATTAAAATGACAGCAGCAGACTAGATCAATCCCTAGCACTCCCATTCTGGGATTCTGTAGTTCAGTAAAAAGATCAAAGTCTCTGTAGAGGCCGGACGTGGTGGCTCACACCTGTAATCCCAGCACTTTGGGAGGCCGAGGCAGGCGGATCATGAGGTCAAGAGATCGAGACCATCCTGGCCAACATGGTGAAATCCCGTCTCTACTAAAAATACAAAAATTAGCTGGGTGTGGTGGTGCGCACCTGTACTCCCAGCTACTCAGGAGGCTGAGGCAGGAGAATTGCTTGAGCCCAGGAGGCGGAGGTTGCAGTAAGCCAAGATCACACCACTATACTCCAGTCTGGCGCCTGGCGACGGAGTGAGACTCTGTCTCAAAAAAAAAAGAAAAAAAAAAGTCTCCGTGGAGGTAGAGGTTGCAAGGAGAGAGGCTGAATCCTCACTAAAGTTTTTCCAGTTCCAGTGATGGAACTATTTTTAGATTTGATCAGGTTCTCTCATGCATGTTGCATATTGTAGGATGGTTTTCTGGGTCAACCTTTCTCAAGTAAACTGTCACTTAATCTCTGGCAAGGACAGTTGCCCCGATAGAGTAACAGCTTTTCCCACACTAGCACTGGCTATTTTGAGATTGCTTTGTCCCAGCATATGACTGGCCTTCAAAGAACTGTGATTTAGGGGTTCACACATCCTGGGCTTGAAAGGGGTATCCTGGAGGGAGTAGTTCTAGTCTATCATATGTGGAGTTTCTCCTCTGTCTTCTATACATGCATTCATTCAGTGATTATTTTCTTGAGTGCCTACTTTGTGTTAGGAACTTAGAATAAAATGGTGAGCAAAAATAGGCAGGACGTTTACCATCAAGAAGCTTTCAGTCTATTCGGGTAGAAGACATTAATCAAATAATCATATACACCAGCACTTCGGGAGGTCAAGGCAGGCAGATCACAAGGTCAGGAGTTCAAGACCAGCCTGGCTAATATGGTGAAACCCCGTCACTACTAAAAATACAAAAATTAGCTGGGCATGCTGGCTGGCACCCATAGTCCCAGCTACTCGGGAGGATGAGGCAGGAGAATCACTTAAACCTGAGAGGCGGAGGTTGCAGTGAACCAAGATTGCACTACTGCACTCCAGCCTGGATGACAGAGTGAGACTCCGTTTCAAAAAAAAAAATCATAATCATAATCATACACATTTTTATTGCTAGTGTAAGACATGCTATAAAGGAAAAGCATAGGATGCCCAAAGAGCCTATAACTGGGAGGTCAGAGAAGGCTTCCTCCAGGAGTTGCTGTTTGAAATAGTTTAAAGGATAAGGAGTAGTTATATAAATGACGGTGGAGGGGAAAGCATTCTTCGCAGAGAAAAGGGTATGGGCAGAGTTCTGGCAAGAGGAATCATAAAACTAAAAGGAGCCATGGCCAAGCACAGTGGCTCGCACCTGTAATCCCAGCACTTTGGGAGGCTGAGGCAGGTGGATTGTCTGAGCTCAGGAGTTTGAGATCAGCCTGGCCAACATGGCAAAAACCCATCTCTACTAAAAATACAAAAATTAGTCAGGCATGGTGGTGGGTGCCTGTTGTCCCAGCTATTCAGGAGGCTAAAGCATGAGAATTACTTAAACCTAGGAGGCAGAGGTTGCAGTGAGCTGAGATTGTGCCACTGCATTCCAGCCTGGGTGACAGAGTGAGACTCTGTCTCAAATTAAAAAAAAAAAAAAAAGTAAATTTTTTTGTAAACTTTTTTGGCACTAGGCTGGGCACAGTGGCTCACACCTATAATCCCAGCACTTTGGGAGGCCGAGGAGGGTGATCATAAAGTCAAGAGATTGAGACCCTCCTGGCCAACTTGGTGAAACCCCATCTCTACTAAAAATACAAAAATTAGCTGGGTGTGGTGGCGCGTGCCTGTAGTCCCAGTTACTTGGGAGCCTGAGACAGGAGAATCTCTTGAACCCAGGAGGCAGAGGTTGTAGTGAGCCAAGATTGTACAACTGCACTCCAGCCTAGTGACAGAGCAAGACTCTGTCTCAAAAAAAAGAGGAAAAACTTTTCCTCTATCCTCTTATGTATAGTATCAAGGAGTCCGTGAATTAAACTGGCAAAAGATAGATCAACAGAAGGAAACATTTATTTGTATGCATACAGGAGCTTACAAAAGAAGTAGCTCAATAAATGATTTAAGTTACAAGCTTAAATTTCTAACTTAGGAGGGAAAAGGGAAGGGAGAGAAAAGGCCTCTATCAGAAGACCAAATGAGTTTCTTTAGAAAAGACAAATGGGTTTCTGCAAGAACAAACGGAAGATAAGAAATTTTGTGATAATGCTCGTTCATGCAGATATGAGTGTTCTTTCAATTTTCTTCCGTGGCCATAAAAAGTTCCCCGAGAGTGAGGATTTATGTAGGTTTATTCTTTGTCTCCTTCCTGGGAGTAAAAGCTGCCCTGGAGAGGAAATTTATGACAGCCTCATTTCCCAAAAGTTTCTGCTTTTAGTCAGATAAGGGAAGTTCTGAGAAGGCTTCTTTCTACATTGGTTGAGCCACAAATGTCTTCAGCTTAAAATAATCTTCATATTAACTCTGAGATTCTAAGTGGGTCCCCACAGGGGTCTGATGTAAGGTGATGCCAGAGAGGTACTGGCTAGATGACATACAACACAGCTATGTTAGTTTCATCTTTTTCCTAAGAATAATGGGATGACTTAAAGCATTTTAAGCAGGAGTGCTGCATGATTAGATTTCATTTGGTGAACTTGGGGTGCATTGATGATCAACAAGCAGCTAGATGTGCCAGTTAGAACTCAGAGGAGAGCTCTGAACATCCTTGTGAGTCAGCTATGCATAGACAGTCATTGTAGACCAATGAGTGGATGAGGTTGCCTAAGGGGAAAATGTATAAGAAATAATGTTCCTTTTCACCCATCTGTAGATTAAAAACAGACAAAAAAGAAAGAAAAAGAGTAAATTGCAGGGAAAGAATGCTAGCTTTTAGGAAACCAACCAATTTCTAGGTTTGCAGAGAAGACCTGTAAGAAATTATAATGATATTATTTGTATTATTTATTGCAACTCCAACCTTGGAATTGTCTTATCTGACAAATTAAAAATCCTTGCCTTGGCTACTTCAAAGAAAGCAAAAGGACATAAAAATTTGTCAAAAATACAAACTCTTAAACCGTTCTTGCTGTTACCCTATCATTGTTGGCTGAGGAGGGAAGGAAAGTAAAGGAGAGAAAATACCATTTATGTAAGTTGACTCATGTAGCAGCCTCTGTGCCAGCCAATTTGCGTTATTAATCCACACTAGATCATAATAAGGTAGGTGCTATATCTCCATTTTACAGATGGTAAACTAAAGTGAGGCTCATATAGGTAAAGAAATTGCTGCCGGGCGCGGTGGCTCACGCCTGTAATCCTAGCACTTTGGGAGGCCGAGGTGGGTGGATCACCTGAGGTCGGGAGTTCAAGACTAGCCTGACTGTCATGGTGAAACCCCATCTTTAAAAAAAAAAATTGCCTAAAGTCTCACAGCTGGAACATAATAGAACTGAGATTAATACTCACATTTATATATCTGACACTGTGGCCTATGCTTTTTCTTTAAAAATATTTTTCTCCCCTACTGTGCAAACCCATGCTACTACACACACAAGAAAAAATTTTTTCAGCTCAAACTGTGCAATACAATATCAAAGAAATGTCAGATATCTGAAGTCATAAAAGTGTGGCCTGGACCACTTTTTCAGACTCCTCCAGGCCGATAGAGCTGTTGCTCTGACACTAGGGAAATTAGGAAGCTTGTCAGCTTGGGTCTTTGCTGTTCTGCTTCTGGGCATGCAGTTTGGCAAACAGTGTTATATATTTGTTGACGTGTAGATGTCATCACAGAATTTTTACAGGAAGGATTGGTGCCTGTTTCATTTAAGGAGTTAAAAAGTTATGGCCAGGCGTGGTAGCTCATGCCTGTAATCCCAGCACTTTGGGAGGCCAAGGCAGGCAGATCACCTGAGGTCCGGAGTTCAAGACAAGCCTAACCAATATGGAGAAACCCCATCTCTACTAAAAACACAAAAAATTAGCTGGGCGTGGTGGCACATGGTACTTGGGGGCCTGAGGCAGGACAATCAGTTTAACTTGGGAGACGGAGGTTACAGTGAGCTGAGATTGTGCCATTGCACCCTAGCCTGGGCAACAAGAGTGAAACTCAATCTCAAAAGAAAAAAAATTATAAAATTCCTGTCTCTGGGCCATGCAGATCAAATCTGATTCCATCCAAGGTATTCCTAAGCCTCAGCCAGTCAAGGCCTCTACCTTTCCACCACTGTTCTTAAAATACAGGAAAACGCCGTGCGCGGTGGCTCACGCCTGTAATCCTAGCACTTTGGGAGGCTGAGGTGGGTAAATCACCTGAGGTCAGGAGTTCAAGACCAGCCTGGCCATCGTGGTGAAACCTCATCTTTAAAAAAAAAAAAAAAAATACAGGAAAACATTCACTAGAACAGTGAGGAAAATTTTTGGATGGCAAAAGTGTGTCATTATTCAACAAATATATACTGGGAGCCTTAAATGCTATGGACGATACAAATATATCCAGGTCCAGTTCCTGCCCTCAAGGTCATCCTACCAGGTATTGCAAGTGAGGAAGATCAGAGAGGTTTCGGTGACTAGGATGTGACAGGAGAGGAGACGCTTGAGCTTTGAAGAAAAGGCAGAGTTCGCTGGGCATGGTGGCTTACGCCTGTAATCCAAGCTCTTTGGAGGCCAAGGTGGGCGGATCACCTGAGGTCGGGAGTTCAAGACCAGCCTGACCAACATGGTGAAACCCCGTCCTTAAAAAAAATTTTTTTAAATAAATAAATAAATAAAAATTAAAAATAATAATAATAAAAGAAAAGGCAAGGTTCAGATGGGTGCATAGGAGAACATTCCAGGCAGAGGGAAGCACATGAACAAAGGCACAGAGGTCAGAACTAAGAGGACAGGTTTAGGAATAGGAACAGGACCTGCCTGAGTGGAGCATTGCTCCCCGTGTTGGAGAACAATGGTTGGATACGTGGATTAGGGGCACAGAACGGAGGGCAGTGATTGCTGAGTCAACTTAACCCAGGGTTTCTCAACCTCACTGCTATTAACATTTTGAACCAGATCACTTTCATTTTTTTTTTTTTTTTGATACAGAATCTTGTACTGTCACGCAGGCTGGAATGCACGGGCACAATCTTGCCTCACTGCAACCTCTGCCTCCTGGGTTCAAGCAATTCTCCTGTGTCAGCCTCCCAAGTAGCTGGGATTACAGGTATCCCTCATCACGCCTGGCCAATTTTTGTATTTTTAGTAGAGACAGGATTTCACCATGATGGCCAGGCTGGTCTTGAACTCCTGCCCTCAGGTGATCCATCCACCTCAGCCTCCCAAAGTGCTGGGGTTACAGGCATGAGCCACCGTGCCTGACCCATATCATTGTTTTTGTGTGGGGGTGAAGGGAACAGGGGAACCGGTGCATTGTAGGATAGCTAACCGCACATCTGGTTTTTCCTCACTAAATGGCAATAGCACTCTCATCCCCAGGTGTGCTCTGCCCCCAAGTCGTGACACAAAAAATGTCTTCAGGCCAGGCACAGTGGCTCACCTCTGTAATTCCAACACTTTGGGAGGCCAAGGCTGGAGGATCACTTGAGCCCAGGAGTTTGAGACCAGACTGGGCAAGAAAGTGACCCTGTCTTTGTAAAAAAAAATTAAATATTCACTGGGCATGGTGGCGCATGTCTGTAGTCCCAGCTACTTGGAAAGCTGAGGTGGGAGAATGGCTTGAGCCATGGGGGATCAAGTCTGCAGTGAGCTGTGATCATGCTACTGCACTCCATCCTGGGCAATAGAACAAGACCCTGTGTTAAAAAAAAAAAGTCTTCAGACATTGCCACATGTCCCCTGAGGTGCAAAATTGCTCAGTGGGTTGAGAGCCATTGGGCTAAGACGTTGTGATAGTGTCTGTGATCTGCGTGTGATTTTTCTGTCAACAGGTCCACTATGAGCTGACTTGGTTCTTCCATACGCCATCAACGTTCCTGTGCTTATAGCCTAGTACAGTGGCCTTGCAGCTCTGGAGAAACCATCCTCCTGTTGGACTCCTGGGTCCAATGTGAGTGGTGTCCTTACTCACCACCCACTCGTTAACATGTCTAGAAAATGCCACGGGGGGAGAAAGAACAGGTAAACACAGCAAGCTTAAGGCTAATAAGGATGGTCTAGTCTCTGAGTAGAGACAAAACACCTAAAACAAAGATACAAGCAAAAACGTGGAAAGCTCTGAAGCAATTTATTATTAACATCAGTAGAACCCATTAGCAATTAAACCACACATCAAGACAAGGCACGGTGGCTCACGCCTGTAATCACAGCATTTTGGGAGGATGAGATAGGAGGATCTCTTGAGCCTAGGAGTTTGAGATCAGCCTAGGCAATACAGTGATATTCTGTCTCTGCAAAATAATTTAAAAATTAGCTGGGTGTGGTGGTGTGTGCCTACAGACCCAGCTATTTGGGAGGCTGAGGCAGGAGGATCACTTAAGCTGGAAGGTTGAGGCTGCAGTGAGCCATAATTGCACCACTACACTTCAGCTTGGGTGACAGAGTGAGACCCTGTCTCCAAAAAATAAAAATTGAAATTAAAAAAAAGAAAGAAAAGAAAAATAAAGCAACACACATTGTGATTGTCCCAGAGCTGGGCAGCGAAATTCTGCCCAATTAGGCCTGTCATTGAGCCAACTAGAGCCCGTGGCTAACACCAGTGAGAATGTTTAGAGGATGACACACATTTTCTTGTCCTCTGTGCCAGGCAGGTTGTTGATATAAGCACACTGTGAAAATTTTTACCATTATTCTGCCTTCACATAATTAGAGCTTTTGGAACCACAGACTTTACTCAGAGACTTTGACATGCAGAATGGAATGTCAAGTTCAACATTGGAATACAGCTTATGTATAGCTGAGTGGCCTCATGGAGCTGAGACTTCTTTTTTTTTTTTTTTTTTGGAGACAGAGTCTCGTTCTGTTGCCCAGGCTGGAGTGCAGTGGCATGATCTCAGCTCACTGCAACCTCTGCCTCCCAGGTTCCAGTGATTCTCCTGCCTCAACCTCCCAAGTAGCTGGGAATACAGGCTCGTGTCACCATGCCCAGCTAATTTTTTGCATTTTTAGTAGAGACAGGGTTTCACTGTGTTAGCCAGGATGGTCTAAATCTCCTGACCATGTTAGCCAGGATGGGCTCAATCTCCTGACCTTGTGATCTGCCCTCCTCGGTCTCCCAATGTGCTGGGATTATAGGCGTGAGCCACCGCACCCAGCCGGAGCTGAGACTTCTATCTCCCTACAAGCCTGCCTGCAACGTGTTCCCTTCTGGTTTTGTTTGGTTGACAAGGCTAATGAAATACCCATGATGAAGGCTTGGAATCTTTTTGCAGTTTCCTATCCCTGGGATGTTTGAAAGGCTAAACCTCCATGATAAGGATAGCTAGCATTTTTTTCAGTATTTACTACCTTAAAAGTTATTGCAATCTTGTGGCAAGTGAGGAAGCTGAGGCTTGGAGATGGTAGATGATCTCCCAAGGCCACACAGATGGTCAACTGTACAGTGAAAAAAGATTTTTTTTAAGACAGAGTCTTGCTCTGTCACCCAGCCTGGAGTGCAGTGGTATGATCTCAGCTCACTGCAACCTCTGCCTCCTGGGTTCAAGTGATTCTCCTGCCTCAGCTTCCCGAGAAGCTGGGATTAATCAGACACCCGCCGCCATGCCCGGCTAAGTTTTGTATTTCTAGTAGACGGGTTTTGCCATGTTGGCCAGGCTGGTCTTTAACTCCTGACCTCAGGTGATCCTCCAACACAGGACTGCCCAAAGTGCTCGGGTGGTAGGTGTGAGCCACTGTGCCTGGCCATACAGTGAGAATTTGAACCCAGGTCTGTATGACTCCTGAATCCCCTTAACTTCTACACTACATCAGTATTCAACAGTCAGGACTGCCTATACAGGCTGCTGATGGGGCTTCTCCGGACTCCACAAAAAGAATTTCTCTTCATTAAGGTTTGCTTTACATTAAGACTGGGACCTGCAGCATCTTCTCTGAGTCCCCTACCTGATCAGCTTCCTTCTAGTTGCAGTTGTGAACTCACTACTGCTTCTCTCCTACTCCAAAAACTGCTGTTCTTCTCTTTTAAAAAAAAAAAAAAAGTTTCTTCTGGTTATTTATTCACTGTAGAAAATTAGGAAAATCCTGAAAAGCATAAGAAGAAAATAAAGTAATCCATAATTACAAATTCGAGATAATCTTTTAAAACAGCTTGACATGGGCTGGGTAAGGTGGCTCATGCCTATAATCACAGCATTTTGGGAAGCCGAGGCGGGTGGATCACCTGAGGTCAGGAGTTCGAGACCAGGTGACCAACATGGTGAAACCCCGTGTCTACTAAGGAATATAAAAATTAGCCGAGCATGGTGGCAGGCACCTGTAATCCCAACTACTTGGGAGGCTGAGGCAGGAGAATCGCTTGAACCTGGGAGGTGGAGGTTGCGGTGAGCCGAGATTGTGCTATTGCGCTCCAGCCTGGAAAACAAAGCAAGGCTCTGTCTCAAAAAACAAAAAAACAACCAGCTTGACTTATTCCCTTCATGTACAAGGTGATTTTCAGAAGCCTGTGGATCCCAGCCCCTTTACCAGCTCCTGACTCATGAGCTTTTCCCAGAAGCTTCTCCCTTTATTCTCATGAGCAAAGACTTCCTCCCACAAAGTGACACCACAGGGCTATATCCTGCCATCTTCTAGTCTCAACTGAAAGTCAGAATTTTGGAGCCAAATTTTTGGAGAAATGTGGAGAACTAATACACGACAATTGGTATGCTCATTCCTCACTAAACTTTTAAAATTTTTTTTTCATTTTTTATTTTTAGAGGCAATGTCTTGCTGTCACCTAGGCTGGAGGGTAGTGGCACGATCACAGCTCACTGTAGCCTTGACCTTCCAGGCTTAGGTGATCCTCCCCTCAGCCTGTCGAGTAGCTGGGACTACAGGTGCACACCAGCACGCCCCGCTAGCTTTTGTATGTTTAGTAGAGTCAGGGTTTTACCATGTTGCCCAGGCTGGTCTCGAACTCCTAAGCTCAAACAGTCTGCCCACCGCAGCCTCCCAAAGTGCTGGGATTACTGCATGAGCCACTGCACCTGGCCTCACTACAGCCTTAAACTTGTGGGCTCAAGTGATCCTCCAGCCTCACCCTCCCAAGTGGCCACACCTGGCTAATTGTTTTTTTTTTTTTTTTCCTTTTTTGAAACGGAGTCTCACTCTGTTGCCTAGGCTGGAGTGCAGTGGTGTGCGATCTCAGCTCACTACAACCTCAGCCTCCCAGGTTCAAGTGATTCTCCTGCCTCAGCCTCCCGAGTAACTGGAATGACAGGCGTGCACCACCACGCCTGGCTAATTGTGGTATTTTTAGTAGAGACGAGGTTTCACCATGTTGGCCAGGCTGGTTGTGAACTCCTGACCTCAGGTGATCTGCCCACCTCAGCCTCCCAAAGTGCTGGGATTACAAGAGTGAGCCACCGTGCCCAGCCTGTATGTGTGTTTTTTGTAAAGGGTTTTGCTTTGTTACCCAGACTAGTCTCAAACTTCTGAGTTCAAGCAATCCTCCCACCTCAGCCTCCAAAGTATTCAGATTACAGGCAGGAGTTACCTCGTCCAGCCCTGAACTTCTTATCCTAAGCATAATGCTGATTTGGTTCAAATCTGAGCCTGGTTTCTTGAGAAGGCAGGCATCCCACCCAGGCTAATATAGGTGTATAGTTATGGCCCTAGTAACTACCCAGGGTATAAATCACCCTCCAGACTGGTGCTGTCCAATAAAATATAACACAAGCCAAATATGTAATTTTAAATTTTTTTTTTTTTTTTTTTGAGACGGAGTCTTGCTCTGTCGCCCAGGCTGGAGTGCAGTGGCTTGATCTTGGCTCACTGCAACCTCCACTTTCTGGGTTCAAGCAATTCTCCTGCCTCAGCCTCCTGAGTGGCTGGGATTACAGGCACACGCCACCACGGCCCGGCTAATTTTTGTATTTTTAGTAGAGATGGGATTTCACCATGTTGGCCAGGCTGATGAAACCTCATCACCTGGCCTCATTTTAAATTTTCTGGTAGCCACATCAAAAAGGAGAAAGGTTGGCTGAGCACAGTGGCTCATGCCTGTAATCCCAGCACTTTGGGAGGCCAAGGCAGGTGTATCACTTGAGGTCAGGAGTTTGAGACCAACCTGGCCAACATGGTGAAACGCTGTCTCTACTAAAAATGCAAAAATCAGCAGGGCGTGGTGATGAATGTCTGTAATCCCAGCTACTCAGGAGGCTGAGGCAGGAGAATTGCTTGAACCTAGGAGGCATAGGTGGCGGTGAGCCGAGATTGCACACCTGCACTCCAGCTTGGGAAACAGAGCAAAACTCTGTCTCAAAAAACAAAAAAAATTAAATATATTATTAATGATATGTACTTTTTTGTGCTAAGTGTTTGAAATCTGGTATGTATTTTATCCGTACAGCAGCTCTCAGTTGGGAGCAGCCACAGTTCAAGTGCCCAGTAGCCATAAAGAACTGGTGGCTGACAGTGCAGTTTCAGACCAACTTTAGCTCCATTTGGTGACCTGCAGCAGCCACTTCCAACTCATCTCCATTTTCAGATCATTTCCCCGCTGGTCCTAAATGCCCCAAGGGTGGAAGAAATGGAAAAAGCCATGTTGCACACTGGATGTCCCTGCCCACCACATGCCAGTTGGCAAGAAGCCAAAACTGCTAGGGATCACTGCAGATCTGGTGACAATAGGTTCAGCGACATCTCAGTATTTGAGCACAGATCACCCCCAGTGAAGGCAGGTACAGATTCCTCTCCTCAAAACCCTCCCAGTGGCTTCCTGTTGCACACACAAGAAAGTTCAAGCTCTGTAGTCCACCACTTGGCACTGATTCACCTAATTTCCAACTTTCCTTTTCTTTTTTTTTCTTTGGGACTGAGTCACAGTCTGTCACCGAGGCTGGAGTGCAGTGGCGCTATCTTGGCTCACTACAACCTCCACCTTCTGGGTTCAAGCGATTCTCATCCCTCAGCCTCCAGAGTACCTGGGATTGCAGACGTGCACCACATGTATTGGTATATTGGCTACTTTTGTATTTTTAAGAGACAGGGTTTCACCATGTTGGCCAGGCTGGTCTCGAACTTCTGACTGCAAGTAATCCACCCACCTTAGCTTCCCAAAGTGTTGTCAGCCATTGCACCCTGCCCACCTTTTATTTTTCACAACACCACTGTAGGGACCTTAGCTAAAGCCAAGCCAAAGTAACCAGGCACCCCACAAACACACCTTGCCTTTTCCTGCCTTCATAAATTGTGTGTGCTATTTATACACAGAATGTTCTTACCTACTAAATTCAACCCAATTCCGAACACCCAGTTCTTGGTCTCTTCCCTGAAGCCTTCTGTAATGACTCCTGACTCAAAGGGTCTTTATACCTTCCTCTGCCATCTGTAGTACATTTATCAGCAATAACCAGGGCAGGTGGTGTTGGATTTCAGAACACACCTTATTTGCCTTTCCCTTTAGCTTGTAAAACCCAAAGGGCAACGTTAAGAGTCTTAGATGATAATAGTTATAATAATAAATAATGATTAATATCTGTTGAGCACTGTTTCAGGCCTATGCTAGGCACTTTACATTTAAAGTTGATAAAGGCCTCAGAAATTATTCTCATTTATCGGTGAGAAAACAGAAGCAAAGACAGGTAACTTATCTTCAAAGATGGGCAGTTTGAGTGCAGAACCTAACCACCCCCATGTAACCATGCGCTCTACCACCTTGCTTGCTGTGGTGGTTCATTCTGTTTTTTTTTTTTTTTTCTTTTAAACAGAGTTTTGCCCTTGTTGCCTGGTGCCTGGGCTGGAGTGCAATGGCTCGATCTCAACTCACTGCAACTTCCGATCCCGGGTTCAAGTGATTGTTTTGCCTCAGCCTCCTGAGTAGCTGGGATTACAGGCGCCTGTCACCATGCCTGGCTAATTTTTTGTATTTTTAGTAGATGCATGGTTTCACCATGTTAGCCAGGCTGGTCTGGGACTCCTGACCACTCAGCTGATTACCCCTATTTTGTCTCCTGCTAAATCACAGAGGTTTGGGGAGTACCATCAGGCACCCCAATAAACTTGTTTGTGGAGGCCTAGGGAATTTCTACAGACCCCCAATCAAACTTGTTTAATCCTAAATGGATCCTGTTAAGAATTCCTCCGTTATTTTGTCATGCTTTAAGGCCCAGGAATGGCGTAGGCAAAGCTCTTGGTGGGCTTTCGTTATGTTCCAGTCTTTGTATAAGGGCACTGGCTCTTTCAGCTTTTTAACTTAAGCACTCAGTTAAGTTTGAAACAGTCGAAACAGTACTGGAACAGTTGTTAGAGAGGCCTGCGTTAGTGAGACCTGGCCTGCCACACCATGATCTTGCCACTGCACTCCAGCCTGGGTGACAGAATGAGTCCCAGTCTCAAAAAAAAAAAAAAAAGAAAAGAAAAGAATGCCCTGTATTCACACAGCCACCACAGGACTGGACCTTCGTGAACAGTGCAGCATGGCTCATTCCTCTGCATCCCACCCCCTGCTCAGCACCTGCAGCGTGGGGCACAGAGCAAGCACCCTCGCTAGACGGCAGCTTTCTTCTCAGCCCTCGGTGTTCAGCTTGTGCACAGAAGACGTGAATCTAGATAATAGGAGCAAAGAACTTCTCCACGGGACACAAGTAAACCACCCCTACCCCACCCACCTCTATCCACCTTATCTGCTTACCTCTAGCTCTGATCTCTAACAGGCAATTTAATCCTCCCTTGTGCAACCCAAAAGTCACATACCCATTCCTGAGGGAGCTGGGTGATAAGAAAGCACAAAGTTTAGGATTACTCTTTGATAAGAGTCTTGCTTAAACAAGATCACATACAAAAGGCTGTCTGATCCCCACACCCTTCTCCCCTGGCTCCCCTCTCTCCTTTCTCCCTCTCCTGCTTGTAAGATTTCAAGATTGTGCAACCCACCCCAGAGACTTGGGCTCTAAAAGACCTAATGCAAATTGCTTTTAGGCACACACATTTCTTTTCCAGCCCTCTGTGGTCTTCCACTCCCCGCCCAGCACGCCTCACCCTTACACGGTACCTGGAGGTTGACGCTTGGGGCTCCCCCAGGGGCTGATTGCCCGGTTCTGCTCTTGGCCATTTCCCATTGGCACTTGCTCATTTACATTTTAAAATTAGAGCAAAGTTCAACACTGTGGTTGGCTTTAGTGCTCTATGACTTGCCCTACCCTGGTGAGAAAAATGCAAACAATAGCAACCTGGGAAAACTTCCCTCCTAAAATAGCGCAGCCCCCACAGCATTCTGGCAACAGGTCACTCTGTGGTGAGTCTCTGGCTCTGGGCTGATGGAAACACTCAGGGATGTAAATAGCAGTGAGAAAAGGCCACTTGTGCCACTATGAGGTTTTGTGTGGGTGGGTTCTTCTCCCACCCCAACCCCACCTAAGTTCTCTATTTTTGTTTTGCTTAAACTTCAGCTCCCAGCATAAACATCGAGGGTTGAAGCTGCGTTCTGCTCTGGAGCTGTGAGTGCAGGGTGAGGGGTTGTGGTGTCCTATTTCTCCTGCCATGTCCCAGCCCCTCGGCTTCAGTCTCCGCACTGTCCTCCCAGACCCTCCCTTCTGAAGGTCAGTTCCCTCCGCTGCAAAGCAGGAGTAACAGCACTCGTTGGGAGGGTTGAATGAGTTGGCAAAGCCCGTGCCTGGCACAGTGCCAGCTGTGGCAGGCTGCCGTGTTTCAGGCCATGATTAGGACGGGGTTGTGGCAGTGATGCAGGTGCACACAGTGGTGAGGAAGCAGGCAGTGGGGACCCTCTTGGCAGTCCCCGGCCACACAGATGCATGGCAGGACCAGGAGGTGGGGGGCCTCAGGCTGAAGTGGCCAGCTCCCCCACTCCTCCTTGTTTGTAGGATTCCAGGCCAGCGCCTGGCAGCCCTTCAGCATGGAACTTCTTGTACATTCCACAGCAACTGAAAGGGCTTTTGTCCCCACACAGGAAGAACAAATAACAAAGGCAATTGTATGTCTCCCCACAGACCCACACAGCAGGCTTGGGAAGAGAAACTTCTTTCCCCAAGAGTCCAGCTTTGCTGGAGCAGCTGCAGTCACAGATCAAACTGTCGCACGGCTCTGGAGGAAAGTGGTGTCTGAGCTCCCACACATGTGGCAGGATGCTCAGCACACGCCCAGCACACACACTTACACTCACATGCACACACTCCAACACAACACTCCTACCCAAACTAGCTGGGCAGTGAGCCACAGATGCTGCAGCCGCAGGGGCTCAGGAGAGCATCATGCCTACCCCTTTCAGTAGGTTATGGCTTTATTATTCCCTGATATGGTTTGGCTGTGTCCCCACCCAAATCTCATCTTGAATGGTAGCTTCTTTAATTCCCATGTGTTGTAGGAGGGACCCAGTGGGAGATAATAGAATCATGGGGGCAGTTTCCCCCATACTGTTCTCATGGTAGTGAATAAATCTCAGGAGATCTGATGGTTTTATAAGGGGAAACCCCTTTTGCTTGGCTCTCATTCCCTCTTGCCTGCTGCCATGTAAGACGTGCCTTTGCTCTTTCTTGCCTTCCTCCCTGATTGTGAGGCCTCCTCAGCCATGTGGAACTGTGAGTCCATTAAACCTCTTTTTCTTTATAAATTACCCAGTCTTGCTGGGTGAGGTGGCTCATGCCTGTAATCCCAGCACTTTGGGAGGCCAAGGTGGGCGGATCATGAGTTCAAGAGATTGAGACCATCCTGGCCAACATGGTGAAACCCTGTCTCTACAAAAAAAAAAAAAAAAAAAAATTAGCTGTGCATGGTGGCACGCACCTGTAGTCCCAGCTACTTGGAAGGCTGAGGCAGGAGCATTGCTGGAACCCGAGAGGCAGAGGTTGCAGTGAGCTGAGCTCACGCCACTGCACTCCAGCCTGGCACTTGGTAACAGAGCGAGACTCTGTCTCAAAAAAAAAAAAAAATAATAAATAAAATAAACTACCCAGTCTTGGGTATGTCTTTATTAGCAATGTGAGAACAGATGAATACATTCCCCTAACCAGATGGGCCACAAAGGCTCAGAGGGTCCTACAACTCACCATGGGTCTCATCATGTTTGTTCTCTTCAGGCCTTATGGCCCACACCTTAAAAAATGTTAGGCACTATCAGAGAAAGACCTGTTTTCAAGAAGTCTACCCTGAAATCCCTTCAAACAAGTAGTCATTGAGGGCATATGAGCGGGGGAGACTCTAGACCACCCATAGGAGATAAATTATACCGAAGAAATCATTCTCATTGGGACAGGATAGATCTCTCCTTTTGCCATTTTTTTCCTTCCTTATTTTCCCTATTCTCTTGTAATTGTCGTAATAGGACACTGAGGGTTTGGAAGGTTTTAAAATTTGTTAAAGGAAAAAACTTTTCTTATCAAATGAAATTATTATGCATCGTTTTATTGGACCCAATGAATGGAATGGAATAATCCAACCCATTTCTGCTGCAGACTTGGCTGCCAGAGCCCTTGGTTGCTGAGTTTAGTGATCAATCACAGTAACCAACTCATTCCAGGTACATCTGGTGCTCCTAATAGATGTCTGACCTGGTATCTGCTTTTATGCCTTATATCTTGTTGTATCCTGAACTTAAATTTCATAAGTGATCTTTATGCTGTGCAGAAAACTTTCATTAGCCTAACAGAGTTGGGAAATCTAGATGTTATTCCCAGTTCTGCCTGACTGACCAGTTCCACCTTGAGCAAGACATTCCCTCTATCTGGGCCCCATTTCCTCATTTTGAAACCTATCTATGTCTCCCAGACTTTCCTGTCACAGAATCAGCTCTAGTGCATGTTAAATATACAAAGTCCCAGGCCCCTTCCCTGAATGAGGGGTTGGAACAGGGAGCAGGAATTTGTATCTTTAAACCAAGCACGCTGGTGGATTCTAATCATCTGTCAAGTCTGAAAAACACGAACACCAGATGGTTACCAAAGTTCCATTCTATGCTATGATCTATAATTTGTACAAACAATCTCTTGGAAGAAAGAAGATGAAGTTTGGTACAGATTTTGAAATCATGTATCTTGCTTTTTACTTAATGTAGTTTCTTATGATCCTCAGTTTTCACTTATAAACACACACAAGGGGAATATTTTGTATTTTCCTTTGCAAGGTAAAAAATCCAACCCAGGTGCTTGTTCCTCCTGTGGCTTTCCATTGGATTTTTACCAGGGTTGGGCCCCCTACTCCTGCCCATGGAGGCGGTGCTTCCTAGAAAGCTCCACAAATGTTTCTCCAGACACCTGCATGACTCATTCCATCACCGCCCTCTCTTGGGTGTTGATTCAAATGTCGCCTTATCAGTGAAGCCTTCCATGGGCTAATATCACAACTCCCTCTCCAACATTTCCTATCCTCCTCCCCTACTTTGTTTTTCTGCTTAGCACTCATCACTATTTAACCCATTGGAAATTTTACTTGTTTATTTTGTTTGCCATCTGTCTCTCCCACTAGCGATAAGCTCCTCAGGGACTTCTCTCTGTTGTGTTCCCTGCTATAGCCTCAGTGCCTGAGCTGAGACATAGAAGGTGCTCAATAAATATCTGTGGACTTAATCAATGGAATGTTTGCTGGATAAAGGAAGGAATGAATGAATTTCCTGGAATGGCGCAGATTGTGTCTGCACAGTCATAGGGACAGCCCCTGTAACCCCAGGCCATGCTGCAGCCTTCCCACAGCTGTGCTCCTCGCCTCTGGGCTTGTGCACACACTGGTCAGGTCTGAACCCCGTGACTGAGTTCTCCCTTAGGTGACTGCATATCCTCCATCCTTTGTGGGAGAGCCGGGGGGTACATGCAGTTCCACCCCTGCTCACAGCACACCCCTTGATGCCCAATGCTCTCTATATCCTTTCACCCCAGCTGCTCCCCACCCTTCTTACTCTCTCAGGACCAGTGAGACCTTGGTTGCCTTTGCTCCAGTAGGGATTATCCAACACCCAGCCACCCTCCTGAGCCTTTCTCTAAAAACAAAATTTTTTGTCTGGGTGCAGTGACTCATGCCTGTAGTCTTAACCCTTTGGGAGGCTAAGGCAGGTGGATCACTTAAGCCCAGGAGTTTGAGACCAGCTTGGGCAACATGACAAAACCCAGTCTCTACAAAAAAATACAAACATTAACGAGGTATGGTGGTACACAGCTACTCAGGAGGCTGAGGCTGGGGGAATCACTTGAGCTTGAAAGGTGGAGACTGCAGTGGGTCAGGATCGTACCACTGAGCTGTAGCCTGGGCAACAGAGTGAGACCCTGTCTCAGACAAACAAAAACAATTTAAGCCTGGCAACAAAGCAAGGCCCCATCTCTACAAAAAGAAATTAAATTTTTTTTTTTTTTTTTTTAAGATGGGGTTTCTCCATGATGGGCAGGCTGGTCTTGAACTCCTGACCTCAGGTGATCCACCCACCTCGGCCTCCCAAAGTGCTAGGATTACAGGCGTGAGCCACCGCACCCGGCCTGAAATTAAAAATTAAGAATTAGCTGAGTGTGGTCGTGCATGCCTGTAGTTCTAGCTACACGGTAGTCTGAGGCTGGAGGATTGCCTGACCCCAAGAGATTAAGGCTGCAGTGAGTTGTAGATTGCATCATTGCCCTCCAACCCTTGTGACAGAGCAAGACCATGTCTCAAAAATAAATAAATAAATAATAAATAAATAAATAAATAAATAAATAAAATGTTATTCTTATTATTAAAAAGATAGCTACTAGCACTGGGCCTGGTGGCTCATGCCTGTAATCCCAGCACTTTAAGAGGCTGAGGCAGGCGGATTACCTGAAGTTGGGAGACAAGCCTGACCAACATGGAGAAACCCTGTCTCTACTAAAAATACAAAAAATTAGCTGGGCGTAGTGGTGCATGCCTGTAATCCCAGCCACTCGGGAGGCTGACGCAGGAGAATCTCTTGAACCAGGAGGTGGAGGTTGCAGTGAGCCAAGATCTCGCCATTGCACTCCAGCCCAGGCACCAGGCAACAAGAGCAAAACTCCATTTCAAAAAGAAAAAAAGAAAAAAAAAGGCAGCTACTTGCATCTAGAGGGATGAAACAGAGTCCCAGAGCTATGAGGGAGGTGGGATTAAACAGGGTCCATTAACTTGAGTCTCTTGAGCTGGGGCCCAGAGAAACTGGTTCCAGTACTTGTGGCTCCTTGACATTAATTGGCCTAGATTTTAATATAAGTGAGCATTTGAACTAGGAAAAAATGGGTACATATGCTTACTGCAGAAAGTTTATAATAAACAGAAACAGCTACAGCCAACACACAGAATGCTTACTAGTGCCAGCATTCTAAGGGCCTTTACATTGACCAACTTGTTTAATCACATCACAACCTGTAGAAGCAAAAATTTACCCTGCTTCCAAAATTAGCACACATTTAACATGGCACAGTCAGGAAAACAAAAAATATTTTACAGCCCAAGATAAACCAACACTAGCAGGTTCAACTCTGACTAGTTGTGGTACCCAGAATAATAAAACCTTGAGTATTGCCGGTGAACTTGGGCTCCTTAACGAATTCAATTTCTGGCCAGGCACGGTGGCTCATGCCTGTAATCCCAGCACTTTGGGAGGCCAAGGTGAATGGGTTGCCTGAGCTCAGGAGTTCGAGATCAGCCTGGGCAACATGGTGAAACCTTGTCTCTACAAAAAAAATTTTTTTTTTTAATAGCAGGGACTACAGGTATAGTCCCAGTTACTTGGAGGGCTGAGATCAGAGGATCACTTGAGCCAAGAAGATTGAGGCTGCAGTGAATCGAGATTACACCACTGTACTCCAGTCTGGATAACAGAGCAAGACCCTGTCTCTGAAGAGACAAACAAACAACAACAAAAATTCCTGTTCCTAATTTTTGTTATGCTGGTTTCTAACGATGTCGTGGCCCTAGTAAATGTGATAATCATGTGAGAAAGTCACAATGAGAGGACAAATGTAAACGTATTAGCTTCCCAGTTACCATAACAAGTTAGCACAAAAAATTAGCTGGGCATACTGGTGCCGTTAAATAACAGAAATTTGGGCCAGGTGTGGTGGCTCATGCCTGTAAGCCTAGCACTTTGGGAGGCTGAGGTGGGTGGATCACCTGAGGTCAGGAGCTCAAGACCAGCCTGGCCATCACAGTGAAACCCCATCTTTTAAAGAAAAAACAAAATAACAGAGATTTGTGGTGGCTTAAACAACAGAAATTTATTCTGTCATAGTCTGAGAGACAAGAAGTTCGGAATCAAGATATTGGCTGGGCCGTGTTCCTCTGAAGTGTGGAGGGGAGGCTCCTTCCCTGCCTCTGCTGGCTTCTGGAGGGTTTCTTTGCTGTGTCCACATCACTCCTATCTCAGCGTCTGCCTTCACATGGCTCTCTCCTCTGACGCCCTTGTCTTCTCCTGTTCTGCTTCTTATCAGAACTCTTGTCATTGGATTTAGAGCCCATGTCAATAATCCAGGAGGATCTCATCTCAAGATCTTTAAAAATTAATTACATCCGCAAAGACCCTTTTCCCAAATAAGGTCACAGCTCCCAGGCATTAGGTCATGGACGTATCTTTTCGGGGCCACTGTTCAACTCATTATGTTAGCTCTAGTGGTCTCGAGGGTGTGTTTGTTTTACTTAAATGCTATGGTTGTGTTTTGGTATTTGGAGCATCAGTCCTGCAGTTCAGCTCCTGAGCTCTTTGCAAGTCATTTGTTGCTTGCCTTTTCTGAAGCTTTTGCCTCAGAGTTTTTCTTTAACCAAATCTATGATGTGGGTTGGTGCCATTATTATCCCTATTTTCTTTATTTATTTTGAGATAAAGTTTTGCTCTTGTTGCCCAGGCTGGAGTGCAGTGGCGCGATCTCGGCTCACTGCAACCTCTGCCTCCCAGGTTCAAGAGATTTTCCTGCCTCAGCCTCCCAAGTAGCTGGGATTACAGGTACGCATCACCATGCCTGGCTATTTTGTTCTTTTTAAGTAGAGACGGGGATTCACCATGTTGTTCAGGCTGGTCTTGGCCTCAAGTGATCCACCAGGCTCGGCCTCCCAAAGTGCGGGATTAAAAGGTATGAGCCACCGCGCCCAGCCTGTCATCCCTGTTTTAGAGATGAGGCTACTGAGGCATAGAGAGGTTGATTATGTACATGTGAGTCATGTGGATTCATACAGGCAGTCTGCTCCAGAAACACCAGCACCCATAACGTAACCACTCAAGAGATAACCAGCATTAGCACTTTGATGTTTAAACTTCCAGACTCCCTCTCTCTTACATATTGCGTGCATATTTATTTTATTTTTACAGAATAAGAATGAACCTGTTTCCATTTCACTACATACTCCTCAATCTAGCTTTTAGTTGCTGTGATCATTCATCACATGGATGGACATCGCTTAATGCTGTTAGTCCTACATCTTTCAATTCAGCACTTGTGCGTGCAGCCCTTTCTCCGTGCAGAGCACTTCTGTGTTAGGGAAGAGAGGTGATAAAGCCAGGGTTTCTGTCCTTCAGGGGCTCTCTGGCAAGTGTGGTGATTCTCAGCCTTGAATGCATTCTAGAACCACCTGAGGAACTTTAAAAATATACCCAGCCATGCCACACCTCAGATCAAGTGTCTCTGAATTCCTGTAGCAGGGGCCTGGCATCAGTGACTCCAGTGTCCCAGTTAAGGGAGAGCTCTCAGGAACCCAGGGCACAAGCTCCCACCAGGATATGCTCAACACCTGCTCTTTCTGAAGCTCCTTTCCTGCCTCCTGTGCCTAGAGGCCAGACAGCTATTCCCTGGGTCTACCAGACCACAGAACTCTTTGGAAAATGAATTAACCCTTTGGGTTCTGTACATATGCTCTGCTAACTTCAGCAGCGATGGTCTCTGGGCCTTGCTGCCCATGTGAATGGCTCTGTTCTTACAGCCCTTTTCTCTGTGTTTTTAAGTGGAGAAAAGAGGCAGGATATTAGTAAGTGGTTCAAAAGAAACATCACAGGTATGGGGATCAGAAAACCTGGGCTTTAGGGCTCTCTTGGAGCCCATATGACCCTGGCCTAGCCACTTGGCCTCTCTGGAAGATGGCAAAACAACAAACAAATAGCTTGCTCTCTTCAATACCTGTGAACTGGTGGGGCAGTTCTGAGTCTCCAGTGAATTCATCAATTTGGAAAGTGACCACAGCACCTCTAGTTTATAAAGGATTTGTGCCTCCAAGGTCGGGCACGGTGGCTCATGTCTATAATCCCAGCACTTTGGGAGGCCAAGGTGGGTGGATCACTTGAGGTCAGGAGTTTGAGACCAGTCTGGCCAACACGGTGAAAACCCGTCTCTACTAAAAATACAAAAATTAGCTGGGTGTGGTGGCAGATGCCTGTAATCCTAGCTACTTGGGAGGATGAGGCAGGAAAACTGCTTGAACCTGGGAGGCAGACGTTGTAGTGAGCCAAGATCGTGCTACTGCACTCCAGTCTGAGCGACAGAGCGAGACTCCGTCTCAAAAAAAAAAAAAAAAGATTTGTGCCTCTGTACAAATCCAGGTGAATACTGGATTCCAGCAGTCCCTCAACTGGTCCCTCAAAAAAAAATGATTTGTGCCTCTGTAACAATCCAGGTGAATGCTGGATTCCAGCAGTCCCTCAAGTTTTCATGCAATTCACAACTTAAACAATACCTGGCCCGAAACAAACTTGCCTTAAGTGATGTTTAACTGACCAAGAAAGCACTGGGTCTGTGTCTTCACCAGAAAGATGATGAAGAGACTGCACATGGGAAAGGGTAGAGGAGAGACAAGAGGCTCCAAGAGCCACTGCTGCAACTCACCCAGCTTCATATGACTCCCGGGGAAGGCTGGGAAACTCCGGCAGCAGCCTGCCTTCACGCCCTCCCAGCAATCCACAGGGCCCAAGAGCTGCTTTCTAAACCTTGCAACACAGGCTGGTTTGCCCACATTCACAGCTTCACACAGAGAGACTGCAAAACTAAAAATGCAAATTGAAAAGATTCACAGCAGCTACAGATCTTACCGTTCCTGAAATGGGGTAAGGCCCATCTGGACATTTATGAAAGTGGGCAACTTTGCTCTGATACGCTTCCATCTCCACTCTGCTTTTTTCTTCCCTCTTTTTTTTTTTTTTAAGATGGGGTTTCACCATGATGGCCAGGCTGGTCTTGAACTCCTGACCTCAGGTGATCCATCCACCTCGGCCTCCCAAAGGGCTAGGATTACAGGCGTGAGCCACCACGCCTGGTCTTTTCCTCCTTCTTTTATACCTACTTAACTTTTTTATTTTTTGAGACAGTTTCACTCTGCCATCCAGGCTAGAGTGCAGTGGCATGATCTCGGCTCGCTGCAGCCTCTACTTCCTGGGTTCAAGCGATTCTTCTGCCTCAACCTTCCAAGTAGTTGGGACTACCAGCGTGTGCCACCACACCCAGCTAATTTTTTGTATTTTTAGTAGAGATGGGGTTTCGCCATGTTGGCCAGGCTGGCCTCCTGACCTCAGGTGATCTGCCCACCTGAGCCTCCCAAAGTTCTGGGATTACAGGTATGAGCCACCGCGCCCAGCCCCACTTAACCTTTTAAATGCCCAGTGGCCCTGGCTCCCTCTCCTGTGCTCCCTCCCTCCCTCCACCATCTCACCCTCATCCCATTCCCATGCTACCCCTTCCAGTTAGCCTGAAGAGTTGTTGGAAAAAATACGGACCTCACAGCCAGAGAGATCTGAATTTAATTCCTTACTAACTCTGTGAACTTGGGCCAGTTATAAAATCCCTTTGGGCCTCCGTTTCCTCATCTATGAAAGGAGGACAAAGATATTTAACTGATATAATCATACTTAGCTGATAGGGTTGCTGTGCTAATTATTAAAAGGTGCTTAATAAATGCAAGTTCTACATTTTTCCTTGGAAAGAGTCTGCTCTTATTTAAGTCTCGGTATACATTTTATTATTATGATTATTATTATTATTTTTGAGTTGGAATCTTGGCTCTGTTGCCCAGGCTGAAGTGTAGTGGTGCAATCTTGGATCACTGCAATTTCTGCCTCCTGGGCTCAGCTTTCTTCTGAGCCTCCCAGGTAGCTGGGATTACAGGCATGCACCACCACACTTGGATAATTTTTGTATTTTTAGTAGAGATGGGGTTTTGCCATGTTGGCCAGGCTGGTCTCCATCTCCTGACCTCAAGTGATCCGCCTGCCTTGGCCTCCCAAAATGCTGGGATTATAGGCGTGAGCCACCATGCCAGGCCTCCAGTATAAAATTTAAGTTTATCTTCCTTTTTCCCTGTCTGGGTATTAATACTTTTTATTATTTTTATTTTTTGAGACAGTGTTTTGCTCTTGTTGCTGAGGCTAGAGTGCAATGACATGATCTAAGCCCACTGCAACTTCTGCCTCCCTGGTTCAAGTGATTCTCCTGCCTCCGCCTCCTGAGTAGCTGGGATTACAGGCATGTACCACCTCGCCTGACTGATTTTGTTTTTTTTTAGTAGAGATGGAGTGTCTCCATGTTGGTTAGGCTGGTCTCTAACTCCTGACCTCAGGTGATCTGCCTCCTCGGCCCCCCCCAAGGTGCTGGGATTACAGGTGTGAGCCACCATGCCCACCCTACTTTTTACTATTAAAAATTATCCTTTTAGCCGGGCTCAGTGACTGACACGGTAATCCCAGCACTTTAGGAGGCCAAGGCAGACAGATCACTTGAGGTCAGGAGTTTGAGACCAGCCTGGGCCAACATGCCCATCTCTAGTAAAAATACAAAAATTAACCGGTCATGGACACATATTTGTAATCCCAGCTACTTGGGAGGCTGAGGATGGAGAATCACTTGAACCCGGGAGGCAGAGTTTACAGTGAGCTGCAATCAGGCCACTGCACTCCGGCCTGGGCAACACAGTGATATTCCATCTCAAAAAAAAAAATTACCTTTTATTTGTTTTTACTACAAAAGCAAGGCATGTTAATTTGCTAAAAACCCAAAGAAGGAAAAAGAAAACAGAAAACATCATAACCTTACGATCAGCACATTTACAATAAACAACCACTCATTGAGTAGTATAAGCCAGAAAATGTGATCAGCCCATTATGTGATTTTAAATTTAATCCTCACAGCTTTATAAAATAGATACTATTTAAACTGCCATCCAACATGTGATTTAACAAGGCCAGGCACGGTGGCTCACGCCTGTAATCCCAGAACTTTGGGAGGCCAAGGCGGGCGGATCATTTGAGGCCAGGAGTTCAAGACCAGCCAGGCCAACATGGTGAAACCCCATCTCTACTAAAAATATGAACATTAGCCGGGCGTGGTAGTGGGTGCCTGCAGTCCCAACTACTCAGGAGGCAGAGGCAAGAGAATCACTTGAACCCTGGAAGTACATGTTGCAGTGAGCCAAAATGGTGCCACTGCACTCCAGCCTGGGTGGCAGAGTGAGACTGTCTCAAAAATAAAAATAAGGCCAGCCACAATGGCTCACACCTGTAATCCCAGCACTTTGGGTGGCTGAGGCAGGTAGATCACCTGAGGTCAGGAGTTCAAGACCAGCCTGACCAACATGGAGAAACCTCGTCTCTACTAAAAATACAAAATTAGCTGGACGTGGTTGTGCATGCCTGTAATCCTAGCTACTTGGGAGGCTGAGGCAGGAGAACCACTTGAACCTGGGAGGCGGAGATTGTGGTGAGCCAAGATCGTACCGTTGCACCCCAGCCTGGGCAACAAGAGCAAAACTCCATCTCAAAAATAAAATAAAATAAAAATAAATAAAACATTAAAAAAAATTTTTAAAACATATGATTAAACAAAATTTCAGAGAAGTTAGGTATCCTGCTCAAGTTCACACAACCAGTGAGGAGCCCAGCTGGGACCTGCACCCAGGTCTTTTAACTTGAACTGTAAAGATTTATTCCCTATTTAGAAGTTTTATTTTGTTTTTTTGAGACAGAGTCTCACTCTGACACCCAGGCTAGAGTGCAATGGCACAATCTCGGCTCACTGCAATCTCTGCCTTCCAGGTTCAAGTGATTCTCCTGCCTCAGCCTCCTGAGTAGCTGGGATTACAGGTGCCTACTACCACGCCCAGCTAATTTTTGTATTTTTAGTAGAGATGGGGTTTCACCATGTTGGCCAGGCTAGTCTTGAACTCCTGGTCTTAAGTGATCTGCCTGCCTTGGCCTCCCAAAGTGCTGGGATTACAGGCATGAACCACTGAGCCCAGCTGTTTAGAGGTTTTCAGGGAGCTGAGTGGGTAGGGAGCCGAGAGCTGTTTCTGGGGCCTGGAAGTATCCATCTTTCAGCAGCCTTTGCTCAGGAGTTCCCTGCCTGGCTGGCTATCCCTGGGCATCCCCAGCTGCACCCATCTGCCCGCCAACCTTCTGCAGTTGCATTATCCTTACTGGCTGCAACAGCAGTATATTTGCCTGTAGCCCTATGGGGGTTACTACAGAGCATGAACAGAGCTTTGGGTGGCAAGGCTA
>NW_016107791.1:1438435-1443486 GCF_001604975.1 Cebus imitator
TTTTTGAGACAGAGTCTCACTGTGTTGCCCAGGCTGGATTGCAGTGGTACAATCTCAGCGCACTGCAACCTCCACCTTCTGGGTTCTGGTGATTCTCGTGCCTCAGCCTCCCACGTAGCTGGGATTACAGGCATGCATTACCATGCCCAGCTAATTTTTGTATTTTTAGTAGAGATGGGGTTTCCCCATGCTGGTCAGGCTGGTCAGGCTGGTCTTGAACGCCTGACCTCAAGTGATCCATCCACCTCAGCCTCTTAAAGTGCTGAGATTATAGGCATTAGCCACCACACCAAGTCCCATCAATACATTGTAAAGTAACCTTGGGCAAGTCCCTTGAGAGTCCCCATCTCTCATGGAAATAATAACAATTAGTTTTTCCTGTGGTTCTGAAGGAAATAAAGTATTATATACAAGACCATCCAGATAGTTTAAATACCGTATAATATGGAATATAATGTTACTGAGATAACTAAAGGCAATAATAATCTGTATATAACATGCTTGCAATGTTCAAAGAGTAGTTGATAATTTCAGATTTGAGAACACACAGGGCAGACCCATCAATACCCAAGGAATACCTTAGTCATGGAATAGGAATAGGCAAATGCATATTGATCAGAAAATGTACCTGACATGCAAACCCAGAACAGGTAAGTTTGATGTGGCAATGGGTGGAGGAAAGCTGGAACCCTGAGGGTAAGACTGAGACTGGGCTGGAGTCAGGAGAGTCTGGGCTGAGGACAGGATTCCCACTTATTATGGGATCCAGTGGGACCCTTCCTATAAGAGGCTAAGTTTCACAATCCTGGTCTATCTGATTTGGAGAGTTCTTAGGACCTGGGGAGACACCCCACAGGCTTTGTCTAAGGACTACTTACAGCTCTTTGAACCTCAGAATAAGAAGACTAAAGTGAGAAGTCAGTCAGAGTAGAGAGTAGGCCAAGGCTACTTTGAATGCTCAAAACCAGGGGATGGGTCCTACTGCTTTCCACATCTGAGCATAGCCAGCCCAGCCAGCCCAGAGCCCTCAAAGTCAAGCCCTTCATTGGTCAGCCTCATGGCATTCTTGATCCAATGCCCTGTGACTTTAAACAGCCAGCTTCTGCCAAAGGAAGAAGAAAGTCCTGTATTTCTTCTGGGCTCCTACAGGCTCTTTAAAACAATGCTGTTTCTGTTTCGGATGATGGTACCCTCAAATGACCTGTGCACTCCTGCAGCTTCTCATGTGCCCAGTCAATAACAAATTGACCAACTGACATTCTTAGAGACGCCACTGAAGACCCAGTGCTAGGTTGGACCTTTGGGGAGGCCCAGAGGTTCATAACCCTGTCTCTGCCCTCAAGGAGTTTAGTGTCCAGGGATTTAGGTGGTATTTGAGTCACTTTGGACTTCACCATGGGCACAGGAAAAAAGTCCAGGAAATGTCTTCCTCAGTGTCAGCCTGAGCAAAGTAATGCCCCTGCTGACATTTCCCTGTGTCTGGAAATGTTTACATAGGGATTGCACCACGCAGAGCGCGAAACCACATGGATTTGCTTTTGTAGGTTGTACTATACTTGCACATTTCCGAGGGCTGAGGAGGGGAAAGTAAAGAGCACGTTGATGAGCCCCACTGAAGCCAGCACTGTGCCAAAAGATCTTTAAAGGTGGTGGTTTTAGCCTTACAGCCACCTGGGTGGGCAGTATTGTCATTCTTACTCTGCAGTGGAGAAATTGCAGCTCTAGGTACTGAATGCTCTGGCTCAGCGGGCTGGGGCTGAGAGTGTACCCTCACGAGCTGGTGGGGAAGAAGCCTGGCAGCAAGGTAGCTGGCAGCTGAGGAAGCACCTGGGCTGTTTGCTAAGGGGTGGGACTTTCTTCCAGAAGCTACAGGGGGCCCAGTATAGCAGTGAGAGAGCCATCTGATCAGATCTGCTGGAAAGCTGTCTGGCAGCTGTGTGGGGGCTGCCTGGGTGGGGAAGGGGGAGGAAAGATTGCAGAATGAGATCAGAGAGAGGACTGTGGTTGGACAAATCTGTTGTCCCTCCTCCACCTACCCTAGGCATACCGAATAATGGTCTCTGAAGTCAAAACAAGCATTTTATTTTAATTTTGAGACAGGGTCTCTATCTGTCACTCATGCTGGAGTGCAGTGGCGCAGTCTCGGCTCACTGTAATCTCCACCTCCTGGGTTCAAGCGATTCTCCTGCCTCAGCCTCCCAAGCAGCTGGGACTACAGGCACACAGCACCACACCTGGATGATTTTTTGTACTTTTAGTAGAGATGGGGTTTCACCATGTTGACCAGGCTGGTTTCGAACTCCTGACCTCCAGTGATCTGCCTGCCTCAGCCTCTCAAAGTACTGGGATTATAGGCAAGAGCCATCATGCCTGGCCAAAGCAAGCATTTTAACAACCCATTTAAAAATTTTAGACCCAAGTCAGTGGCCCCTGTATTAATTCCGATAATCAAAAGTTGGCTAAATTGAGCCAGCTGAGTGAGAGAAGGTTGTGCTGTGAGCACTACCCTGGCAGGTGGCTGCTACGAGGACATGCTAGAAAAGATTGGCCATCATGACAGAGGAAGAACAGGGGAAGGCACTAATGGGGTTTGGGATTTAGGCAGACCTGAAATTGATTTCTGGCTTAGCCATTTACTAGTCATGAGACATTGAAAACATCATTTAATCTCTCTGATCTTCTTTACTTCATCTGTAAAATAAGGGTCAGCTGGGTGCCATGGGTTGCACCTGTAATCTCAGCGCTTTGGGAGGCTGAAGGGGGAGAATCACTTGAGCCCTGGAGTTTGAGACCAGCCTGGGCAACACAGTGAGACCCTATCTCTTCAAAAAATACAAAAATTAGCCAAGTGTAGTGATGTGCACCTGTAGTCCCAGTTATTTGGGAGGCTAAGGCAAAAGGATTACTTGAGCCCTGGAGGTCAAGGCTGCAGTGAGCCATAGTCACTATACTCTAGCCTGGGCAACAGTGAGACCCTGTCTTTAAAACTACGATACCATACCATACCATAGCATACCATACCATACCATATGGGTCATCAACCTTCTCTTGCATGATTGCATGAGTACTATATTCAAAGTGATTAACATACCACTGGTACTTGGGCAGGCACCGCTAGGGGCTAGCTAATGTCCTCATTCAGAGCTGGGAGCCACAGTGATGGGTCACGCCTGCCCTGCCCCTTCTTGTGGAGCAACACTGCCCTTCAGTGGCTAAATAGGGAATGACAGGTATGCCCGCTGCTCCCACCCCACCCTGTATTCCACATCTCAGAAGAGTTGTAAGGGTCAGACCTGCCACATACACTTTTCACAAAAGTTGGAGCTACCTTGGCCAGCAGGTGACAGGTTTCACTGTCCCCAGGACAGGGGACCTCAAACCCAGTGGATTCTGAATCTTGGGCTGGGAAGAAAACACAACCTCAAGTAGCCTTGGAACAGCTCTCTAGAGATGACCATGACCTCCAACGCACTCCACACTGGCCACAAGAATTGTGTGAATGAAAAGCAAATGCCAGTGGCACATCTGGCAGCTGTTGGCAAAACAGGAAGGAAGCCATTCCACAGACACTTAGCGGGCACTGTCCAGACCTCCGGTCCATGCTAGGCTGCAGATGCATGGCCAACAAAAAGGAAGCTGACTATTTAGTTGGAAGAATTTTGCCATTAATGAAACCATCACCCAGATACATAATTGCAGACTCTAACAAGGATCTGGGGGGAAGGCTCAGGGTGCTGACTCCACCCAGGACAAGAAAATCAGTGCTCCTTGGTGCTACTGTGGACTTCATGAGCACCTCCTGGCCAAGCCGCTGCCCCTGGGCCCTGAGCACACTGTGAACATTGAAATGCTCACTGCTTCTGGAAGTGGGCTGATGTGGCTCTGGGCTGTCTACTCCTCCAGCTGGTAGACAGGAGTCAGGGAAGTCACCAAAAGATGAACAGGCATTAGTAAGTACTGGTGGAAACCCAGAAGCAGGAAAGCCATGCTCAAAGGCTCCAAGGTGGGCCCAGCACAGTGGCTCACACCTGTAATCCCAGCACTTGGGAGGCCAAGGCAGGAGGATGGCTTGAGCTCAGGAGTTTGAGACCAGCCTGGGCAACATGGCAAAACCCTGCCTCTACAAAAAGTTAAAAAAAAAAGAATTAGCTGAGTATAGTGGTGTATACCTGTAGTTCCAGTTACTCAGGAGGCTGAGGTGGGAGGATTGCTTGAGCCCAGGAGGTAGAGGCTGCAGTGAGCTGTGATTGTATATCTGCGCTCCTGCCTGGGCAACAGAGCAAGACCTGCCAAAAAAAAAAAAAAAAGGCCCCAAGGTGAGGTCCCACGGGGCTATCTTTAAGGAACTGTGTCTGGAGCCCAGAAACCCAGAACAAAAGTAGTGGAAGAGGCACTAGAGCAGTAGGCAGGGGCCAGGCTTTAGGCACTGGGGGCCAGTATCGTGGGCGTGGTCTTGATCCTAAGACAGTGGGACAGCTTAGGCAGTGCTCCTGCCTCCCTGCCAACTGTCCTCCTCCAGGGACAAGTCCCCTCTTGCTGCCTCCCTCCTCCCCTCACTGCCATCAAGTCTTTTCTGGATTTCATTCTTTTCTCTCAACTCCCAGTAACATCCTCTCAAATTGTGTCTGGGATTTTTTTTTTCTTCCTCCTTTCTTACCTCAGTAAAATTCTGTTAAATAAAAACTGGCATCTAAAACCATACCCCAGGCTGGGCACAGTGGCTCATGCCTGTAATCCCAGCACTTTGGGAAGCCGAGGTGGGCGGATCACCTGAGGTCAGGAGTTCGAGACCAGCCTGGCCAACATGGTGAAACCTCGTCTCTAATAAAAATACAAAAATTAGCCGGGCGTGGTGGCACATAGTAATCCCAGCTATTCGGGGGGCTGAGGCAGGAGAATCACTTGAACCCGGGAGGTGGAAGTTGCAGTGAGCTGAGATTGTGCCATTGCATCCAGCCTGGGTGCAACACAAGACCTCATCTCGAAAAACAAACCAAAAAACACTCCAACCAGGCCCAGTGGCTCTCGCCTGTGATCCCAGCACTTTGGGA
>NW_016107791.1:1446501-1451986 GCF_001604975.1 Cebus imitator
TTTTTTGAGACAGAGTCTTGCTCTGTCGCCAGGCACCAGGCTGGAGTGCAGTGGCTTGATCTCGGCTCACTGCAAGCTCCACCTCCCGGGCTCAAGCAATTCTCCTGCCTCAAGCCTCCTGAGTAGCTGGGACTACAGACGCGCACCACCATGCCCAGCTAATTTTTATATTTTAGTACAGACGGGGTTTCACTACAGCCAGGCTGTTCTCCAACTCCTGACCTCGTGATCCACCCGCCTTGGCCTCCCAAAGCGCTGGGATTATAGGCGTGAGCCACCGCGCCCAGCCTAAACTGTAATTTCTAATCTGGTAGCTAATTTGTTAGTCCTGCAAAGGCAGACTGGTCCCCAGGCAAGAAGTGGGTCTTCGAAAAGGGCTGTTATCAATATTGTTTCGGAGTCAAACCATAAACTAAATTCCTTCCCAAAGTTAGTTTGGCCTATGCCCAGGAATGAACAAGGACAGTTTAAAGGTTAGATGCAAGATGGAGTTGGTTAGGTTTGGTATCTTTCACTGTCATAATTTTTGCAAAGGCGGTTTCAAGCAGAACAGTGTGTGGCACATATGGGCACTCAAGAATGCTAGCTGTGATTGTTGGCTGGGCGAAGTGGCTCCTGCCTGTAATCCCAGCACTTTGGGAAGCCGAGGCTCTTGGATCACAAGGTCAGGAGTTCAAGACCTGTCTGGCCAACATAGTGAAACCCCAACTCTACTAAAAATACAAAAAAATTAGCCGAATGTGGCGGTGTGCACCTATAATCCCAGCTACTGGGGAGGCGAGGCAGGAGAGTCACGTGAACCTAGGAGGCGGAGGTTGCAGCGAGCCGAGATCGCATCATTGAACTCCAACCCCAGGCGGCAGTGCAAGGCTGTCTTAAAGAAACAAAAAAGGGAATGCTAGCTGTGATTATTGTATTATTTTTCCTCCCCATCCCAGCTCACCCGGTCACAGCTGCCTGTGCCAAATGTTAACCACCTGGCCCTCTGCTTCTCCTTCCCCATCTACAAGGCATGGCCACATCTGTCTCACAAAACAAGGACTTTTAACTGTGCTTTTCTTTTTTTTCTTTTTTTTTGAAACGGAGTTTCACTCTTGTTACCCAGGCTGGAGTGCGATGGCGCGATCTTGGCTCACCGTAACCTCCGCCTCCCGGGTTCAAGCAATTCTCCTGCCTCAGCCTCCCAAGTAGCTGTGATTACAGGTGTCTGCCACCATGCCCAGCTAATTTTGCATTTTTAGTAGAGATGAGGTTTCTCCATGTTGTTCAGGCTGGTCTCGAACTTCCAGTCTCAAGTGATCCACCCACCTCAGTCTCCCAAAATTCTGGGATTACAGATGTACAGGTGTGAGCCACTGCACCTGGCCTTTTCTTTCTTTCTTTCTTTTTTTTTTTTAAGACAGTCTTGCTCTGTCGCCCTGGCTGAAGTCCAGTAGCCCTAATCTCTGCTCACTGAAAACTCTTCCTCCCAGGTTCAAGCGATTCTCCTGTCTCAGCCTCCCGAGTAGTGGGGATTATAGACGTGTGCCACCACACCTGGCTAAATTTTGTATTTTTAGTAGAGATGGGGTTTCACCATGTTGACCAGGCTGGTCTCCAAATCCTGACTTCAAGCCATCTGCCCACCTCAGCGTCCTAAAGTGCTGGGATTACAGAGTGAGCCACATGTCCCTCCCCTATTTCCCCGCAACAGAACTCAGGAGGTGGTGCTCCCCTTCCTGTGTCCATGTGTTCTCATTATTCAACACCCACCTATGAGTGAAAACATGCGGTGTTTGATTTTCTGTTAATTTTTTATTTTATTATTTTTGAGAGTGTCCTGCTCAGTCGCCCAGGCTAGAATGCAGTGGTGCAATCTTGGCTCACTGCAACCTCTGCCACCTGGGTTCAAGCCATCCTCTTGCCTCAGCCTCCTGAGTAGCTGGTATTACAGGTGCCTGCCACCATGCCTGGTTAATTTGTGTACTTTTAGTAGAGACAGGGTTTCACCATGTTGATCAGGCTGGTCTGGAACTCCTGACCTCAACTGATCTGCTGGCCTCAGCCTCCCAATTACAGGCGTGAGCCACCACATCTGGGCTGTCATTTCTTTATAACTGAATAACATAAGGCCTTTAAGACTCTTCCTCCTTTGGGTCAATCAATGATCTGCACCACACACATTTTACAAAACAAAGGACAGTACAGTCCTCATTCACATCCTGGTCATGTCACTCCTAGTGGCTCTCATATTGCAAACCTTCCAGCAGGTATACCCCTTTCCTCTCCATCTGATGGGCTTCCCAGCTCCCGTCACACTGACTGGACACAGACTCCCTAGAGGCAGCCCCCAAGAGCAGAAGACATGGATGACTCAGAAGTTCCTAAAAAGTCATCAAACCAGATGACGCAAAACTCAAATGACATTTCACTTTGTTTTGGTTTATTCTTTTTGAGACAAGAGTGAAGTGGGTGTCCAACTAATCTTTTTTGGAATCTTTTGTAGAGATGGAGTTTCTCTCTGATGTTCAGGCTAGCCTTAAACTCCTGGTCTCAGGTGATCTGCCCACCTTAACCCCCCAAAGCACTGAAATTACAGGCCTGCACTGTGTAATTTGCTGTGTGACACAGCCCAGTAGCAAAGAAGAAACACCACGGGTCCAGTGTCTACTCATATGGGTGGATTGATGGCTGGGAAACCCCAGGAGGAGCCAAAAGAGCAGCCATAGCACCTGAATTTCCTGGCCCTTTCCCGGCACCCTGAGGTGGCCAGGACAGAGGTGGGGGTGGCTTAGGGTTGGGGGAGGGAAGGGAGTGGGATCTGAGTTGAGGAGGGGGATGGGAGGGTAGGTGAGGAAGGGGAAAATGGGATGTTGGGCACCTGGAGGAAAGGGTCTGGGAAAGAATCTGGTTCAAACTAAGTCTTCAAGGGTGAGAGGGAGGTTCAGCTACAAATCAGGGAGAAAGTCTATCAGGGAAGCCACAGGACACACAGGGCAAGAAAGTGGGAGGCTCAGGAGCAATTAGACGGAGACCAGGGCTCTGGTTTCCACCACACCTTTTCCTGTCTGGGTGCTGCCTAAGCAAACCTGGGGCTTTGTACTCCCTCTCCACCAATCCCAATCCCCATCCCCAGAGTGTGGTACCTCACAGTGGGCATTCCACGGAGCACCTGCATCCTCAAATGCCGCTACCCCATCTCAGCCCCCCACGCACCTCCCAAGGCTCTCTGGAACCTTCAGGGACCTGATTTCTGGTCTTTCCCACCAGCTCCCTGCCCCTGCTTCTGGGTGGCTCCTTCCTTCCTGAGCCCCCAGGGTTTCTCATGGCCAGTCTTGGCTGCAAAACATAAAAAACAAATGATGGCAGGACAGCAGTGAGAACCTCACAGACAAGCAGAGTGGGAGCTCCACAGCCCTCTCTCAGCCATTCATATTCTAAGCTACAAAACATCGGAAGGATGCGGAAAGTCCCAACAGTAAACCATCTCCATCACATCCATGGAGCCATCCATCCATCATCCTATATCTCAGGAACAAATGTTGGAGCTACACTGGTTTCAAGCATGCGTGGTACATTTACAAAAATTAACCCGACTTATTTTGTTCATCAAGCAAATCTCAATATCTTTCAGACAAATCCAATGACACAGCAGGTTTCTGATCACAGAATTGTGCTAGAATTCAATAATTAAAAGCTAATCAAAAATTATTATATGCTTGGAAATTCAGTGTGCCCTTATAAGATATCAGCAGAATAAAGAATCCAAAGTGAAACAAGACTGCGTTTACACTCAGTGAGAAGATCATAACGTGGCAATCAAATGTCTCCCTCTGGCCCAGGAATTCCAGTCTGTGGCACAAGGTCGTGTGGTCTCAAATCACCCCAACACACCTAGACATGTTAACATCTGACATAGGGTGATGGTGTCACTTACCTATATTATCTCACCGCCTGTGAAGGTGGACTTTTAATTCTGAACCCTAACGAAGGGGAGAAAACCAAGTTGACTCTCATGGTTGAGCTCTCAGGAATGTCCAAGGAATCTGTGCATTTCAAGAGACAAAGTTCATCAGCCTCTCTCCTGGGGGATTTGACCACAATACCCAGAGGGTTTGGCAGTATCATGAGTGATGGCTAGGGAGTGCCAAGCTGGTGAGCAGGACCCAGGGGTCTGGTGACCAGGTCAGACCCCCACTGTCCATTATCTTTCCTGGACCCATCCTCAGCTAAACTTCCCAAAGGCCTGCCTCTGCCTAATCACACAGACTGTGCTCAAATGTACTCAGGCCTCTCGCAGCTGAAAACCACTGCTTTAAATCTCCTTACAATTTACTATGACATAAAGTTATTGTAAACTGCAAATACTCTATTCATGCTACAAATGGAAAGCAGATGCCTTTACCATAAATAGAAAAACAACCCTGAGACACGAGGAAAACGGAAAACAGGGATAACAGAGCTATGGCATTCAATTCTATTCTTATGCTGTCACCTGCATAAAGAGCCCCAGATTTGGGTTGTCTTCGTTGTGAAACGAGAGACCAAGTAAGTGGGTGTTGAAGTCAGATTAGCCCAAAAGTGAATGGCAGAGAGTACCATGATGTCTATGAAGGGTTGCTGGGGTCACTTTGATTATAGCCCAAGCAGAGACAGGGCAAGGAAGGAGATGTGAGCAGAATTTGTGGCCTCAAACAGGGGATGTGATTCATGCAGCCCAGGAAAGGCTCCCCAAAGCCAGAGTCGACCACCCTTGGAGGCAGGTCCCTCATGGAGGCAGAGCAAGGCACCTTAGATTTGAGACCAGCTGTGTGACCCTGGGCTGGTTTCCTTACACACAATGGAAGTGTTAATGGCTGTGTCAAAGGCTGTCTGAGGATAGGGGGAAGCAACCTGTTGAGCACCTGTGTACCGAGGGTCATCACATCACAAGAACATTTTTTCTTCCAAGCTGGCACCTTGGAAGGTCCTTGGCCACTAAAAGCAGTGATAATGATAACAGCAGCAAATCATCATTTATGGCTGATGATGGAGGTCTAGGGGGTAGGGCTTCTAGGTTCTTGATAAGAATGAGGGTCTGGGGACTCCTGGGGGCAGCTGAGTGAGTCCTGTAGGATTCCTGGGTCCCCAGGGGCCAAGTCTGTCTTCAGTGGCACTGGGGCTAGGCTGGGATGCTGGGGCAGACACTGGAGCATCAGCAGGACAAACAGCCACAGAGGCTGTGGACCCATCAGAGGTGGCAGGTGTAGGATCATCTGTCCACCAAGTAAAGTCACCAGGCCTGGCTGACCACTGCCCTCACAGACGATGCCCTGTCCCTTGCCTCACACTTTGACAGGGCAGTGGCTGGCACCTGGGGCCTCATGGAGCATCACTCTAAGACCTCTGTGTCCTGGTCGTTGAATGGGAACTTGAGTCACCTAGGGCCACTGGAACAAGGAGGAAGAATCAGGCCCCACAATGTTTTGGGACAGTGTTCAGCACAGAAAAATGTACAGAATGCATG
>NW_016107791.1:1453227-1455412 GCF_001604975.1 Cebus imitator
TGCCTTTTATTAACTGCAACCTCTGGCATTTAACTTTCAGTTTCTGAGCCTGTTTCAACTCTGTAAAATGGGTTGGTTATACTACTTCAGGTTGTGAAGAGAATGAAACAAAATATAAATGCATGTAGAGCATTGAGCCCAGGGCCTGGCACACAGAGTGAGTACGTCGTATCAGCCATGGAACTTCATAATGCATATTGATTGTCAATACTCAGACATTGCAGCAAAGTATTACCCAAAAAATTTAAACTTATTTGTATATATATTCTTTCAATCTTTATTTAAACAGATAGGATAAAATTATGAATATTCTTTCATATACAGTGTTTTTCTCTTAATAGTATATTGCAAAAATTTTTTTATCTCGGGCCCATCATGATGGCTCACACCTGTACTCCCAGAACATTGGGAGGCCAAGGCGGGTGGATCACAAAATCAGGAGTTTGAGACCAACATGGTGAAACCCCTGTCTCTACTAAAAATACAAAAATTAGACAAGTGTGGTGGCATGCACCTGTAGTTCCAGCCACTTGGGTGGCTGAGGCAAAAGAAATGCTTGAACTTGGGGGTGGGGGCTGCAGTGAGCCAAGATCGTGTACATATATATACACACACACATATAATCTCAAAAACAAATGATCATTTATGAAATCATTTTAAATGACAAGATAATGTTTAATTTAATGAATAATTTAATTATTACTATTAGACTTTTCGTAGATTGCACAGAGCATTGAAAACAAATGAAGGAGAATAGAAAAAGTATTAGAAGTTGTAAAATAAATGTGATTTTTTAATTCAAAAATATAGAACTATATATATAATATAAAACGTATTTGTAATAATGAATCATTTTAAAAATAGTATAGAAGCTGCTGATTTTGATTTCTGTTTCAAATTTTGCAAATATGTTTATATATATATATGTGTGTGTGTTTATATATATATATATATATATATATATATATTTTAAAGACAGCCTCCCTCTGTCACCCAGACTGGAGTACTGTGGCGAAATCTCGGCTCACTTCAACCTCTGACTTCCCTGCCTCAGCCTCCCAAGTAGCTGAGACTACAGCCACGTGCCACCTTGCCTGGCTAATTTTGTGTTTTTAGTAGAGACGAGGTTTCTCCATGTTGGTCAGCCTGGTTCTGAGCTCCTGACCTCCGGTGATTCACTCAACTCAGCCTCCCAAAGTTCTGGGATTACAGGCATGAGCAACAACTCCTGCCTAAATTTTGCAGGACAATAAATAGCCTTTTGAAGTACCGCTGGGCACTTGTCTGGCTGTTTTTCTTTAGGTTAACATGCCAGCAATTATTATTTTTGAGTTTCTGACCGAGATAGTGGTTTTTATCCAAATAAGTCAGGTACTCTACCCCATCCCTAAGCCACTTGCATGAAACAAGGAGGGAAAAGCCAGTACTGTGACTGCCTACACTTCCCCCAGCATGGCCCGCTGTGAGAAGTGGGGCAGCAGAGACCCAGGAACTGTTCAAGGGTGCCGGGCCCCGTCCGTCTGCGCTCACTTTCCTCAGGTACTCACATGGGGGATGGCACTGACTTTAACTGCTGCTGCAGTTCCTTGGTGAGCTGGCCCTGGCCATGGGGCAGGAACTGTGGGGTCAGGACTATGGAGGACTTCACCACCTACAGAACAGGAACAGAAGCTCATGATGAGTGCCAATCTATTAGATAATTAAATGTTTAAAAAACTTTCTTGAATGAGTGGAAAAACAAAGTGATGCTTGAGTCTATAGTGGTTGTAAGGTTTATTGCAGAGGTAAAATGAGGAAACTGAGGCAAGTATAAGAAAATGAGAAGCTAATTTATTCAGCTCCCGGGCGAGGTTCTGTGGTCCAGGGAGGGGCCAAAGAAGTCACGCCCAGCTGTCTAGGTCATGGGGTTTTATGGGGAGGGAAGGCGATTGATTGGCTATTGGGGAAACAAAGCAAAGGCAATTTTATTGGCTATTAAGAAGCAGGAAATACCTGGATCTAGTGGTCATGGGTAGGTGGGCGGGACCTTGGGTAAGTGGGCCTTGATTGACTTATGGGGAAACAAAGTGAAGGCAATCTTATTGGCTATTAAGAAGCAGGAAATACCTGGAGCTAGTGGTCATGGGTAGGCAGGCGGGACCTTGGGGAAGCGGGCCTTCTGGGGGCATACAGAGCAGACTGCTAC
>NW_016107791.1:1456862-1460036 GCF_001604975.1 Cebus imitator
CACAAGCAGCCGTGGCTCCCGGAAGGCTGCCTGGATCTGGTTGGTGAAGGTTCCAGGAGTAAAGCGGCCAGCAACTGGAGTGGCTCCAGTGGCAGCAGCAAACTTCAGCACGGCCATCTGGCCAGTATTCCTGGAGGATATAACACCGACATCAGCAGGGTTTTCAATGGTAACAATGGCACGAGCTGCCAGGAGAAGCTTCTCCCAGGTCCCCTTCAGATTTATGATGTAGATGCCATCACTTTTCCTTTTATAGATATACTGTTCCATCTGGAAGTCAAGGTTGGTGCCACCTAAGTGGGTTCCTGCTGCCAGGAACTTAAGGACATCCTCCTCCTTCCTTTGCAGGACATCAAGGGCTCCGGACATTGTGAAAGTTTCCCTTTAAGTTACGATGGGAATCCAGAACAACGCCGTTTGGAGCCCTCGGCAGGTAGCGCAGAAAGCGATAATTCATGTCTTTATGTCTCCGTGTCCTTCTCTATAAAAGATATATAATAAGAATCCTCAGATCCTTAGGTTGTTGCCAGGGGTAAGTGATTTGGCAAAGAGTAGGGGCTTGTTAAACATTAGCTGTGATGAACTCCTTCCAAATTGTCCTTTGCAGAGCCACAGACAAGGTCATAGTGCCACCTGGTGACCCTAGAGTGTAAGTACACATGATCGCTAATATGCTCTCTCTCCACCATAGGTACAAGGCTGGGTAGTTACCTCCTAGAGGTTTCTGCTGCATCTGCCTTCTCAGGGTTCATGTAAAGGCTTTTGTATTTTCCTCCTCGCATTCCTGCAGATGGGGTTCAGGTTGCCCAACACAGCTGGGTGACCCACACAGGGCAGTGACTGCCTGTGCCAGCCCAGTGAGGTAGCTGGAGGACCATTGTTCCTTCCTTCTCAAGCTCTGTAGTGGCTCACGCCTGTAATTCCAGCACTTTGGGAGGCCAAGGCAGGCAGATCACTTGTGGTCAGGATTTCCAGACAAGCCTGGCCGACACGGTGAAACCGTGTCTCTACTAAAAATACAAAAATTAGCCAGGTGTGATGGTGCATGCCTGTAATGCCAGCTACTAGGGAGGCCGAGGCATGACAATTGCTTGAACCTGGGAGCCAGAGGTTGCAGTGAGCCAAAATTACGCCACTATACTCCAGCCTGGGTGACAGAGTGAGACACTATCTCAAAAATAAAAATCAATAAACTAAAAATGTCTAGGACTCTAATAAGGAAACTTAAGTGTTCAAAAAACTGCTAAGCGAGATGAAGCAAAACAAAAAATCCATAAAATTAAGATAATGTCTTTATAACTATAACATGTAGTTAGAACATTGTTGATTTATTACCTTTTATTTTTATTTATTTATTTTTTTTGAGATGGAGTCTCACTCTATCGCCCAGGCTGGAGTACAGTGGTTCGATCTCGACACACTGCAACCTCCACCTCCTGAGTTAAAGCGATTCTCCTGCCTCAGCCTTCCAAGTAGCTGGGACTGCAGGCGTTTACTACCACTCTCAGCTAATTTTTGTATTTTTAGTAGAGATGAGGTTTCACCTCGTTAGCCAGGCTGGTCGAAAGCTCCAGATTTCAGGTGATCCCCACCCCTCCCTCCCTACGCCTGGGGCTCCCATAGTGCTGGGATCACAGGCATAAGCCACACTGCGCCTGCCCTTTGCTTGTTTTGTTTTCTAGATTTAAGAAACATTTTTTTCATAAGTTATCTATAATTCACACCGACTTGGTAAATCACACTTTTGTGAACAGAGGTGGGTGGAAGCTTTTGTTTTTCCTCCCTACTTGATCCCTCCAAAATTTGGAATCTATTCATAAATATTCTTATTGTCTGTTCAGACGTTCTCATTATCAGCAGGTGATAATCAGAAAGAGTGGTTCTGTCATCAATCTTTGACTGAAGCATCCTATTTAAGAATATGTAGAAAATGCCTGGCCCTGAGTTTGCAGACTTACAGTGAGGGAGAAAATGTCCCACCCTGCAGGCCTGAAAGCCTTAGAGCTTTCCGGGGAGCAATATGGCAGGGAGGGTCTTGGCAGCTGCTTGCCGGCAGGAACCAGGGGAGGCAGCCCTGGGGCGACCCTCCTGCTGGTGGGGAACTTCTGCTTCCTGGCGTCTTTCTCCTCCACTCTACCAACTGCTTGGGGGAGCGGCCAGTGCCTGGAGGTGACTCCATCGCCTCCTCCTGTCGCTGGAAAGGAGAGGCGGTGGAGGCCTGAGGCGAAAGCCCGGCTGGCCCCCGTCGGGAATATAGGGACCTGAGCAGCAGAGGCCTCGGCGGCTTCACTGCTAAGGCACCTCACCACAAGATGCAGCCAAGTCCAACCCCACCCCACCATCCCTGGAGGAGGCCCCCAGGAAGCCCTGGGCAGGGCACTGGGCACGAACGAGCGCCACAGCAACCTCCAGGCAGCTCCCACACTAGCCTACAGGGCTGCACCTTCTGGCACCACACTGGGGCGGGAACTGTGCTGTCGGCGGGCCATACCGATATGGGGGGCCGAGGCCCACAGCAGCTGGAGGACAAACCCATGCCTATTGCCTCCCAGTGATGAGGAGGGGTAGGATGGCATCCTAGAAATGTGCAAGAGCTCAGAGCTCGGGCCCCGTGCCAGGAAAGGCCAGGAGCAGAAGATGGAGATACGGAGATGGAGAAGCAGCAGGAGGGAAAGAGCGCACTCCACCGGGGAGGGGTGGGGGGAGTCAGCCTCTGCTGGCCGAGTTAGAACATGAAGAGGATGACGCAGCAGAAAGAGCAGAAACGAGAAGGTGCAATGACACAGCAGAGCACAATGCAGAATCCAGGCCCAGGACTCCAGTAAAGCCTGGCTTTAATTCCAGCTCACAGCCCCACCCCTAATCAGAGAGGATCATGGGAGAGGGAGGACCCAAGGAACACTGAAACATGAAGGCCGGGAATCTGAGGCCAGGACCGATTGTGAGAAATTGTGGGAATCAGGAAAGGAGAAAGTGAGGCAGAATGGAGGGTGTGGGGTGGGGGGCAGTGAGCTGGGTTAGGAAGAATTAGAAATCAGAAGCTTAGGAAGGATCCAGAACCAAACTCTTCCTAAGAAGGTGCGGAAAAAAAGAAAAAAAAAGTGCAAGCTGCGGCCAGGCGTGGTGGCTCACACCTGTAATCCCAGCACTTTGGGAGGCCAAGGTGGGCAGATC
>NW_016107791.1:1460981-1465729 GCF_001604975.1 Cebus imitator
TCAGTCTCCTAAAGTGCTGAGATTACAGGTGTGAGCCACAGAAAATGTTTTTTAAATCACAGCTGGTACACACCTCTAGTCCCAGCTACTTCAGAGTCCCAGGCAGGAGGATCACTCGAGCCCAGGAGATCAAGGCTGCAGTGAGCCATGTTCACACCACTGCACTCCACCATGAGTGACAGAGTGAGACCCTGTGTCAAAACAAACAAAGACCTCAATAGGTCTCCATTGCATATGCAGTCACCTAAGTAGCCAAGATTTAGAGAAATGTCTTTCACAAATGCAGATGTATAAAGAGGACATGTCTTCATTTACTGAGGGAGTTTCAGTGTTTTATATGTACCAATGCTTACATACGCAGTGAACGTTGTGAGGCTGGGTTTGATGGCTCATTCCTGTAATCTCAGCACTGTGGGAGGCTGAGGTGGACAGATCACTTAAGTTTAGTAGTTTGAGACCAGCCTGGCCAAAGTGGAGAAACCCCATTTCTATTAAATATACAAAAATTAGCCAGGCATGGTGGCAGGAGCCTGTAATCCCAGCTACTCCAGAGGCTGAGGCAGGAGAATCGCTTGATCCCAGGAGGGGGAGGTTGGGTTGCAATGAGCCTAGATCGTGCCGCTACACTTCAGCCTGGGTGACAGAGTGAGACTCCCTCTTGAAAAACTAAGTTAACATTTGGATAATCCACTTTTGTGGAGTCGCGTATCTGATTTCCAAGGCAGTGGAGGGAACAGCTGCCCCAGCTCTAGGAGAGACTGGTCTGCCTTCTTGATTTTTTCTGTCTGGGTCCCTGGCTGATGGATGGTGCCTGCCAACTCGAGGGCAGATCTTCCCTTCCTAGTCCACTCAAACTCACACAGTCATCTCCCCAGGAAACACCCTCCCAGACACACCCCAAATCATCTTTTACCTGGTTTCCATGTGTTCTTTCATTCAGTCAACATACACCTACAATTTTTTTTTTTAGATGGAATCTTGCTTTGTTACCCAGGCTGGAGTGCAGTGGCTGGAACTCAACTCACTGCAGCCTGGACCACCCATGTTCAAGTGATCCTCCTGCCTCAGCCTCCGGAGTAGGTGGGACTACAGGCAGGCACCACCACACCCAGCTAACTTTTGTAAAGATGGGATTTTGCCATGTTGGTCAGGCTGGTCTTGAACTTTTGGACTCAAGGAAACTGCCTGCCTTGTCTTTCCAAAGTTCTGGGGTTTCAGGATTTCAGTCGTGAGGAGGTTGCAGTCGGCCGAGATCTCCCCATTGCACTTTGGACTGGGCAACAGGCGCAAATCTTGGTCTCAAAAAGAAAAAAGGAAAGGAAAAGAAAAAGGAAAGGAAAAGAAGAAAATGCTTTCTTCCATCTGACACAAGCCAGAAGAAGAAAATGTCATTTATTTTCCTGGGAGGAGATTCATGCCCAGATTGTCCACCAGTGGAGTCCCGCACCAGCTCTCCCTGACATAGTGTTCTAGGAATCTTCTCTTGCACACTGGCTTTTTCATGTCTCTTGGACTTTGCCTTCTTGGGTCTCTGCCAAACAGGCCTTCTCTCCACATCTCACTATTATCCTCCTGCTTTATTTATTTACTTGTTTTATTGTTTGAGAAAGTGTCTGATGTAGTCACACAGGCTGGAGTACAGTGTGCAGTCAATTTGAGTCTCATATTCCTGGGCTCAAGCAACCCTGTCATCTCAGCCTCCCAAGTAGGTAGGCATCGCCACACCTGGCTACGTTTTCAATTTGCGTGTGTGTGGCGGTCGGGGAGGGGGGCGCGGGGTAGAGACAGGCTCTCTCTATGTTGCCCAGGCTGGTCTCTAACTCTTGGGCTTCAGCAATCCTCCCATCTAAGCCTCCCAAAGTGTTGAGATTACAGGTATGGGCCACCACACATACCTAGCCTCTCCATCTACTTTATTTTTTATTTTATTTTGTTTTGAGGCGGAGTCTCTCTCTGTTGTCCAGGTTGGAGTGTAGTGGTGCGATCTAGCTAACTGCAACCTCCGTCTCCTGGGTTCAAGCAATTCTCTCCCTCAGCCTCCCGAGTAGCTGGGATTACAGGTACCCACCAGCATGCCTGGATGATTTTTTGTATTTTTAGTAGACACGAGGTTTTACCATCTTGGCCAGGCTGGTCTTTAACTCCTGACCTCGTGATCCACCCGCCTCTGCCTCCCAAAGTTCTGGGATTACAAGGGTGAGGCCACGGCGCCCAGCCTACTTTACTTTACTTCATTTTATTTATTTATTTATGAGACAGAGTTACTCCCCTCCCCGATCCCCCAGGCTGCAGTGCAGTGGTGCGATCTTGGGTGCACTGCAGTCTCCACCTCCCCATTTCAAGCAATTTTCCTGCCTCAGCCTCCCGAGTAGCTGGGATTACAAGCATGCACCACCACCCCCAGCTAATTTTTCTATTTTTAGTAGAGACAGGGTTTTGCCACATTGGCCAAGCTGATCTGAAACTCCTGACCTCAAGGGATGCACCCGCCTCGGCCTCCAAAAGTGCTGGGATCACAGACCTGAGCCACCACACCCCACCCCAACCACTTGAGAAGGTTCAGCTGAGACATCTAGTCTGGAGAATTTTTCTTGACCCCACTGCCATCTCTGGGGAAGAGGCTGGCCAGTTTCTGTCTTCTGCCTCACATAGTCTCAGCCTTGGATCAGATTCCAGCCACAGCCCTGGCAAACAGTCCAGGCAGGCTTTGACCTGATTCATGCTTCCCTCATGTCCTGCCCTGCTCCAAGAGAAACCATCAATGAATGGGAGACAGGAAACTGGGTCTAAGTGATTCTTCCATTCATTGCTCAGGCAGACAATTATGATACAATTTCTTTTTGTTTTTTTAAAATTTAAAAGCTGGGGTCTCCATGTTGCCTAGGCTGGTCTCGAACTTCTGGCCTCAAGTGATCCTTGTGACTCAGCCTCTCAGAGTTCTGGGATTACAGGTGTGAGCCACCCCACCTGGCCTATGATACATTTCTAGATGAGTCCCTGGGAATTCTGAAATCACCACTGCAAAATTATAAGTGAGACCGTGAAAGAGATTTGACCTAACTGACTCCATCATCATGTTTCTAACCTCCAAGCTGTCCTTGTTTATTCCTGGGCGTAGGCCAAACTGACTTTGGGAAGAACTTAGTTAATAGTTTACAATTTGAAACAAAGATAGTAACAGCCCTTTCCTAAAACAAACCACCTCCTTGCCTGGGGACTAGACTGCCTTTGTAGAACTAACAAATCAGCCAAAAGATTAGAAACTGTGGTTTCTAATGGGTTCGTGCAGCTGGAGCCTACAAGATTCCAACCCTCCCCAAATTGCTCCTGGGGATAACATCACTATTGTAAAACGTAAAATCAGTGCTTGAGATGTTTTGCAGACCCTGCACTCTATGGAACAGCTGGCATGACCCAGAGGGATAAGCTGGCACATCCGATTTTGTGGGCCCCACCCAGGAACTGACTCAACATGGGGACACCTTCCATTCCTTGTGACTTCATCTCCGGCCCAACAATCAGCATTGCAGACTCACTGGCCCCCTCCACTCACTAAGTCATCCTTAAAAACTCTAATCCCTGAATCTTCTGCTCTAGGAGACTGACTTGTAATAATCAAACTCCAGGCTGGCATGATGGCTCACACCTATAATCCCAGCACTTAGGGAGGCCGAGGAGGGTGGATCACCTGGTATCAGGAGTTCAAGACTACCCTGACCAAAATGGAGAAACCGTGTCTCTACTAAAAATCCAAAATTAGCCGGCGGTGGTGGCACATGCCTGTAATCCAGCTACTCAGGAGACTGAGGCAGGAGAATCACTTGAATCTGGGAGGCAGAGGTTGCAGTAAGTGGAGATCGTGCCATTTCACTCCAGCCTGGGCAACAAGAGTGAAACTCCATCTCAGAAAAAAAATACAAAAATTAGCTGGGCATGGTGGTGCCCACCTGTAATTCCAGCTACTCAGGAGGCTGAGGCAGGAGAGTCTCTTGAACCTGGTAGGCAGAGGTTGCATTGAGTAGAGATCATGTCACTGCACTCCAGCCTCGGTGACAAAGTACAACTTAAATTTAAAATGAAGTCCAGTCTCCCACATAACTGGCTCTGCATGAATTACTCCTCCACTGCAAGTCCCATGTCGTGATAAGTCTGCTCTGTCTAGGCAGCAGGCTAAATGAACCTGTTGGGCAGTTACAATCCCTTTGGGTTAGGCCTTGGTTGCCCTTAGTGTGAACATCTCTGTGGCACACCCCGTTCTTGCTTTTCTCTCTCCTCCTTTACCCTCCCCGTCCCTCAGTCGGCTGCCTGGATCCACTTCCCCGAAGAATCCTCCTGCTCAAAAGTCCTGACCCCAGGTCCTGCTTTTAAGGGTTGTAGGGGTTACCCATCCTGAGTCCATGAGGACCCACTCTGGGTGCCCACACCCCAGTGCCACTGCCCCAGGCACATCCTCATGTCCCTCAGTGCTTTCACGCCTGTCCCTGCAGCCCACCGTGAGCTCCCTAAGGCAGGAGCTGGGCCTGATTCCCTGCTGTTCCCCCAGCACAGGGCTGGGCCTGAGGGCATAGTCAGTCCATGCTGGAGACCAGGTGACAAATGAATGAAGGAGTGAATAAACGCTGCATGAATAGCTTTGCCTTTTTCACACGAGTCAATTTCATTGTCTGTTTCTACCCTGAGCTCAGTTTTCTCATGTGTCAAAATGGGCACCCCATTCTCCTCCTTAGGCTTCAGTTTCTAGGCAAAAA
>NW_016107791.1:1467456-1469585 GCF_001604975.1 Cebus imitator
GGAGTCTCACTGTGTCTCCCATGCTGGAGTGCAGTGGCAAAATCTCAGCTCACTTCAACCTCCCCCTCTCAGGCTCAAGGGATTCTTTGGCTCAGCCTCTCAAGTTGCTGGGATTACAGGAGTGTGCCACCATGCCAGGCTAAGTTTTTTTTATTTCTGATATAAATGGGGTTTGGCCGTGTTGACCTGGCTGATCTCAGACTCCTCACCTCAGGTAATCCACTGGCATTGGCCTCCCAAAGTGCTGGAATTACACACGGGAGTCTACCCCACCCTCATCCAAGTAAATTTCTTGATTGCACAGAATGTATGGTGATATTGGTGGAGTTAAGGACATCCTCTCCAGCATTGAGTGTTGTCAGTGTCTTGGGTGTGCTGTGCTGTTTGTTATTTGTTTTTTTGATACAGAGTCTCACTCTGTTGCCAGGCTGGAGTGCAGTGGTGTGATCTTGGCTCACTGCAACCTCCACCTCCCGGGTTCAAGCGATTCCCCTGCCTCAGCCTCCTGAGTAGCTGGGAATACAGACACAGGCCACCACACCCAGCTAATTTTTTAAAAAAGTATTTTCAGTAGAGATGGGGTTTCACAATGTTGGCCAGGATGGTCTCAATCTCTTTACCTCATGATCCAACTGCCTCGGGCTCCCAGAGTGCTGGGATTACAGGCATTAGCCACTGTGCCTGGCCTGTGCTCTGCTTGTAAACTCTTCTTTTTAAAGTGGGGCAGATTGGAAAGTGTGCCTTGTTTTCAGGGCCCACATGAAGCTTGTTTTGAACTGTTTTATATTCACAATTCGGGATTTTTGAGGCAATATTGCTTAGCTGCACTGTCAACCTGAATTTGAGCCCTTTATCTGGCACTAACCTTGCCATGTGACTATGAGCAAAGTACCTAGCCTCTCTGTTCTTCAGTTTCTTTATCCGTAAAATGCATATTATGCCCAGCTCCTAGCAGTGATGTGAGGAATAAATGAAGCTATGTGTAGATCACTTTTACATGGTATGTGACACTTGGTAGGCACCAAATCATTACTGCTGGGAGGATCAGCACATTCTGGCTCATCTACACACACACACACACACACACACACACACACACACACACACACACACAGAGAGAGAGAGAGAGAGAGAGAGAGAGAGAGAGAGAGTCCTAATGTCCTTTGTTGTTCTAGGGTCCCATCTGAGACACGGCATTCCATTTCATCATCATTTCTCCTTAGGGACTCTCTCTGGCTGGGTCACTCGATGAGTTTCTTTTGATTACATTGAAATTAAATTTTGGTGCAGACAATGAGATCTCTGTTACATAATTCTTAGGTTAAAATTTAGTCACAATGGCTGGGTGTAGTGGCTCATGTCTGTAATCCCAACACTTTGGGAGGTCGAGGTGTACTGATCACTCAGTGCCAAATCCAAGCTGGCACCAGAGGCCAGGAGTTCAAGACCAGACTGTGCAACATAGTGAGATCCTTGTCTCTACTAAAAATAGAAAAAGTTTGTCAGGCATGGTGGCACACACCTTTAATACCAGCTATTCTGGATACTGAGGCATGAGAATTTCTTGAACCCAGGAGGTGGAGGTTTCAGTGAGCCGAGATTGCACAACCATACCCCAGCCTGGACGATGAAGCCAGATTCTATCTCAAAAAAAAAAAAAAAGGCAAACCATATTCACAAAATTTTTATAGGGCACCCGGTAGTAGCCCCGGAGCTGGATGTGTAGTAGACTCCCGAGATCTTAACCTGAAGTCTGCCCTGCTGTGGCGAAACCTGCTTGTATGCCAGAAAACAGACCCAAGCTGCCGAAAACCAGCTGTATCATATCCTGCCCCGTTTGTCCTCCCCCAGCTTCTGGTAAATAATGTCCATTGAAAAATGCTGGTTGGGCTGACATGGTGGCCTGAGCGATAACACATCTCAGGAATATGCGAGGGGGGCTGGGTAGGAAAAGGAGGCCACCGTGTTTTTTCTGACAGTCGCCTCAAAACTGCTGGTAGCTTGGTGCTGGAAGGGTGTCACTCCAGCATGTTAGCTGAGCTGTGTGGTTTCTCTGAATGTTAATAACTTTCAGTGTTTCAGCTTGTGTTTCCTCCTTGATATTACCAAATGAAAACATATGTCAGAGG
>NW_016107791.1:1470446-1473025 GCF_001604975.1 Cebus imitator
GTGTCTGTAGACAGGCACATACGCTGCTCTGAAATCATCTGTTGCTATCTCTGTCTCTGTTAGAGGTGCTTCCAGTGATGTATGATTGTGTCTTACTTATCTCAGTATCCCTGCCCAGCATGGGGTCTTATGTAACACACATGGGCAGTCAGTCAATGTTAGGACTGGCTGGGTTTTAGGCTGGAAGACAGTGGAAATATACAAGCAAAGGCACAGCGTCTTAAACTTACACTTTTGGCCTGCAGCAGTAGTCAAATGAAAGGAGCCCCCTGCTTAGGATGGCCTTTTGAATTGGGCCCCCTGTATAGTTTATAGTGAACCTGAGGGTGATGGCTAGACTGTTGGGGAGTACTCTTTAAGTACAGAGGGAAGACTTCGTAAATACATAAAAGTGTGGAGGAAAAGGAGCTAGACAGCTGAATCCAAAAAACGATTCATGTGGTTTGGGCAGAACCTGAAATGAGAGGCCTTTGAGATTGACTCTTGATAAAGAATGCAGATGCAGCTGGGTTCAATGGCTCACACCTGTAACCCCAGCACTTTAGGAAGCTAAGGCAGGGAGATCACCTGGGGTCAGGGGTTCAAGACCAGCCTGGCCAACAGGGTGAAACTGTGTCTCTACTAAAAATGCAGAAATTAGCCAGATGTGGCGGGGTGGTGGGGTGGAGGTGCCTGTAATATCAGCTACCCGGGAGGCTGACACAGAAGAATCGCTTGAACCCAGGAGACAGAGTTTGCAATGGGCTGAGACTGTGACACTGCACTCCAGCCTGTGTGACAGAGAAAGGCTCTGTCTCAAAAAAACAAAACAAAACAAAAAAATGGAAGTTCAACAAAGAATTAAGTGCCAGGGACTGTGCTAGAAGCCGTCTCATGACTTGCTTCATTTTACTGTCCCAGTACCCCTGGGAGGTCTGTTTCCCCTGTCCTCTGTCACAGCTGTGAAAACTGCAACCATGGAGATGAAGTCATTTGTCCAGGGGCTCTGTTCAGCCACAGAGCCAGGTTATGAACCAGTAGGTGCCCCTCATCATTAAGGACACTGTTGTTGTGGGTGGCCAGGACCAGCCCCTTCCCCATGGCAGCTCTTCCTCAGGGCAGCTCTGGGAGCTGAAGGTCTCTGCACGGGCACTGGCACCCTCTGCTGGTCTGTGCTAGGGAAATGGGATGACAGCCACTCACCAGATAATAAAGGCACAGAATGAAGCAAAGGAACGAAATGGGGCCATGAGAAGCTTCAGTCCTGTTTACCCAGGAGACATGCCCATTATGGCCAGGCCAAGGTGGGGGTGGTGGGCTGCTGGATTTGGGAACCAGATGGGTTCTGAAGGGCTTGCAGTGGGGTCGGCCCCGCTGTTCATTCGTTGGATGACCTTGGGTGGTTTATTTCACTGCCCTTACTTCTGATATACATAGAACAGGATGACATGGCATCAGAGAGGTTAAATAATTCACCCACATGGCTGCTAGCTGGAATCCAGTGATTAAAAGTTAACTTTAGTGGCTCATGCCTGTAATCGCAGCACCTTGGGAGGCTGAGGCAGGTGGATCAGCTGAGGTCAGGAGTTCAAGACCAGCCTGGCTAACATGGTGAAACCCCATTTCTACTAAAAGTACAAAAAATCCGGGCATGGTGGCACGTGCTACTCGAGAGGCTGACAGGAGAACCGCTTGAACCCGGGAGGCAGAGGTTGCAGTGAGCCAAGACCGCATCATTGCACTACAGCTTGGACAACAAGAGCAAACCTCTGTCTCAAAAACAAAAAGAAAACACAAAAGTTCACTTTATTGGCCTTACTGTGGCCAAACACCTGCTGGGTTCCAGGCTCTGAGGATACACTAGGTGAACGAGACACATGGTTGCTCCCTGTGTGGCGTGGTGACTTCTTGGACCTCACATTTCTTCTCATCGTTCCTGTTTAAGTCCGAGAAAGTCCTGTGGTTTTAAGAACGTGTGTGGATAGGTTGGGCTCACCTCGGTATCCAGGCCAATGTCTCCATCTCAAACCCCTTGCTAATCCCACCTGCAAAGTCCCTTTTGCTACATAAGGTGACGTATTCAGAGGTTCTTGGCATTAGGGCATGGATATCGTTATGTGGGGATGGACAGTCTGCCTACCTAGTCAGCCCTCTAGTCCCTGAAGATGTGTGTTCATCCTAAACACAAAATATATCCACCCTGCCCCAAGGCCTCATCCCATTATAACATCAACTCGGGAGTCCAAAATCTGCTCTAAATCTCATCAGCTAAAACCTCAATCTGGCATGGAGGAGACTCTGGGGATGACCCACCCTGAGCAGTTCCTCTCCGTCTGTGAACCTGGAACTCACTAAACCAGTTACCTGGCCCTAAAGTGTAGTGAGCCCCCATCCAGAGGGGTACAATCTAGTTCTGTCCCTGATCCAAGGGACCTCATATGTGATATGGGCAAGAAAGATAAGAAAGAAACAAAGAGGCTGCACACCCAGAAATACCAGACCGCTAAGTCTCCTTTCCTCCTGGTCACACAGGACAGGGAAAGGAGTTCCTCTGAAGGGTCTGTGGGCACCTAATTCCATGTCCTGTGAGCTTGGGAGAA
>NW_016107791.1:1474192-1476442 GCF_001604975.1 Cebus imitator
TCAGGAGGCTGAGGCAAGAGAGTCGCTTGAACCCAAAAGGCATAGGTTGTAGGAGCTGAGATCACTCCTTTGCGTTCCAGCCTGGGTGTCACAGCGAGATTCCATCTCACAAAAAAAAAAAGTGAGCCCTTTTACAGAAAACTATGAAGGAAACAATAGTACATTGGTACCTGAGTGACTGATGTGTGGGTACTTGGTTTTTCTTCATGTTCTAGAGTAGAGCTGAACTGTCTAATGTGATTGTCAGCAGCCTCAGAGATCTATGGAGTACTTGGAATGTGCTGGTGTGACAGGCAGAGTTGCCAAACTCAGTAAATAAAAGTTTAGGATGACTCCTCCAACAGTGTGGGCTGTGCACAGTGACTTCCTTCCAGAATGGAAGGGGGATAAAAGAGTAACTTTACAGTGGCAAAACCTGACAGACTGCCCCAGCCAGCCAGCCAAGGCTAACGTCAAGTTATACACGACGTTAACAGCACACCTGGCTAAGACACATGAGGCCCTGGGGGACTGGGACTTAGAAGCTTCAAATTCCACAGCCACTCCTCTCCTCACTGCCCTCATGTGGCTCCTGTCGAGAGTAGTGACAGTGCCCTAAGGGGCCTTTAGGAGCCTGACGGGACCACAGGAAGTCTCTTGGAAGCCTGGAGAAGCATATGAGGACTTGGCGTTTCCATAGGTATGACAGCCGGGGTTGGTGTTTGAGACCTCTGGTCAGAGCTGGTAATGCTGCGTAATGAATTGCCACAAACTTAGGAGCTTAAAAAAATGTATTGGCCAGGTGCGGTGGCTCACACCTGTAATCCCAGCACTTTGGGAGGTCAAGGCAGGCAGATCACCTAAGGTCGGGAGTTCGAGATCAGCCTGACCAACATGGAGAAATCCTGCCTCTACTAAAAATACAAAAAATTAGCCAAGCATGGTGGTGCATGCCTGTAATCCCAGCAACTTAGGAGGCTGAGTGAGGAGAATCGCTTGAACTTAGGAGGCAGAGGTTGCAGTGAGCCAATATTGCACCACTGCCCTTCAGCCTGGGTGACAAAGCAAGACTCCATAGTAAAAAACAAAACAAAACAAAACAAAAAACAGCCTTGTTAATTTCCTCCCATGTGTGGATGCACTTGCTGTAATATTTATTCCTGCTATTATGAGTCACCCGCTCCCAGGGCTGCCCTGCTCATTTCGAGACCTCTTCTGTCTTCCTAAGTGTGAGATAGTGTTTTTTCTGCCTTTACCTTATTTTTCACCTCTCTGGCTGGTGTCACGGCCCTTTAAGGAGAGTGAGCACATTGGCTCCGGGATCTTGGTATCCCCAGTTTAGCAGCAGGCCAGGACTTGGCATGAGAAATAAATGTCAGTGGGAAAATATACACATATATGTGTATATATATATTTGTTGTTGTTGTCATTGTTGTTGTTGCTCTGTTGCCAGGCTGGAGCGCAATGACACAATCTCTGCTTACACTGCAACTTCTGCCCTCCAGGTTCAAGCGATTCTCCTGCCTCAGCTTTCCAAGTAGCTGGGACTACAGGCACGAGCCACTACACCAGCTAATTTTTGTATTTTTTTTAGTAGAGATGGGGTTTCACCATGTTGGGCAGAATCGTATTGATCTCTCGACCTTGTGATCTGCCTGCCTCGGCCTCTCAAAGTGCTGGGATTACAGGCATGAGCCACTGTGCCCGGCTGGGAAAAGTCTTTTTAAAGATGCACATATATAGTAAAATGCATATCCCAACACAAATGTTGCACCTGTTGATGTATGTCTTAAGGAGCTTGAGGTAGGGAAGTTTGGTAGGTGGAAGTTACTCTCCATCTCCTTTCTCATAGCATGGCTCATGGAAGAGAAGATTTTGGCTTTAGCATTTCACTGTGAGCTTCCTGTTTTTTCCATGGTCATGGGCCTTTAGTACCAAATTTACTTGAAAACCTTGTGAAATTATTTATGCAGAAAGAAAGAATGAGGAATCTTTTTTAATTTAATTTTATTTATTTATTTTTTTCCCCATTTATTTTATTGCATTTTAGGTTTTGGGGTACATGTGAAGAACATGAAAAATTGTTGCATAGGTACACACGTGGCAGTGTGATTTGTTGCCTTCCTCCCCATCACCTACATCTGGCATCTCTCCCCTTGCTATCTCTCACCAGCTCCCCAGCCCCCACCACCCCTCCCCTATTTCCCCCCAACTGACCCCAGTGTGTAGTGCTCCCCCTCTGTGTCCATGTGTTCTCATTGTTCAACACCC
>NW_016107791.1:1477473-1482822 GCF_001604975.1 Cebus imitator
TCTTCCTAAGTGTGAGATAGTGTTTTTTCTGCCTTTACCTTATTTTTCACCTCTCTGGCTGGTGTCACGGCCCTTTAAGGAGAGTGAGCACATTGGCTCCGGGATCTTGGTATCCCCAGTTTAGCAGCAGGCCAGGACTTGGCATGAGAAATAAATGTCAGTGGGAAAATATACACATATATGTGTATATATATATTTGTTGTTGTTGTCATTGTTGTTGTTGCTCTGTTGCCAGGCTGGAGCGCAATGACACAATCTCTGCTTACACTGCAACTTCTGCCCTCCAGGTTCAAGCGATTCTCCTGCCTCAGCTTTCCAAGTAGCTGGGACTACAGGCACGCGCCACCACGCCCAGCTAATTTTTGTATTTGTTAGTAGAGATGGGGTTTCACCATGTTGGGCAGAATCGTATTGATCTCCTGACCTTGTGATCTGCCTGCCTCGGCCTCTCAAAGTGCTGGGATTTCAGGCATGAGCCACTGTGCCCGACCAGGAAAAGTACTTTTAAAGATGCACATATATAGTAAAATGCATATCCCAACACAAATGTTGCACCTGTTGATGTGTGTCTTAAGGAGCTTGAGGTAGGGAAGTTTGGTAGGTGGAAGTTACTCTCCATCTCCTTTCTCATAGCATGGCGCATGGAAGAGAAGATTTTATTTTGGCTTTAGCATTTCACTGTGAGCTTCCTGCTTTTTCCATGGTCATGGGCTTTTAGTACCAAATTTACTTGAAAACCTTGTGAAATTATTTATGCAGAAAGAAAGAATGAGGAATCTTGGGTAATGAGAAAGCAACCAGCCAGGTCTGCAAAAACTCCAACATGGATGGTTTATAACTAACTGGAAAAACATGTCTCATCTCAGTTGACTTAATCCTTTTTGCAGTGCTGGGGGCCTTAAGTGTTCCAGAAGGTTTAAGGAGCATAATCAGCTTCCAAGGTGGTCAGCACAATGACAAAAAAGGACAAAGGGCCCTGCCTGCCTCTAAGGGTCCTTCAGTCATGGCCAGCTCTGTCTAGGGGAGCAAAGACCCTGTCTGTCTTCAGCCTTCCTGGCTACGGCAGGGGCATGGGGCTGGGAGAGCAGAGGGTAGGCACTTGTTCTGGCTGGAAACTTAGCCTTCAAAAACAAGGCTCCAGAGGCAGAGTTTGAGACCCAAACAGGAGAAGGAGATGGCCAATGTTGATGCTCTCAGAACGGAGGGTCCTGAACTGTCTGATTATAAGCACAGTGTTGGGTCCTTATGTACTTTTACAAAGTTATTTTCAGAGACACAGAAGTCAGTGAACCCACTTTCTCTTTCTCATTGGAGTTCTCTGGAAAAGAGTGTTCCCAGGGACACATGATCTGATGGGGCCATGGCCCCACCAGCGTCCTTAAGAGGGAAAGTTCTGTCAGCAGAGGGAACCTCAGCCCTGGCTGATCACACAGGCTACACTAGGCAGGGATCTGTGGACACCAACAGCCTGCCCTAAGGCTCCAAAGTCAGAGAGTCCTGGTCAGTCCCAGTCCTGGCTGTGCCAGCCAGGCATAGTCCCTGGCTTCATCTCTTGAGGGGCTGATGTGATGTTGTTTGTGAGATGGAGCAAATGGCATTGCTCCTACCCCCACCAGGGTGGATTCAGCATGAAATTCAACATGGGAAATGCTCTCCCCCAACCCCCATGGACCAAGTGGTGATGCTATTAGAGTTATATGGGTTTGTGGTTTCCCTTTACTGTTTCCACTTCCTTCCTGAAATCCTGTAAGAGGCTTCATGGGAAAGGAAGTGTCTTTCAGATGCCTGAGTGCAGCTGGGAATAGCTGTTCCCAGTTAGCCAGGCTGGTTGGAGCCCAGGGTGAGTTGGCTGGGTTGTGGGTTTGAACAGCCAGAGCCACTGAGGCACAGCTGGCCCGCTGCCAAGTGCTGCCAACCATCCTGCCAATGCTACCATTGCTTATGCCTGGGAGATGTTCCAGCATTGACTGAAAGGGTTGCTGGGTGTTGTCCTGCTCAGGACAGGGCAGGGAAGAGTTATCTATTGTCATACTCTAAGGACAGATCTGGGTTCTGTGCCTCCCAGGGACCCCGAACACGGAATGCCTATGGCAGGACCCCAGCCCATGGGCACAGACCCTCTTGTTAGCATTAATTATGCACTTATGTGAAATGCACCCACCCTTGAAGAGGGGGACAGCCAGTGATTAAAACAGTTGAGGGCAGGTCACCAGGCTATTGCAGGCTCCATTAGGAAATGGCTCTGAGAGGGTTACTTTAGAGCAAGGGAAATGTGTCCCTGTTGGAGGGGCTCTATGCCTGGCCAGACCCTTACTTTAAATCCTGGCCTACTCCAGCCACCCAATAATCTTCATTAAGTGGCTCTGAAGTAGGAACTGCTACTTAATTTGCAGGGATCAACACAAAATGAAAATCGATAATTTTCAGAAATTAAGATTCAAGTGGGCTGGGTGCAGTGGCTCACACCTGTAATCCCAGCACTTTGGGAGGCTGATGCAGGCAGATCACGAGGTCAGGAGTTCGAGACCAGCCTGGCCAACATGGTGAAACCCGGTCTGTACTAAAAATACAAAACTTAGCTGGGCATGGTGGTGAGTGCCTGTAATCCCAGCTACTTAGGTGGCTGAGGCAGGAGAATCACTTGAACCCAGGAGGTGGAGGTTGCTGTGAGCCAAGATCACGCCATTGCACTCCAGCCTGGGCGACAGTGCGAGACTATATGTCTAAGAAAAAAGGAAAAAAAAAGATTCAAGCAGCAGAGCATTCAAGCAAGTGTTAGGGATTCTTCTGAGCACAGGGCCCTGGCTGCATAGTTTGTACACCGGCCCAGGTCTGGAGACAGTGCAAGGCAGGCAGTTGGCCTGCACCATGTGGGTGAACTGAGTCACCCTGCCCTTTGCAGGCATTGTTGGGGATCTTTTCTAGGCTGTTGGCCTGGGCAGGGCTGATGACCTGAGCGGGGCTTGTCCTGGTCTGGGCTGAATAGGATACACTGGGACTAGTTGAAGGGAGGGGGATTGGAGCGCGGTGCTCCAGGGAGCATCATCTCTGTACAACAGGAAGTCCTTGAGCTTGGACACATGACTTAATCATCTGTCACAAGGTTCAGAGCAAAACCCAGAAGCTCAGGCAATGATGCATTGAAACTGTCATTACCCAAGTTAGCATTTTCCAGTATCATTAAAAAATGTTTTATAGATATGAGGTCTCACCGTGTTGGCCAGGATGGTCTTGAACTCTTGGTCTCAAGTGATCCTCCCACCTTGGCCTCCCAAGGTGTTGGGATTACCCTCATGAGTCACTGCCCCTGGCCTCCAACACTGTTTTGAAATTTTTGATATATCTGTGATTTTTGGATCATACCTGTTTTCTTACTTCCATTAGAGAAAATTGACCTGGCCAGGCGACGTGTCTCACACCTGTAATCCCAGCACTTTGGGAGATCAAGGTGGGCAGATCACATGGCATTTCTCCTGTGAGGGTTTGAGACCAGTTTGGAGAAGTTGGTGAAACCTCACCTGTACTAAAAACACAAAAATTAGTCACGCATAGTGATGGGTGCCTGTAATCCCAGCTACTCAGGGGGCTGAAGCAGGAGAATCTCTTGAACCCCTGAGGTGGAGATTGCAGTGAGCTGAGATTGTACCACAGCACTCCCGCCTGGGGCACAGAACAAGAGTCTGTCTCAAAAAAAGAGAAAAAAAAAACCCTTCAAAAGAAGATTTTTGTCACTGCCAGGTGACCTTACTAATTACTAACCATGGGCGTACAAGGACAAACAAAATGAGGGCAAAAGAATTTATGCCTTGTTTTCTTTGCCTTTGACCTTCAGCCCCATGCATTCCTGCAAATGCTTTGCCCACAGCAAACATTTGAAGACCTTGACTTTTCTAAGTGAGACTTCCAAGTGAATTTATGTTATCTTGAAAGACAATCCCTTTACTGGAGAGCAGTTGGTATTTGAAGAGAATGAGATCAAGTTGCTAAGGACACCCTTGTTTGCAATTTGTGGTTTATATAAATTATTGGTGAATAAGAAAAATAAGTTTATTCTTTATTCCAGATGGGAAACCAGAAGGGAAGCCTGTTACAGGGTAAAGTGAGTCATGGGGCGTGGGAGGATCAGATGAAACAGGGCTCTGGGAGTCCTCTCTTTCTTGACATGGGACTTCTAATTTACCTACCAGGCCTCAAATTAAAAGACAAACAAAGGCTTCTAATTTGGCTAGGTGGGAACAGATAAAAGTTCCTCTTGGTGGATGGATAGGGGAGGGAAGGAGGAAGTTTGTAGAAACTGAAAGAGGATGTTTTTTGGGGAGAGAGGAAGAAATCTCTTGTTTAATTACAAAACCAAAATATCATTTGCAGTGCCTTCCTTCTCCTACCAGGTAGTTTAAGAAATTGACATGTAATTCACATATCACAAAATGCAGCAATTTAAAGTGTACCATTCTCTGGTATTTGTTTCTTTGTTTGTTTTTGAGATGGCATCTCACTCTGTCACCCAGGCTAGAGTATATGGCGTAATCTCAGTTCACTGCAACCTGCGCCGCCCAGATTCAAGCCATTCTCCCATATCAGGCTCTCGAGTAGCTGGGGTTAAAGGCACCTGCCATCGTGCCTGGCTAATTTTTGTATTTTTAGTAAAGACAGGGTTTCACCATGTTGGCCAGGCTGGTCTTGAACTCCTGACCTCGGGTGATCTGCCCACCTCAGCCTCCCAAAGTGCTGGGATTACAGGTCTGAGCCACTGCACCAACCTCATATTCTCAGTTTTTAATAGTTCCATCAAAGAAGTAGGAAGCCCACATATTACTTGTCTACTTATCTAATGTTAATAGAGCTTTCTTATAACTTATGTTTACATAGATATCTTTTTTCATCCTGTTGTTTTCGTCTTAGCTGTGTTTTTGTATTTAAAGAATGCCTCTTCTACATATTATATAGGTGGGTCATGTTTTTTTTTTTGTTCCTTAAAATTCAATCTCACTATCTTTCTCTTGGAGTGTTAAGTTCACTTACAGTTTAATGGAGTTTCTATCTTATGCCATTCGTGTGTGTGTGTGTGTGTGTGTGTGTGTGTGTTTCTTTTTGAGACGGTCTTGCTCTGTCACGCAGGTTGGAGCAAAATGATGTGATCTCGGCTCACTGCAGTGTCTGCCTCCCAGATTCAAGCGATTCTCCTGCCTTGGTCTCCTGAGTAGCTGGAATTACAGGTGTGCGCCACTGTGCCTGGCTAATTTTTTTTTTTTTTTTCGATAGTGAGCCAGCACGCCTGGCCTATTTCTCTTTTGTTTTTTTTTTCTTCCTTTTCTGCCTCCTTTTGGATAAATGGAGTAATTCTTCACA
>NW_016107791.1:1483046-1487072 GCF_001604975.1 Cebus imitator
GGGCCTCCCAAAGTGCTAGGATTACAGGCTTGAGCCACCGTGCCCGGCTATATGTGCTTTCTTTAGCAATTGTTCTAGGAATTACAACACACATCCTTACATTTCACAGTTCACCTGCAGTGCTTATGACACCACTTGGGCAATAAGGCAGTGAAAAGGAATGAAGCACAGACATAGGCCACACGTGGGTAAGCCTGACACTGTATGCCAAGTCCAAGCAGCCGGTCACCAAGGGCCACATATTGTATGATCTGATTTATATGAAATGCCTAGATGGGAAAATCCAGAGAGACAGGGAGCAGATTGTTGCTTACCTAGTGCTGGGGGTGGAAGGAAGAATTGGGAGGGGTGATGACTAAGGATAACAGGGTTCCCTGTTGAGGAAATGAAAATGTTCTAAAAATCGATGGTGGTGGTGGATGCAACATTCTGTGAGTATATAAAGAGCCACTGATGTTGATACTTTATTTTTATTTATTCATTTGTCTGGAGAGAGTCTCACTCATTTCCCCAGCTGGAGTGCAGTGGCATGATCTTGACTCACTGCAACCTGCACCTCACAGGTTCAAGTGATTCTTCTGCCTCAGTCATCCCAGTAGCTGGGATTATAGGCATGGGCCACCACGCCTATTTTTTTTTGTTTGTTTGTTTTGTGACAGAGTCTGGCTCTGTCAGTGAGGCTGCACTTCAGTGGCATGATCTCAGCTCACTGCAACCTCCGCCTTCCAGATTCAAGCAATTCTCATGCCTCAGCCTCCCGAGTACCTGGTATGACAGATGTGTTTCACCACACCTGGCTAATTTTTGTATTATTAGTAGAGTCAGAGTTTTACCTTGTTGACCAGGCTGGTATCGAACTCCTGGCCTCAAGCAATCTGCCTGCCTTGGTCTCCCAAAGCGCTGGGATTACAGGCATGAGCTGGGCTCAGCCCCATCTCTATAGTTTAAAAATTAAGAAAAAGGAAGACTGTTTAGTACATTCCTTTTGTACCTAACTCCTTAGCAAAATCTGTCTGTTTCATTTTTCAGAGTAAATATAATGATTTTACCTCCTGCTTTTTTCTTTAATGTCTTACTCTCCTCCTTGCCTAATTTCATGAGCTAGGACCTCCAAAATAATAGTGGTAACAGAGGGCATTCTTTTGTTTCAAAGGTTGATGGAAGCTTCTATTGCTTCCATTGCTTACAAATGGTGCTGGGCTTTGGCTTGATGGGTGTGCGTCTGGGTGTAATTTCCTTTATTGTGTGTAATTTAAGGAAGTATCCCTCTTTCTAATTTGGTAAGTTTCTTTCATAAATTTTGTAGTAAATTTTGTCAAATGCCTTTTCAACATCTATGATGATTATGATTTTCAACATTAATATAAATAAAATGAAAAGTTCTAATTTTGAGCCATCCTTTTCACACTGTACAAGTCTCTTGATTTAGGTAAGTTTTTTTTGAAGCCCCAGTGGGGTTTATTTGCTGATATTTTATTTTGGATTTTTATTCATTGATTTTTATGTAAATGTCTTATCTTGTTTTGTTTTAGAGATAGGACCTTGCTTGGATGCCCAGGCTGGAGTGCAGTGATGTGATCACACTTTATTGTAATTTTAAACTCCTGGGCTCAAGTGATCCTTCCTCCTCAGCCTCCTGGGTAGCTGACACCACAGGCATGTGTTACCATGCCCGGCTAATTTTTAAATTTTCTGTAGAGATGGAGCCTTGCTATGTTGTCTAGGCTGCAGTTCAGTGTACATTGTCGATGTGAATATTTACTGGTCTTTCTGCTGGAATCATTCCCTCTCCCATCTGTTTGTCTTTAAATTCTGGGCATGCACACACACTCCACCTGCACATCCTAACTGCAAAATATTGATGTTGTCCAACCTGCCTTGAGAAGGGAGAACTATTTTCCCTCTTTGTATCTCTGCTGGTGTCCAGTCCACTGCTGTGTTTTTGGTAAATACTTGACCCACAGAGTGTGGGAGGCAGGAAGGAAAGGCTTCTGCATTTCCTCTGTGGACCCGACATCGTGGATCCATTAAGCATATTGGGAAACCAGCAGGTCAGGTGGCCGCACACTCTAGTTGCCTCTGACTCTGAATTGCTCAGGGCCCCCTCCATGCCAGTGACTTGCTTTTCTTTGTGAGTTGTCTCTTCACTCATATTCCTAGGCTGAGTTCCCCAAAACAGTGGCTAGCACAGCACCTGTAACAGTTGTGGGTGCATATCTGATCTTGCATGACCTGATTTACAGGGTGTTTTGAACAGGAGCTACCTATTATGGCTTGGGAAATGGCTAAAGTTTACTTGACTTTCTTTCATAAGGTGACTGGTAGAATATGTGGCATAAGGCTATTAATGCAAAAGCAGAAGTGGTGGGGGATGATCAAGCTTGAGCAGCATTGGGAGGCAGACAGGCTCGCATCAGCACCGTCCTGGCCATTTGTAGGTTGTATGATCTTGGGGGAATCCCCTCAGCTCTACCAGTCTTTGTTTTTTTCCTCATTGAGGAGATCATCTATTCCTCATTGGACTATTTATTGTAAGGCTGAAGATCAAACATCTTTCAAGGTACTTGGAGCAGTGCCTGGGCTTGGGGGTCTTTAGGCTGTAACCATAGCAAACACTCAGATCCCAGCCACCCTGCCTTCTCTTCCCTCCAGGGTAGAAATGTGGAGGACCAATCTTCTCATTCCCATTTACCCTGGAGTTCTTTCTTCTGAACTTCATCTAGCACCTGCAGTGCACCAGGGATTCATGGGTGGGGAGGTCAGGGACAGCCAAGTCTGGCATCTGGCCCTCAGCTTGCCTCAGTCTCCGTGGCTGACACCTGGCCCTTTGCTCTGGAATCTGGACCCTACAATCTCCTACCAAAGACTCAGCCCAAAGAGGGCTTGAGAGCATCCCCTATTGCTGAGAAGATTCCGTAGCTGCCCACGTCTCCCCAACTCCTGAGGGGATGATCAGCCCCAGCAATCCAGAGACACATTCTTGGATTCTGCTAGCTTTATTTTTCAGTTGAAAACTCAAAGGAAAAAGTTATTTTCCAAAAGAAAGTAAAAAAAAACTTTGAATGCTCTAGCCTGGGGGCCCGAGTTCACAGGGGCCCCTACCACAACAGAGGCCCTCCAAAGCATTCAGTCCCAGTGTGTCTACACTAAAGACAGCAGCTCTCTACCTGGGCTTCTGAAGAGCTATTAGTTTCCCTCAAAGAACCTCCTGCCTCAGCAGATCCCTGGATCAGGCAGGGAATGCGAGGACCATGCAGCTGAGAACCTGGCTTTGTGTCCCCCTGTGCACAGTGTTCTGAAGCGGCGGCTTCCCACATGGCTGTTGAATAAGTGAATACATACCTTGGGCATGAACAGGAGCTGGTAGATCTCTCTCTGCAGGGCTGGGACTCACTGGCCCAGCTGTCTCTTGATGTACAGTGGAGATGTGGAGGAAGGCAGAGAATTACCCAGACCAGTGGGAGAGTTTCATGTCCTCAGAACTATTTTGAGTGCAATGGCAAACAGCTCTTCTTCCCTGCATGTGAAGCACATGCTGTTCTGAGTTTCCCGGCATTCCATGCTGGTTGTTCTATCCCAGCCAAGAATCTTGCCCTTGTCAAGGAGCTGGAATGAGAGTAGAAGGTGAAAGAGTTTGAAGTCATTGGCAGCCTAGTGCTGGCTTAGATGAAATCTCAAACTGTAAAGAAGAGAGAAGAGAAGTAAGGCCAGGCTATGGGCCCCAGAGGAGAGGGGCCCTTATTACAGCTCCTGGCCCTCCTTATTAAAAGGACAACTCTCCATCCACTCCCACCCATCTTCCTCTCTTCTTTCTGTAAGAGCAGCAGGGATGGGTTGATGAGTCCCTACACCTGCCACACCTTTGCAGGCAGTGGTGTTAGGCCCAGCCTGCTGAGTACCTAGGAAATTGAACAAGCGTCTATGAAGTGCTCACTCCATGTCAGGCTCCGCCACCAGCACCCTGGAGACAGAAGACCAAGACATACTTCCCAGCCAAGGGGAGGGTGGAACCTTAGCACACGATGC
>NW_016107791.1:1488597-1489647 GCF_001604975.1 Cebus imitator
GGAATTAAGAAACAGACACAGAGATAGAGAGGAAAAAGTGCGTTCAGAGTGGAGCACCAGGTGTCTCACAGCATTTCCAACCGAGAGTCCAGAGCGGACTCTGCCCTATGTATTTATTCTTGACTTTCCAGTGACAAATTTACAAGCAGATGCTCTGTGTTCTTTCATTGGTTAAAGGTAAACTAACCAGGCAGCTTGTGTGTGTTTACTATAGGTTCAATACAAACTGGAAAGTGCTCTTTACAGGGGACCAAAGGAAACGGTCACATATCCTGTGTTCAAAGAACTAATTCATCTGGCGTGAGACATTCTTATATTGGTTACGGTTTTATAACGCTTTGAGCAGTTTTCTGCTTTGGGGGCAGTTTTCTGCTTTGAGGGGCCAAGTAGGTTTTCCTTGCTGCTGCTCTCAATAGGATTTCTCAGCAAACAATATGATTTTTCACACATGTTAGAATTTGCTCTCAACAACGCTGCTATGAACATTAGTGTATAAATGCGTGAGGCCCTTTGTATTGTAGGGGGTACATACCCAGAAGTGGAAATGCTGGATTATATGGTAATTCTTTGTTTTGAGACAGTCTCACTCTGTCACCCAGGCTGGAATGCAGTGATGCAATCTTGGCTCATTGCAACCTCTGCCTCCTGGGTTCAAGTGATTCTTATCCCTCAGCCTCCCGAGTAGCTGGGATTACAGACCTGCACCACCACCCCTGGCTAATTTTTGTGTTTTCAGTAGAGTCAGGCTTTCACCATGTTGGCCAGGCTGGTCTCGAGCTCCTGGCCTCAAGTGATTCACCTGCCCCGGCCTTGCAAAATGCTGGGATTACAAGTGTGAGCCACCGTGCCTGGCCTATTTTTAAATTTTTGATGAATTGCCATACTGTTTTTCGTAGGTACAGCTCCATTTCAAACTCCCAGTAAGAGTACGCAAAGGTTCCACCCACTCAGCATCCTCGCTAACACTTGTTATTTTCTGTGTTGATTACAGCCATCCTAATGTGTCTGAGGTAGCCTCTCAATGTAGGTTTTCTTTTTTTTTTTTTTTTT
>NW_016107791.1:1489936-1490879 GCF_001604975.1 Cebus imitator
TTTTTTCGAGATGGAGTCTTTCTCTGACACCCAGGCTAGAGTGCAGTGGTGCAATCTTGGCTGACTGCAACCTCTGCCTCCCGGGTCAAGCAATCTTCTTGCCTCAGACTCCCAAGCACCTGGGACTTCAGGCACATGCCACCACACCCAGCTAATTTTTCTATTTTTATTAGAGATGCGGTGTTACCATGTTGGCCAGGCTGGTCTCAAACTCCTGACCTCAAGTTATCCACCCACCTCGGCCTTTCAGAATGCCAGAATTACAAGTGTGAGCCATCATGCCCAGCCTCTCCACGTGGTTTAGGTTTGTTTCCCTAATAATTAGTAATGGTAAGCATCTTTTTATGTGGTCATTGGCCATTTGCATCTCTTATTTGGAGGACTGTCTATTCACATCCTTTGCACATTTTTGAACTGCATCAGTTGGGTTTTTGTTGTTGCATCGTGAGAGTGCTTTATCTATTCTAGATGGGAACTCTTTCACATGTAATTTGTACATCTGTCCTGTCATTCTGTAGGTTGCCTTTTCGCTCTGTTAATAGTATCCTTAGATGCAATCCAATTTGCCTACATTTCCTTTTGTTGTATGTGCCCTTAGTGTCATATCCAAGAAATCATTGCCAAAGGAAGCTCTCCTTCTATGTTTTAAGAGTTGGCAGCTGGGAACGGTGGCTCACGCCTATAATCCCAGCACGTTGGGAGGCCGAAGCAAGTGACTCATGAGGTCAGGAGTTCAAGACCAGCCTGACCAACATGTCCCATCTCTACTAAAAATACAAAAATTAGCCAGGTGTGGTGGCATGTGCCTGTAGTCCCAGCCACTCAAAAGGCTGAAGCAAGAAAATCGCTTGAACCTGGGAGCCAGAGGTTGCAGTGAGCCGAGATCACGCCACTGCACTCCAACCTGGGTGACAGAGTGAGACTCCATCTCAAAAAAACAAGA
>NW_016107791.1:1492284-1493938 GCF_001604975.1 Cebus imitator
GATATTAAACTTCATTAAATGCTTTTTCTGTACTAATTGAAACAAATTGTCATGTGTTTTCTTTTCTTCATTCCGTTAACGTGGTATCTTACATTAATGTTTTTATGGTAACCACATTTGCATTCCAGGAAGAACCCTCACTTGATCATGTTGTATAATTGATCTATGACACTGTTGAATTCTCCTTATTAGTGTTTTCTTGAGCACTTTTGCATCTGTATTGATCAGGGATAGTGGTGTGTTTTCTGCTGCTTTGTCTGCCTTTGTATCAGTAATGCTGGCCTCACAGAATGAGTTTGGAGGTATTCTTTTCTCAGGAATTTGGAAGATGAGCAGGATTGGTATCGGTTCTGTAAATGCTTGGTGCAAGTCACCCATGAAGCCATCTGTTCTTGTACTTTTATTTCTTGTCAAGTTTTTGGTCACTGATTCAATCTCCTTGGTAGTTATAGGTTAGTTTTTCCATCTTTTATTTCATTTATTTCTGTTCTAACATTTATTATTTCCTTCTTTCTCCTAGCTTTGGGTTTAGGCTGCTCTCCTTCTGCTAATAATTTAAGGTACAAAGTTAGGATTTGGTTTGAGAGCTTTTCCTTTTCCTTTTATTTGACAGAGGGTCTTGCCACTTGCTGAGTTAGTCTCAAACTCCTGGGCTCAAGCAATCTCCTGGCCTCAGCCTTTCAGGTAGCTGGGATTATAAAGCAGTGTCACTATGCCTGCCTGCTGCTGCTTTGTGTGTGTGTGTTTTGGGGGGTGGGGGGCATTAGGGGAAATAGAGTCTAGCTGTCTCACCTAGGCTGGAGTGCAGTGGTACAATCTCTGCCCACTGCAACCTCCTCCTCATAGGTTCAAGTGATTCTGTTGTCTCTGCCTCCCAAGTAGCTAGGATTACAGGTGCTTTCCACCATGCCTGGCTAATTTTTATGTTTTTAGTAGAGACGGGGTTTCGCCATGTTAGCCGTGCTGGTCTTGAAATCCTGACATGAAGTTATCTGCCTGCCTCAGCCTTCCAAAGTGCTGGGATTACAGGTGTGAGCCACTGCCCCTGGCCAGCTTTCTTTAATGTGAGCACATACAGCTATAAATTTCCCTCACAGCACTGCTTTTGTTGCATCCCATAAGATTTGATACGTTTTGCCTCAAAATACTAATTTTCCTTATTACTTTTCTTTGATCCATAGTTTTGTAGTATGTTGTTTATTTCCCATAGATTTGTGAATATTCCAGTTTTCCTTCTGCTATTATGATTTCAGTCCTTTAAAACGTATTAAATCTTGCCTTGAGGCCTAAGATATGATCTTTCCCAGAGAACATTCCACATGTACTTTGAAGAATGTGTATTCTGCTCCTGGGGGAACTCATCTGTGTATGTCTGGTAGGTCCAGTTCATCTACAGTATCGTTCAAACCCTCTGTTTCCTTCTTGATCTTCTGTCTGGGTGTTGTATCCATTATTGAAAGTGAGTTATTGGGTCAGGCACAGTGGCTCATGCCTGTAATCCCAGCACTTTGAAAGACCAAGGCAGGTGGATCACTTGAGGTCAGGAGTTTGAGACCAGCCTGGCCAACATGGTGAAACCCTGTCTCTACTAAAAATGTCTGGGCGTGATGGCATACACCTGTAACCCCAGCTACTCTGAGGCTGAGGCACAGAA
>NW_016107791.1:1494267-1497428 GCF_001604975.1 Cebus imitator
AAAAAAAAAAAAAAAAAAAAGTGACATGTTGAAGCTGCCTACTGTTATCATAGAACTATCTGTTTCTCCTTTCATTCTGTCAGCGCTTGCTTCATATATTTAGGAGCTCTGAGGGGCGTTGCATGCACATTTATAACTGTTGCATCTGTTTGGTGAATTGACTGTTATTATCTCTTAAAACAGCTATTGACCTCAAGTCTATTTAGTCTGATATTAATCTATTTCCTCCTTCTCCTTTTTTTTGGTTACCATTTGCATGGAATATCTTTTTTCATCCTTTCACTTTCAACCAATGTGTAAGTCTCTTACAGTCTTTTGATTGTAGAATTCATTTGCATTTTTAAAGACTATCATCGGACAAAACTCACTACCCTGGTGGGTGACTGTGCCATGAGGCCCACAGCCAAGGGCTCAGCGAGCAGTTGCTCTGGGAGGACTCCAGCACACCATTTACGGGGCCTCCCGGCACCACTCTGTGGATTGTTTTTCTGCATGGCTCATGGCTTGTGTTCTCTCTCATTTCCTTCCTTCTGCCTGCCTGTGTGTTTAATTATTTGGTGTGACACACTTAGAATCCCTTCTCATTTCCTTTTGTGTACATTATGTAGATACTTTCTTTGTAATTACCATGAGGATTACATAAAACATGCTGAAGTTATAGCAGTTGATTTTAAACTAGTAAGTTCAATCACATGCAAATACTCTACTCCTTGACAGCTCTATCCTGTCCTATGTTGTTGTTACATAGTATATCTATATTTTAGAGAGAGGATCTCACTCTGTCACCCAGGCTGGAGTGCAGTGGCACTCTCATAGCTCATTGTAACCTCAAGCCCCTGCACTCAAGCGACCCTCCATAGCTGAGACTACAGGTGCTCACCACCATGCCTAATTTTTTTTAAAATAAATTATATATTTAACATAGACTTATGGTTACACATCTCTTTTAAATCCAATCAAATAAATCAGAGATATGCATCAAAGTTCCAATAATACAGGTCCTTATATGTGGCTTCAAATGTCCACCCAGTATCCTTTTGTTTTGACTTGAAGGACTCCCTTTAGCATTTCTTGCAGGGTAGGTGCCAGTGTAATTTTGTTCATCTGAGAATGTCTTAATTTCTCTGGTTGGTTCCAAGGTAGGGGGATCACATGAGGTCAGGAGTTTGAGACCAGCCTTGCCAACCTGGTAAAACCCCGTCTCTACTAAAAATATAAAAATGTGGTGGCAGACGCCTGTAATGCCAACTACTTGGGAGGCTGCACCACTCTACTCCAGCCTGGAGGACAGAGCAAGGCCCTGTCTCAAAAAGATAATAAATGTGTCTTAATTTCTTCCTCTTTTTCTTATGAGAGTTCATAAGATGCCTTTATGTTGTAACTTATAACCACCTTTTAATTTGTCCTTCAAAATTTAACTGTAATTGGTGACTGCTTTTCTTAAATACTTCATGGTGTCCAAGAGAGGAGAAGATTTTAGCCCTTGATTAAAATAAATAAATAAATAAACCCGGCCAGACATGATGGCTCACACCTGTAATTCCAGCGCTTTGGTAGGCCAAGGCAGGTGGGTCATGAGGTCTGATGTTTGAGACGATCCTGGCCAACATGGTGCAACCGTGTCTCCACTAGAAACACAAAAAAATTAGCTGGGTGTGGTGGCATGTGACTGTAATCCCAGCTACTCAGGAGGCTGAGGCAGGAGAATTGCTGGAACCTGCGAGGCAGAGGTTACAGTGAGCCAAGATTGTGCCACTGCAGTCCAGCCTGGATGACATAGCAAGACTCTGTCTCAAAATAAATAAATAAATGAATAAATAAACCGTAAGTGGAAGGGAGACGACCTTAACTGCAGATAATAGTCCATGGTTGCCCTGTGGCTATAAATCTGAGTTGCTTGTCCTCCCAGATGTTCTGTTGATGACTGTAGTAGCTAACAGTTTTGTATTTACATGGTCAGATCAATGAGTGCTTCTGTTCAATTTCCAGATTCTCCAAGCTTCCTGTGGAGACACAACACCTCCTGTCTTGGCACTTCATTGGTCCAAGGCTGTTTCCTGAGTGGATCTGGTTGGTAGACCGTGACCTTGATTCCTGCCTCTAAGCCTCACTTTATTCTCAGCAGCCACCACCTTTTTGGTACTAGAAGAGTGCTTTTTACAGTGCACTCATAAGTGGATGCCGAAATCACAACCTGGCCATTTGGATGTTCAACTAATGCTTTACGCTGTGGAGTCCCTAGAACCCAGCAACCCGTGCCGGAACTCACTGGAGCTCAGGTGTGTAGCACGACCTTGCTTCTCTATGGCTGGGAGTGAAAACAGTGTTCATGCATTTGTTTCCCATTTGTTACTTTGAAAGTATTGTTCTGTGAGACAAGGTCTCACTCTGTCATGCAGCCAGGAGTGTAGTCATGGCTCACTGCCGCCTTGACCTCCCGGGTTCAAGCCATCTCACCTCAGCCTCCCAAAGTGCTAGGAATACAAGCATGAGCCACTGCACCTGGCCTACCTTTGAGCTTTGAGTTCTTTATGTATTCTAGAGATGAGTCTCTGGAGACGAGTCCTTGGTCTCATAGGTGGTTTGTAAATGTTTTTCCCAATCTGTAGCTTATCTTTCCCTCTTCCTAATTGAGTCTTTCAGAGAGCAAAAATGTGTTCTCCCTTGCAGATACTCTCCCCCTGTAGCAGGAAAACAGACATAGAACGTACATAAATGAACATGTGGATGTGTTCCTTGAGTGTCCATTTGTGGTAAAGAGATCTCTAGACAGATCAGTGCTGAAAGGTTATTTCATTCAGTAATAGTTGAGCTGGGGATCAACTCTAACCTCATGCTTACTTTCTCTTACTTCACTGTCTTCCATTGCTGCTGGTGGGAAAGCAATTGTCAACATGTTCTTCCTTCTTTCCACCCTCCTCAGTAGCTTTTAGGACCTGTTCTTTGTCTTTTCTGCAATTGTGTTTGGATAGGTCTAGGTATGGATGGATTTATTGTATTGGGGATTGTGACTCCTGACTCTAAAGGGTCCTGGGTCCTGTCTGTCTGTTTTCATTCTGGAACTTTTTTTTTTTTTTTTTTTTTTGAGACAGACACTCATTCTGTCACCAGGCTGGAGTGCAGTGGCAAGATCTTGGCTCACTGCAACCTCCACTTCCTGG
>NW_016107791.1:1497704-1501275 GCF_001604975.1 Cebus imitator
AACTCCTGACCTTAGGTGACCCACTCATCTTGGCCTCCCAAGTGCTGGGATTACAGGGATGAGCCACCACACCCGGCCTGGAATTTCTTTGAGACATCTTGAATCCTCTCATTTCATCTGCCCTTTGCCATATTTTCCAGTTGATCAATGTTCTCTTCTGCCATTGAATTCGTTAAGTTTTAAATGTCTATGAATGGTTGCCACTAATTCTGGCATCTGTAGCTCTTGGAAGTCCACTCCTCTTGTTGCTACTGACCTCTATGCCCTTTTAGTGGGGCTTTGGCTGTAGCAATCATATGCAGCACTGGCTAAAGAATCTCAAGGTAGCTGGTGTTAGAACTGAATTAGAGGTCCACCCTGGTAGTGGGGACAAACCCGCACGCATTTGCTCACAGAAGTCATCCTCTGTGTTGATGATGATTTTTGCGGTATGAGAGCAGAGGGAACACAGGGGCTGAGCATTTTCCCTAAATGGTAGTGGACATTCAAATCCCTAGTGAGGCTGGGTACGGTGGCTCAAGCCTGTCATCCTAGCACTTTGGGAGGCCAAGGCAGGAGGATCACCAGAGGTCAGGAATTCATGACCAGCCTGGCCAACATGGCAAAATGCCGTCTCTACAAAAATACCTGACTATATTTTTGGGAGGCTGAGGCAGGAGTATTGCTTGAACCTGGGAGGTGGACATTGAAATGAGGCAAAATTGTGTCACTACATTCCAGCCTGGACAGTTCATAAATAAGAGATATAATTGACTCACGTTTCTACAAGCTGTACAAGCACAGCTCCAGCATCTGCTTGGCTTCTGGTGAGGCCCCGGGAAGCTTACAATCACAGCAGAAACAGGAGGGAGGTGCAAAGAGAGAGACGAGGTGCCAGGCTCTTTATAAACAAACTGCTTTCATGTGAACTAATAGAGCAAGAACTCATGCTTCACCAAATGCAGGGTGCCAAGCCATCCATGAGGGATGTAACCCCTCTAACAAACATGATATTTGGAGGGGACCCACATCCAAGCTGTATCAGGCCGTAAATGTTTTGTTTTGACTCTTAGCTCCTTGAATGACAATTATTTGTTCTCCCTGGCAAGAGAGAGAGACGCATTTTCCCTCCAGCTGGAAGGCAGATGCCAGCCAAAGGGCAGAGTGCCAGCCAGCTGGGGCAGCTTACTGCACTGTGGAGGAGGGGCCAGGGGCCCAAAGTTGCAGGCACACAGGTGGGTGTAGGTGGCTGCCAGAGTGCAGGCAGGCTGGAGCTCCCGGGTCCTGCACACACAGGCTGAGGAATGGTGCAGGGTCTACCTGAAATCAGGGCCACCCAGTCACTTTCTCTAGCCTAGGCCCCTCTTCCATGCCACTCCCCAGGGTAGACTGGGGAAAGGGCTTTCTGTGCCCTAGGGGCCAGGCTTATACTCACCACCCAGAAGTTCCCCAATCTGGAGTGGGGGTCCTGGAAGAAGGCCGGGCAGGGTGGGGCTCTGTCCTGGGCAGGTCAGCTGAGTCTTCTCGGTGGCCCTGCAGTCACCATCCACCTGGCAGGACAGACACAAGACTCAGGCCTCTTGCTGGACCACATGGATCACCCACATACATCGGCCTCAGCGGGAGACTGCCCCCAACCCTGGGCCTGCAAAGACCTCTGCAGAGCCAGCAAACCACCTGCCTCTCCTGGGACTCTGCAGTGAGCAGCCCTCAAGAGCCTCAGCCAGAGGGAGGAAGGGCAGGTGCACCTCCTCACCTGCCAGGCCAGGCTGAGCTTCTTCAGGCTGTGGGCCACAGAGCCGTCCAGCAACATCAGATCATTGCCTGCTTCCTTGTCATTGGTGCCCAGAAGTCCAGCGGATATGCCTGTGGGGAGGAGGGAAGCTGAGTAGGTCCTGAAAGCCCGTGATCCTCCCCCACGGGACCTGTATGAGAGACAAACCTGAGGCACACCGAGGATTGGTAGAATCCTGCCACCTCCACTCCGGACTCCTGGANACAAGCCTGAGGCACACCGAGGATTGGTAGAATCCTGCCACCTCCACTCCGGACTCCTGGAGCCCAGGGCTCTGGCTCCAAACCCTGATCAGAGGAGGAAGAGAAAGCACAGGGACTAAGGACAGCATGTGTCCCTCCGACCCCTCTCCACATCCTCAGCTCGAGTGGCCAGAATCCAGGCCCACCCTTTGTGTACCTTGGCAGAAGGAACACAGAAGAGCCAACTCCACCCTGGAGCCATGTATCCCAGGGATGGTGGCAGAAAGCCTTGGGCCTCAGAGCCATCATCTCAACCACAGTTGCTGTCTACAGCCTGGTGACCTGTTGCACTGGAAGCTGAGAATGGTACATCCCAAAGAGGCTCTTGGTGGTGGGGCCAAACCCACCAGGGCCCAGACTCACTGTGGTGCCAGAGGCCCAGAGTCAGGATGCAGAGGCTGGTGGTCACGTCACAGGAGATGGCAACCTCGTCCTCACTGGCCAGTTCAAACCTGGAGATGTCCCTCCTTGTCATGGAAGGATGCAGCTGTAGGTCTGGACAGCTCTCCCCCGGCAGAGAGGAGTTGTATAGCCTGTAGCCCTGTGGGCCAGAGGGGTGGGCAGGAGGGCTGACCCACAGACAGGGGAAAAGCTTGAAAAGGCTGTAACCCCAGGCAGCCTGCCACAGGCACAGGTCTCCAGGGGAAGCTCAGGCCTCTCCTCCTCACCTGCAGCCTGGGGTAGAAGATGAGGGTCATATGGTTGAGCTCCGCAGTCAGGGCCATGAGCCCCGAGCCTGTCCGACTCAGCAACAGGGAGAATGCGTTGTGAGCAAAGTCTTGGGCCAGCAGGATGCTGCTGCACTGGACGCTGAGGTCCCACACCTGGCCATCAAAAGTCACGTGCTGGGCCCTGGCCACCAGGTCGTGGTCTGGGGAGAAACAGCCCCAACGGCAGGGTGAGTGGAGCCAGCTCCACCCACCGCAGTGTGAGCCCAATGCTTGCTGGGCACCCCAATGCCTAGAGCCCTGGCTTAGCCTGCCCTGAGGCCAGGAGTCCCCCTCCCCTGGTGCAGAAGCCGGAGGCCCAGTGATCCCCCACCAGCTTCAGGATGACATGAGCTGAAGGGCTACAACCAATTCAGCCCTAACGAGGAATTGAGTCCTGAGACCCGCTAAAAAACTGCTGTGCTAAGTAACAAAGTCCGGCTCAGAGGTCACAGTCATACCTCTGTTTACATCAGATGTCCAGAGCAGGCATAGCCATGGATACAGCAGGCAGACTGGTAGCTGCAGTGTTTCACTTTAGGATGATATAAATGTTTTAAAATCGACTGTCCTGAGACATGCATAACTCTGAATAAACTGGAAGCCACTGAATCATGCACTTAAAATTCACACATCAGGGGGCACAGTGGTGCTAAGCCATCCCAGTGCTTTGCAGGGCTGAGGCAGGAGGATCACTTGAGCCCAGGAGGCCAAGGGTGCAGGGAGCCAAGATCGCACCACTGCACTCCAACCATGACAACAGAGTGAGACCTAGTGTCAAAAAAAGAAAAGAAAAACAATCATACAAGTCATCCATTTAATCTCAAGGAAGCTACTGGGGGGGGGGG
>NW_016107791.1:1502005-1511640 GCF_001604975.1 Cebus imitator
CCTAGTCCCATAGGACCTTGGGAAGTCCAGTAAGCTCTGGGCCTGGCACTGTGATGCCATGAGCCTCTGCAGGCTTCCCTGTGCCCTGACAGTACCTGCCCCTGCATGGCCCTGCTGCTGTGCCCAAGGGGCAGGGGGCTCCCAGGGAGGAGGGATGTACAGCCGGGGGAGAACTCACACTCCCAGGGACCCTGCAACAGGCGGCATCTGAGCTGGTAGAACTCGGCCAGCACATTGGCCCTGAAGAGCTCTCGGAGCGGCCGCAGCATCTTCTCCTCCACCAGGTAGAGCTGGTCACTGGGGCCATGTCCAGGGGCTGATTCCCTGAGGCAGCAGTGGCAACGTCACCACCACTGAGTAGTTCCTGGAAGGAACACACAGGACAAGTCGCTGTGCCTGGCCGAGCCTTGCTTCTGGCTGCATGGGGGGAGCTTACAGGTCCACAGGAAGAGCTCTGCCATGGAGAGCGTGGGGGTGCCTCTCGGTGAGGGGCTGTTCTTGTTCTAGGAAATCCCATACTGAGGTGGAGGAGGACAGAGGCCGGCATGACAGCGGAGGGGGAAGTGAGGCTGGGACAGAAACAAGCTGCCCGATTTTGAGGACACAGATGTCTGATGTCATGCCTGATCTGTCCCCTGGGTCTTGGGTGGCACAGGGCCTGTGTGTGGGGATGCCAAGGACAGAAGCTGGAAGTTGTAGGAAACCGTTTGGTTTTTTGAGGCAGAATCTCATTCTGTTTCCGAAGCTCGGGTATAGTGGTACGATCTTGACTCCCTGCAACCTCTGCCTCCTGGGTTTAAGTGATTCTCTTGTCTCAGCCTCCAGAGTAGCTGAAACTACATGCACTCACTGCCATGCCAGGCTAATTTTTAAATTTTTAGTAAAGTCAGGGTTTCACCATGTTGGCCAGGCTGGTCTCGAACTCCTGACCTCAAGTGATCTGCCCAAAGTGCTGGGATTACAGGCCTGATACACTGTGCCCAGCCAACAGGTCTAGGAAATGTCTACAGTTGAGGGGAGGACTGGAACTTTCTCAATATGCAGAGTAGGGTCAAGCCTGTGAGATCTGAATGATCAGGGAGATCTCTCAGCTCACGTGGGGTTGGAGTGCAAAGAGGAACATTGCTCACTCTGTTGTCGATGGGCCGGTGAGGGGGAGGGGCTTGTAGCCTCACTTACCTTCTCGGGAGCCCAGAGGCCCCACAGGCAGCTGGGGGCAGGAAGCAGCTTCAACGCCCTCGCTGCCAGTTGAATCCATTCTTTGTCACCCCCACCAAATCCCACTCACCAGGTAGGCGAATAACCAGGCAGGTGATTCTTCAACAGAACCAAAGCCCCACCCTGGGAGATCTTCCCTTCCTCAGCCTACATTCTGACCACAAGGCAGCAGGAGCAGGAACTTGTGTTACATGGAGCCTTTTCCCCATGATATGGGTTTAGTCCCTATTCTACAGCTGGGGAAACTGAGGCACACAGAGCCGATGCAGAGGAATCCCAGTAAGAGGCAGAGCCGGAGTCCACGCGCTCTGCAAGGCCACCAGCATGGAAGAAGGGGGCAGCCCCCTTGCCTGGAGCCCAGTTCCTGGTGGTCCTCATGGCTGTGAGGGAAAAGGATATTGGGTCCCCAGGCCCCTGATCTAGACTGGGTTCCCCACTTCTATCCACCACCCCGTGTTCTCAACACAGGGACCAAAGGGCCTTTTGAAGTGAAAGGGTGATCACGTCCTTCCTAGGTCAGAGCAGAAGCCAGAGTCCTCCCCTCACCCCCCAGCCTTGGGACCTCCCAGTCCCTCCCAGTTGCATCAGCCCCACCACCTTGCTATTCAAACAGGCCAGGCAAGGTGGCTCATGCCCGTAATCCCAGCACCAAATCTCTGGAGCCCAGGATTCTGAGGCCAGCGTAATACAGTGAAACCACGTCTGTACTAAACATACAAAAATTAGCCGGGTATGGTGGTGAATGCTTGTAATCCCAGCTACTTGGGAGGCTGAGGCAGGAGAATTGCTTGAATTTGAGAGAGATCACACCACAGCACTCCATCCTGGATGACAGAGAACGGGACTCCATCTCAAAAACAAACAGGCTAGGCATATCCCTCTCCCAGCCCTCCGTGCAGTGGTGCCCCCACCTGGAGCTCTGTTCCCACACTGGCCCCATGGCTCTTGCTCGAACTGTACCTTCTCCTCAAAGCTGGCCATGGCCACACCACAGGATCCCCAGCCCACCATATCACCAATGTTCTTTCTCTAGCATTTGACCCCTAATGTATGGTTCAGTGGTGGTAAATGATGGGCAGTGGCCGCCTTCTGCATGGTCTGCAAGAAAGAAGGGCTTTTATGTGTTTGAAAGATTACAAAACAGGCCAGGATTGGTGGCTCATGCCTGTAATTCCAACACTTTGAAAGGCCAAGGGGGTTGCATCATTGAAGGTCAGGAGTTTGAGACCAGCCTGGAGTGGCAAAACTCTGTCTCTACTAAAAATGCAAAAAATTAGCCAGGTGCAGTTAGTGCACACACCTGTAGTCCCAGCAACTCGAAGGGCTGGGGCAGGAGAATCACTTGAACATAGGAGGCAGAGATTGCAGTGACCTGAGATCACACCGCTGAGACAGAGCGAGACTCCATCTCAGAAAAAAGATGATTACAAAACAAAAGCAAGGAAATGTGACATAGCAGAATGACCTGCTTAAGAGATGACCCTGAGGCTCTCTGCAAGGAGCGGTGCACACCCTGCTGTAGATGATTTTTTGGGCTTCATGTCTGTCTCTGAGTAAAACTGAGCTTCCTGAAGGCAGGGGTCAGGCTTGCCCACTGCGCTCCTCCGCAGCAGCTCCTAAAATCCTGCCTGCACTAGGACCATGCTCATGAGGTCTCTGTGGAGTGAGGAAGAAACCCCAGCTTCCTCTCCTGTGAAATGGGGAGTGAAGAAGCCTCTGTGCAGGGCGGTCAGTAGTCAGTGAGGCAGAGCATGTTGAAGCATTCAGCATTGCTCCTGATACGTGGCAGGAACGCTGGATGCGCCACTCCCAACCCTGCGTTACCTGGTTACAAGGTCATACAGGTCCAGCAGGGGTTTGCAGAGCCTCTTCAGTGCCCGTGAGAATGTGGCCTCAGCCCAGGACAGCATCTGGTGGGCCACCTGGAGAGGAAGGGGACAGTGAGAGCTGTCTCGGTTGTCCTCAACTGCCAGCCACGCCCTATCCTTGCTCTCACTCACCAGCTCCAGGGTGACTTTCATGGCCCCCGGGGCCACTTTGATACGCCTGGGACCCTGGTTGCCTGGCATTCCAGGTTCCCAGGCCTGCGGCCACTACATTGCCTCCTCTGCCTGCTCCCACCACACCTCCTCCAGGGGCCGCAGCATCACCTCCAGGTAGCCATCCTTCATTGTGGTCAGGTCCACCACCCACTGTGAGGCCTCTGGGCAGTTCAGAGGCCCAGCCCAGGCCTCGAGGAGATATAGGGTCTGTTCCTGGGATTAAGATGGTGGGGGGAGTGGGGGAAAAGAAACAGAGCAGCAGGCACTGGAGATTGCAGGCGAGTTGTCACAGCAGACCCGAGCCGCCTCTGCAAGGCCTGCTCTCAGGTTGTCTGGGAACTTGGATTGGGGGAGGGTTCCCACCAATCCTAAAAGTGATATGAGGCTCTCTGTACCTGTTTGTACAAACGTGGTTTATGCTGAACCCCCGCTTGCCTCCCAGGAGTCTGACAGCATGCCCTGAGCCAAGCAGCACCTGCCAATGCGGCAGCCCCACTAAACACCCTGGGTGACATAGTGCTGGGACAGCCAAGTGCATCCCGTGTGAAGGTGCAGGGACTGGGAGAGGACACTGGGTGCTGGCCCTGGTTCCCCTAGACTCTGCCCTGGCCCCCTTGCCTGCGCCAACACTCCTGTCTCCTCTCACTGTAGTCAATGACAGCCGCGAACAGCATTCTTCCAAATTCACTGCCCTGGGGGTGGCCATGGGACTCTGGCACAGCAGAGAAAATATGGAGGTGACGTTCAACAGCCAGTCAGTGGGACGCCCAACCTGGCATTGGGCAGGGTGTTAGCCCAGGATGGGAAGAGGCCAGAAGTTCCTAGTCCTGCCAGGAGGGCAGTCAGGGCAGCCACTGTGAGCATTTAACAACCACACAGCCACAAAGAGCTCATCGTGGAACTAGAAAGAGACCCTGTGGCAGTGAGCTTCACAGAAACAAGGCTGTACACTCAAAAGAAAGCAGGTGGAGGACTGAAGAAACTGAGGCGGCAGGCATAAGGGATATTAGCTTGGAGACCTTGTAAGAATGAGACAGCAGCCCACAAAAAAATGAACGTTAGGCCAGGCACGGTGGCTCACACTTATAATCCTAGCACTTTGGGAGGCTGAGGCCAGTGGATCACGAGGTCGAGAGATCAAGACTGTCTGGCCAAAATGGTGAAACTCCACCTCTACTAAAAATACAAAAATGAGCCAGGCATTGTGCATGCCTGTAATCTCAGCTACGTGGAGGGCTGAGGCAGGAGAATCACGTGAATATGGGAGGTAGAGGTTGCAGTAAGCCTAGATTGTGCCACTGCGCTCCAGCCTGGTGACACATCAAGGCTCCATCTCAAAAAAAGAGAGAAACCACCACCATTTGCAGGACTGGATATGAAAAGGAAAAAAAATGTACAAAGTTAAATGGATGCTGTAGAAGAACCACCACCTGTTCAGCTGCTGAGCACACCATCATTCCTAACGCAGCAAAAGAACCCCCACTCCGGGAAAAACTAAAAGCGAACTGCTGTTTCCAAAATGCATTTTTACGGTTGGAAATCTGTGTTTCCCAAGCCCTCCTTCCAGTTCTTGGCACTGTGACAAGCGCTTCTCACCCCTGGGTACCTGGGGCTGGAGATGCAAAAGGGGAAGTCACCAAGGCTGAGTTTTAGCTGTCTGCATCCTTGCATCCAGGCCCGGAGGGCCATGAGGGGTTCCCTAGCTCCCGCCATCCACGCGGGACTCACAGGGCATGGCTCTGCTGCAGTGGCCAGTCTTACCTCCATGAAGTGATTGCTCAGGGAGGGCCCCGAGTCATTCTTGAAGGTCTGGCTGACATGGAGATGCCTCTTGTTGCTGCTCTCATCCCAGTGCTTCCCATAGCTAGCCTCCAGTTCAAGTGATTCTCCTGCCTCAGCCTCCGGAGAAGCTGGGATTACAAGCACCTACCACTACAACTGGCTAATTTTTGTATTTTTAGTAGAGATGGGGTTTCACTATGTTGGGCAGGCTGGTCTTGAACTCCTTACCTCACGATCCAGCTGCCTGAGCCTCCCAAAATGCTGGAATTACAAGCGTGAGCCACTGCATCTGGCCTTGTTTTTTTTTTAAATTAATTATTGGTTTATTTTAGAGATAAGATCTCACTCTATTGCTTAGGCTGGAGTACAGTGGCACCATCTTGGCTCATTGCAACCTCTGCCTCCTGGGCTGAGGCAACCCTGGATGAATAGACATAAGACTGAGGCTGAAGTGCCAGCCCTGGATCCATTCCTATATGGCTATGCTATTGGGAGCTAGTTCATCTCTTTGGGGGTGAGCTCAGGGTACTCAGATCACCACTTGCCAGACTCTGGTGCTCTGTCTCGATGTCCCACCTGGCCTGGGCACCCACCTTGTGGCTGAAGGCCGGGATCTGTGTGCAGTGGAGCTCGTGGCCCAGCTGCAGCCTGTAGGCACTATCTCAGCCGCTCTGTGTCTGCAGTCTCTGGCTAGTGCCGCACTGGTGCACTGGTTGCTTTGCCTGAGCTGTAAGGATCGATTAAGGGACCACTGCCCTCCTCAGCCAGGCAGCCCTCCACCAGGGCTCCAAGAGGAGGAGGGCCCAGCCCAGCCTGGCCTCAGCCGTGTCCTCCCAGCGCTGTGCTCTGCTTCACCTCTCACTCCATTGGAACCTGACCATGGGTAGGTCTTAAGAGATGGATTAATATCCCCTCAACAGACACACTTTTTTTTTTAATGAGCAGATACTAAGTCCAACTCAGAGCCCACAGAATGACTAATGGAAAATCCTGTGATGACAGCCTATCTTTGCTCACAGAGCCACAGTCACAGGAAACAGGGCAGGCCCTGCCACCTCCACCTGCCCCGCAGCCAGGCATGTGGTGCCTTACCCAGGAGGCTGTACTAGATCCTCAGGGAGTTGGTCCAGAGCCGGTCCCACAGCTGCAGCAGGCCAAGGGCATGCAGCCCCGCCAGCCCTGGTACGAAGAGCTCGGCACCCAGGGTGGCCACCCACCGTCCATCCTCCTTCCTTTCCAGCAGTGCTGCAGGGACAGAGCAGGCAGGTGAAAGGGTCAGCCCCCAGGGACCAACACCCCCAACCCCAGGCAAAGAGGGGACTCGGGATACGCCAGAGGTCTTGGGATTGGAGGCTCCTTGAAGAGTCAACGCCTGTGCCCTGCACAACTGGCCACGGGCAGGCCCGATCATGGCTCACGGCAGCCTTGACCTCCCAGGCTCAATCGATCCTCCCACCTCAGCCTCTCAAGTAGCTGGTACTACAGGCATGTGCCACCACTTTGGCTAATGTGTGTGTGTGTTTTGGTAGAAACAGGTGTGTCACTATATTGTCCAGGCTGGTCTTGAACTCCTGGGCTCAGGCAATCCTCCTGCCTTGGCTTCCCACAGTTCTGGGATTGTAGGCATGGGACACTGTGCTTGGCCCAAGAATAAAGTATAATGAGGCCGAGCGCAGTGGTTCATACCTGTAATCCCAGCATTTTCGGAGGCCAAGACCGGCAGATTTCCTGAGGTCAGGAGCTCGAGATCAGTCTGGCCAACATAATGAAACCAAGTCTCTACAAAAATACAAAATAATAATAATAGTAATAACCAGGTGTGGTGGTGAGCACCTGTAATCCCAGCTGCTTGGAAGGCTGAGGCAGGAGAATTGCTTGAACCCAGGAGACAGAGGCTGTGGTGAGCCAAGGTTGCACCATGGCATCCAGTCCCAGCAACACTGTGAGACTCTGTCTCCAAAAAGAAAGAAAAAAAAAAGAATGAAAATCAAATAAGACCAATGACAAAAGAATTAACCAGACATCATGGGTTGTTGAGTAAATTTCACCTTCTGAAGCTTTTGCTTCTGCAACACTGAATGTCATCCAGAACACACAGGTGGAAATGGGCCAGCTGTTATGACTCCCATGCACCCACATGAGGTAGTCAACAGCCACTGCTCCAAGTGCCCCCAGCTCCAGCTCCTGTCCTTATCTTGGAATCTTTCAGAACACATAAGCGGCACACCCAGGCGTCACCACCCTGGCTCTGGCACAGGGCCAGCACCTGCTCAGCCTGTGTGTGTGTGTTTTAAATGCCCCCTGTATTTTAGGTCAAAATGTTACATGTGTTTCGTATCATGGGTGAGAATAAAAACAGCCCGAAATCTGCTATTTTAAGGTTTGTGGGGGCAGTTGGAGGTTTTGGGAGGTTCTGGGGACTCACACTGAGCCTGCGTCTGTCCTTAGATGGGATGTTGATATTGAGAGGCTGGGGTGATGAGGACCATCAGGAGGCATTTGTCCCACACCCTAGCCTGCTCACGGAGGAGACGGGGCACAAGAGGTCTCATCTCCTACCTGTCACGTGGGCCTGGTCACTCAGCAGATGGCTCAGCGATGCGGAGAGGCCAGCTTGCTGCCCGTCTGCCACGTGAGGTTCCCTGTAAAGCTGACAGGGCTGCCCCCATCACCATTTTCATCTCCAGCTGCGCCTGAAACTGCTTGGCCTTGCCGACCATGGGTGGCTGCAGGTCACTCTTGCCCTGAAAAGGCCTTCTTGTCACCTGGAATGACAGGCTTGGCCAGCAAGCCCAGCCATGATCACACAAGCTGGGACCGAAGAGAGGGCAGGAGACAGCCCAGCTAATGGCTTTCTATGCCAATCCTTCCCCAGTTTTTGATTTTTCTTGAGACAGCGTCTCACTCTGTTACCCAGGCTGGAGTGCAGTGGCAGGATCCTGGTTCACTGCAACCTTGGCCTCCCTGGTTCAAATGATTCTCCTGCCTCAGCCTTTCAAGTAGCTGGGATGACAGACACATACCACAGTGCGCAGCTAAATTTTCTTTATTTTTAGTAAAGGCAGGGTTTTGCCATGTTGGCGAGGCTGGTCTAAAACTCCTGAGCCCAAGTGATCCACCAGCCTTGGCCTCCCAAAGTGCTGGGATTACAGGTGTGAACCACTATACCCAGCCCTTCCCCAATTTTTTAAACTCTGGATTTCTCAAAATTAGAAACCTGTGTTATAAACTCAGACATAAATACAAAGGACTTCTCTTCTCTCCTTGACAACCTCCTCATTGGATCCATCAGGAACTCAGTCGATCATTGCTGTGGAATGTGACTAGAGTCAACCCCAACTGCCACCTCCGCTGCACACCAGCTCCAGCCCTGGTCATCGAGCCTGCCTGACTGCAACATCCTCCTGGCTCTCCTGGCTCTCATCCCGCCGCTGGCAACCGATCTCCAGGTGGTGACCAGACATGTCCAATGATGGCACAGTAGCGCTTCTTACCATACAATCCAAAGTCCTTGAGGCCCTTGAAGCCAGAATTTTGTTGGTCACTGGTGCAGACACTGGCAGGTGAGCCACGGGGACAGCTCACTACACTCCAAGACCCCACACAGGAGATCCTCTAGAAAAGCCATGAGCAACTACAAATGCCATGTTTGATAGCCCCACCACCTTGCAGACACACCCCACACACTCCTCTGACAGCCACTAGCTAGTCAGTTCACCCAAAAGATGTCAAAACAATACTCGCTATTACCAGACCGTCACTACTTAATGCTGTGTTTCCCTGACCCCCACTGACATGTGTACGATGTGTGTGTACGAATGTGTATGCATCTGTGTACAAATGTATCTGTACATGGATGTGTGCAGATGTGTATGTATACAGATATATGGAAATACACAGATATGTGTGTACGAATGTGTGGATATGGATGTGTGTGTATAGTGATGTGTACATGGATGTGTCTATATGTAGACGTGTATGAATGTGTGTGTCTATAGACGTGTGTGAAAATGTGTGTAAAGACGTGTATATATACGGATGTGTGTATATGAATGTATGTGTACAAATATGTCTACATCTGGGTGTAGATGCTCGCAGCTCTTCCTGCTGACAGGCACATCCTAGCGCCGTCTTTCTCCAGTGTGTATCAGAGGCTGCGCGGTGGTGTCAGAGCTTCCTCAGGGTGCACATGAACAAGGTGAGCACAGAATTTCTCTCCCAAACCACAACACTTTGCAGTTAAAGAGAACACTAGTCGCAAATGCGTCAGGTCAGCAGGCGTAAACTGCGGCTCTCCAGGCAACCCAGGACCCAACACCCACACACCAGGGCAGGGGGTGCCAAACAGAACACTTCCCACACCAACCTTAAATCCCACAAACTTTAAGGTTGAACACAAGCCTCGAACACCTGAGCCCAGGAATTCAAGGTTGAACCCAAGATCTGGCACTTTGTATTCATGAGCTCACCTGCCTCAGTTTCCTCATCTTGTATGGGGTTACAAAGAGGACTTGAAGAAGGGACCTCCTGTCTGCTGGAACAGGCTCCAGAAAGTTACAGAGCACAGGCTGTTACTGTAATTGTGATGAGTCT
>NW_016107791.1:1519242-1520723 GCF_001604975.1 Cebus imitator
GACAGCGTGGCTGTGGACATCTGCTGGCCAGCAGCAGGGAAGCCACTGAGACCCCGGATTCTACCTCTGCAGCCCACCTGCACCTGAACCCTCGTCCCCACATGTAGAAGCCTGGAACTCTCAGAACAGTAGACCTCATCAGCCGCTGCCACCTTCACCAGAATGATGTGATTAATTCGTTCACACAGAAGACAGCAGGAACCCTGATAGAACAGGATCCAGAATGTGTGGGTGTTGATGGACAGGGTGGTAGAATCTGGGAGGCTCCACCTATCTCACCCCCTGACCCCCACACTCCTTCCCCAGTCCTGCTCGGCATAGAGGCTAGAGTGACATCACCAGAAATGTAGACGCTTGGAAGGACACCAGTGACACGGAGAAGAGGAGGCCGGAGGTCCACAAGGCGCCCAGCTCCTGGCCTCGGATGCCCAGGACTCTGTCTAGAATGGCTCCCTCCCAGCCATGGAACTTTGATGGTCCTCGAGTTCCTGAGGATGGAGCTGGTGAGCTGGGCCCGCGAGTCCTTCTGCCTCATTTGCTCTCCTGGTATTGGAGGGAAGAGAGAGATGAAGACACGGCCTGTCCAGAATTCTCCCCTACACCCTGACAGTCACCCTGCAGCAAATCCCACTGATCTCACCAAGTGCGTCCCAAAGCGTCTGCCTGTCTGCATCTCTGACCCTCAGTCCTGACCCATCAACCATCATCCTGTGCTTGGACCCCTGCAGGAACTGACCCGGGACCACTGCCCTGGGGAGGCAGCTTCTGATGCCTGGAGAACAGAGGCTGCCCCCTGAGCCCACCTGTGGATGGTGCCATCAGGAAGGCTAGGTGGAGGTGGGTAACGCCTGAGCTACATCTTTTTTTTTTCTTTCACATTTTTGGTGGAGTTAGGGGGATCTTACTGTGTTGCCCAGTTTGGCCTCAAGCTCTTGAACTCAAGTGATCCTCTGCCCCCTGCTTTCTACACTGCTGGGATCACAGCCTGAGCTAAACATTAAATGATCAGGAGGTGGGTGCTGGGCAGGCAGAGGATAGGGGGATAGAGCTGGGAAAAGGGAGGGGAGGCTTTCGGACAAGGGGCAGCCGAAACCCAGGCACAGGGAGCAGCATGACTCGGAGGACAGTCAGTGTGGCCGGAGGAGTGCGTGGGCAGGGTCACTTGGCACTTTAGGGTCAGGCAGGAGTTTGGGGTCTCCCGTGCTTCACCGAGGGAGGGGGGCATCATCAGAAGGCAGCTGCCTGGAGGAGGTTTTTTATTTTTTGAGATGGAGTCTTGCTCTGTTACCAGGTTGGAGTGCAGTGGCACGATCTCGGCTCACTGTAACCTTTGCCTCCCGTGTTCAAGTGATTCTCCTGCCTGAGATTCTAGAGTAGCTAGGATTATAGCTGCCTGCCACCATGCTCAGCTAATCTTTGTATTTCTTAATAGAGATGGCATTTTGCCATTTTGACCAGGCTGTTTTGGAACTCCTGACCTC
>NW_016107791.1:1522577-1524449 GCF_001604975.1 Cebus imitator
CCTTTCTTTCCTTTCTTCCCTACTCCTTTCTTCCGCTCTCCTGCCCTTTTGTTCTTCCCTCTCCTTTTTCCCCTCCCTCCCCCCTTTCTTCCTTCCCTCCCTCATTCCTTCTCTTCCTCTTTCAACTCTTTCCTTCCCTCCATCTGTTCTCCCCTTTCCTATCTTTCCTTCCCTCCCTCCTCTTCACTCCTCCCCTCCCTCCTTCCTTCCGTAGTTCTCAAACACTGATCCAGCACCTTCAGCATGCCGAGCACTAACTAATTACTGAGTCTGCCACAGGGAGTGGCCCGTGCTGCTGCGGAGCTTCCAGTCTAAGAAGAGCGAGGCCATCAGCCCCTGCCAGGCACTTCCTGCAGGGCCCTATAGGAAGTGGGAAGTGCTGGGGAAAAGCAAAAACGAACCCAGGACAGGCCAAGGAAGGGAGCTGCTGGGAGGAGAGTGATGGGTGGGCCGTGTCCTTGCTGGACGGTGGTGAGGGAGGCGGCCCTGACTGCAGGGGGTGCTGGAGGGGACAAGGGTCTTCTGGAGTGAGGGTGGTCCCGGGGCGGAGGAAACAGGTAAAGCAGACGCCTGGAGAGATGTGTGAACATCAGGCAGGTGTGAGGGTTGGGAAGGGGGGTAGGTGGGAAAGGGAGGGAGACGGGTGGAAGGTGAGGCTGGAGGCAATGAGGCAGCTCAGGGCGGGCCTGGTGGCTCAGACCAAGGAAAATGGGGCCGCTGTGGGTCTGAGCAGAGGAGGGTGCAATGGATTCAGCTCACACAGGTCTCCTGTGGCTGGAAGTGGAGAGAGGCTGGGGCAGAAGTAGGGAATGAGCCAGGGCCTTGCTGTTGGATGCATTTTCAAGGTGATGTCAAGCAAATCTTCTGACCAATGGGGTACTTGAGAAAAAGGCATTGATCTGACCCAGGGCCTGGGGCCTGAACACTGAAGAGAGGAGCTGCCATCCACTGCGATGGGGAAGGAGCAGGGCAGGTCTACACAATGAGCAGCTCACAGAGACAAGAACAAAGCCAGACCCGCCGGCTCCCACTCAGCCCTCCCCTCCCCATCATGCACACCAGGGCCTTTGTCTTCCTCCCTACTTCCTGCCTGGTCTGTCCCTTTCCCAAAAGCTGAACCTGACTATGATTCCTCTTCTTGGTGATGAAGTAATTCAGAGGGAGGAGGCTCAGGAAGACAGCGATGGTGGAGGGACCCAGGAGCTGGGGACAGAGGGAACAGAATGTCAGGAGATCCCGAGGAGCCCAGCTGCCAGAGACATGTGAACCACAGCAACTCCATCTTGAATAGGAGCTGGGTAAAAGGAGGTTGAGACCTACTGGGCTGCATTTCCAGGTGGTGAAGGCATTCTAAGTCACAGGGTGAGACAGGAGGTCAGCACAGGATACAGGTCACAAAGACCTTGCCAGTAAAACAGGCTGCAGTAAAGAAGCCAGTCCAAAACCCACCAAAACCAAGATGACCAGGAGAGTGACCTCTGGTCGTCCTCACTGCTACATTGCCATGGCAACATCAGAAAGTTGCCCTATATAATCTAACAAAGGGGATTCATGAATAGTCTACCCCTCATTCAGCATGTCATGGAGAAATAACCCTAAAGATGGGCACCAGCGCCCTTTGGGCTACTCTATGGAGTAACCATTCTATCTTTACTTTCCTAAAAAACTTGCTTTTTCAGGAAAGAATAAACTTGCTCTGTGGCTCACACCAGTAATCCCAGCACTTTGGGAGGCTGAGGCAGGCGGATCACCTGAGGTCAAGAGTTTGAGATCAGCCTGGCCAACATGGTGAAACCCCATCTCTACTAGAAATATAAAAATTAGCCAGGTGTGGTGGCAAGCACCTGTGATCCCAGCTACTCAGGAGGCTGA
>NW_016107791.1:1526093-1528235 GCF_001604975.1 Cebus imitator
GAACTTCTGGCCTCAAGTGATCTACCCACCTCAGCCTCCCTAAGTGCTGGGATTACAGGTCTGACCCACCCCACCCAGCTCAAAGAAAAGAGAACACTATTTTCTATTTTGGGGTCGGTTGGTTTTATTTATGCAGCAATGGCGCCACCTGGTGGCTGCATGGAGAAGTGCCCTGAGCGTAAACCGCCCTCAGCAAGGGTTGGAAAAACACTCAAGGGAATTGACAGAAGATGACCATCTCTCTCTGGGGAAAAATGGTTCATTAAAATGTAGAAACCCCACTATCCACCCCTCCTTCACCAGGGTCTCATGGTGATGTTAGGAGCTGTCTACGAAGAGGCAGGAAAAGTGCACAGGGAAAGTGAAATGGTGCATTATTATTATTATTATTATTTTGAGGCAGAGTCTTGCTCTTTCCCTCAGGCTGGAGTGCAATGGTGTGATCCCGTGTAACTGCAACTTACGCATCCCGGGTTCAAGCGATTCTCCTGCCTCAGCCTCCTTAGTAACTAGGATTACAGGCACCTGCCACACCATGTCTGGCTAATTTTTGTATTTTCGGTAGAGATGAGGTTTTGCCATGTTGGTCAGGCTGGTCTCGAACTCCTGACCTCAAGTGATCCACCTGCCTCAGCCTCCTAAAGTGCTGAAATTACAGGCATGAGCCACCGCAAACGGCCTAGTCTCTGATTTTTAGCAATGATGGTGTCAACCTGATCAATTACCCTGAATTTTCCCATGTTCTTCCTCTCTCCTCTCTTTCTTCCTAATGATAATATGTATGCACTGCACACCAAGCACTCTCTGAGTGCCTTCTATTGTACTTGCTAAGCACCTATTGTTTGCAAGGCCCTGCAATACAAGGTGAAGGCATTAGAAAACGTCCTGGCCCCTAGTCCTGGCAAAAACAATCATATGCATGCACATTTCATTTTTTTTCAAGTATTCCATTATAAGCAAAATGCCACCAACATTTTTCACAAGGCCAGGCACAGTGGCTCACACCTGTAATCTCAGCACTTTGGGAGGCCTAGATGGGTGGATCGTTTGAGGTCAGGAGTTGGAGACCAGCCTGGCCAACTTGATGAAATCCAGTGTCTATTAAAATTCAAAAATGAGCCAGACCCCGTGGCACACGCCTGTAATCCCAGCTNAAAAAATGTGCTTTCACTTTACGGACTCACACTGAATTGTTTCTTGCACAAGATCCAAGAACCCTCCCTTGGGGTCTGGATCGGGCCCCCTTTCCTGTAACACAGCTGCAGATCCTGAAGAGGGTCAGACTTGGATCCTAAGATGGGGAGTCAGGGAATGTGATAAGGGCAGCCACCAGGTCCCAGGGATCTGGGCTCATGGGGGTCTGCTGGCTCAGGAGGCGCCTGCTGAAGATGGGTTCCTTCAATGTCAGGGAGGGGAATGGCCCACTTACACGATGCGGAGAGAGTCATATTCAAGACAGAACATGCACACACAGGAGTAGGACTGGGGGGTGTTCCTGGCCACAACAGTGAAGTTGAGACTGCTGGAATCAGGACTGGGTTCAAATCCTGACTCTGACGATTGTGAGGGTGGCCTTGAGGCAAGTCACCTCCCTAATGTGCAGTTCCCTTGTCTGCAAAATGGGAACAGAGTTGTCCTCATTTTGCATGTTTGCTTATTACATTTAAGTATTTTCCTAATCTTCATTTCACCCTCAAGAGCGTTGTCAGACTTAGCAAATCATCATACAGATGCACAGTTACCTTTGAAGACCAAGAGTGAATAAGGTTTTAGTTTAAGCCTCGTGCATGATTTGGGACATACACTGAGAGTCCGAAACTCTCACTTCGCTGAATGTCCTGTGTTTTCTCTGGGAACCCTAGTCCTCACCAATGTGGTGCTTTTGGAATAGTTATATTCCCTCTCTCAGTTTTGGTTTCTATTTCTGGAAAATGTGGAAGTGGGGTGGTAGAATAAATGACTTTTTGTTTTTTTTTTTGAGACGGAATTTCACTCTTGTTACCCAGGCTGGAGTGCAATGGCGTGATCTCGGCTCACCGTAACCTCCATCTCCTGGGTTCAAGCAATTCTCCTGCCTCAGCCTCCTGAGTAGCTGGGACTACAGGCGTGCGCCACCATGCCCAGCTAATTTTTGTATTTTTA
>NW_016107791.1:1531635-1533073 GCF_001604975.1 Cebus imitator
TGAAGAGTAGCTAGGGATTCCAACTTGGTGAGAGGGAGACTGTGGCAGAGCCAGGCTAGACAAGGACTAATCACCTGAAAAAGACTGCGATCTAAGGACTTGGTGAGTGCTGTGTGCCGTGGCTCAAGCCTGTAATCCCAGCATTTTGGGAGGCTGAGTTGGGTGGATCACTTGAGGCCAGGAGTTCGAGTCCAGCCTGGGCAACATAACAAAACGCTGTCTATACTAAAAATACAAAAATTAGACAGGCATGCTATGCTTCTGTAATCCCAACTACTTGGGAGGCTGAGGCAGGAGAATCTTTTTAACTGGGGAGGCAGAGTTAAAGTGAGCTGAGATCATGCCACTGCATTCCAGTCTCAAGACAGAGTGAACCTGGGTCTCAAAAAAAGAAAAACAAAAAGAAAAAGAAAATGGCCTTGGCCGAGTGGTTGGCCTGACAATGCCTTCCCTTGGGTTTCTCCTGGGTAGGGATCTGTCATGAGGAGGTGCTTTTTTTTCCCTGTTCATGGTCCACATCCAAGAAATTTCTTTTTCTGGGGGTTGGGTGGGGGAGAGAACTGGAAACCCTCCTTTAGGTGATTTTTTGTTGTTGTTGTTTGTTTTTTGTTTTTTGTTTTTGAGAGGAAATCTCATTGTGTCACCTAGGCTGGAGTGCAGTGGCTCAATCTCAGCTCACTGCAACCTCCTCCCTTCCGGTTTCAAGCGGTTCCCATGTCTCCGCCTCCTAAGTAGCTGAGATTACATGAATGTGCTACTGCACCGGCTAATTTTTGTATTTTTTATAGAGATGAGTTTTCAAACTCCTGACCTCAAGTGATCTGCCCATTTCGGCCTCCCAAAGTGCTGGAATTATAGGCATAAGCCACCATACCCAGGCCCTTCAGGTGGGTTTTGAGGCTTCGCTACAATACTAATTTTCTGTTGCTGCTGCAACAAATTACCGCACGCTTGTGGCTTGAAACAAAACAGATGTATGCCCTTACAGTTCTGAAGGCCAGAATTCTAAAGTCAGTCTTACTGACTCAAGTGGGGAGCAGGGCCAGTGCCTTTGGAGGCTCTGCAGGAGAATCCCTTTCCTGGCCCTGGAGATGGCCTGCAATCCTCAGCTTGTGCTGCCCTTCTTGAATGACTTAAGTTTCCTGCTTCCATTACTACACCTCCCACCACTCTCCATCACCTGCTCTGCCCTTATAAGAATCCGGGTGAGTACACCAACCCAGCTGGGACAGGCTGGGATCGTCTTCCCAGCCAAAGATTCTTAAGTTCATTATATCTGCAAAGCCCCTTTTGCCATACCAGGTCATGTTCACTTGTTCTTGCAATTAGGATATGGGTGCCTTGTGGGGTTACTATCAGCCTACTACAGCTAGGCTGCAAAACTATTACACCCTTTTGGTGTTTTAATGATTGAGAGAAAAAGGGTTGGGATTTTTTT
>NW_016107791.1:1534607-1535946 GCF_001604975.1 Cebus imitator
TACGGAGGCTTGCTCTGTTTCCCAGGCTGGCAGCGGCAAGGTCTTGGCTCACTGCAATGTCTGCCACCTGGGCTCAGGCAATTCTCCCGCCTCAGCCTCCTGAGTAGCTGGGACTACAGGTGCTGCCACCACACCTGACTAAGTTTTGTATTCTCAGTAGAGAAGGGGGTGGAGGGTGGTGGTGGGGGGGATGGGGGTTTCCACTCTGTTTTCCGGAGCACAAAGCGATCTGGCTGCCTCTGCTCTCAAAGTGCTGGGATTACAGTCCTGCACCACTGCACCTGGCTACTGTAAAGTCTTATTTCCACACAGCTGAGACACGTTTTTGGAAGTTTGCTAAAGGGCCCCTGGAGACCTCCCGATGGTGGTTTTCCTGTTGTGTTTAATTTGATTGATCTCTTCTGCTTTCCAGAAATTAAAAGGCTAACATGAGGTAATAAACTTTAAAACTTCTCTTTTCATTTATTTATTTATTTTTTGAGATGGAGTCTCACCTTGTCACCCAGGCTGGAGGGCAGTGGCATGACCTAGGCTCACTGCAACTTTCGCCTCCTGGGTTCAAGTGATTCTCTTGCCTCAGCATCCCAAGCAGCTGGGATTACAGAAGCACACCACTACACCTGGCTGTTTTATATTTTTGGTAGAGATAAGGTTTCAGTATGTTGGCCAGACTGGTCTTGAACCCCTGACCTCAAGTGATCCACTCTCCTCAATCTCCCAAAGTACTGGGATTACAGGTGTGCGCCACTGCACCTGCTTTAAAACTTCTCTTGTATTCTCCCATTAAACCAGTTCTAAGAACCACCAAACAGAAAATTTTTTTTTGAAAGCAGTAAAATGATATGGACTCTTAGAATGTAAAATACAGGAAATAAGTCATTATATTTTAGTGCTGCTCTGACATAGGAATGTGCCACTGAGAATCAACTTTTGCTCAGTTTTCAGAGAATGAAATAATTCTATCACTGATCTAAGAAAAGAAGTTGAAGAATTGTTTGAAAGAAAATGTAGTAAATCTAAATTGGAAAGGCCAGTAATACTTTGTTCATGAGCATTTACACAATGCAGTTACTGTTCACCATGGGAGTACTGTGGACAAGCCCAGGACCGCTGGTCAATTGTGTCATTTTTATATGTTTTTCCTTGTAAGGTGCTTTGTAGTGTCTGTCTAAATATTAGAAACATTATTTGTTTCTACATTACTGCAAAGCTAAGAAAATGTATTTCTTTAATCTGTTCTGTTACATGCGGTACTTGGTGGGGTGCGGTGGCTCATGCCTGTAATTCCAGCATTTTGGGAGGCTGAGGTAGGCAGATCACCTGAGGTCGGGAGTTTGAG
>NW_016107791.1:1536830-1537981 GCF_001604975.1 Cebus imitator
ACTGCAACCTCCACCTCCCAGGATCAAGTGACTCTCCTGCCTCAGCTCCCTGAGTAGCTGGGACCACAGGTGTGTGCCACCACACCCAGGTAATTTTTGGAATTTTAGCAGCGACAGGGTTTCATCATGTCAGCCAGGATGGTCTTGATGTCTTGACCTTGATTTCTTGCCTTGGCCTTTAAAAGTGCTGGGATTACAGGCATGAGCTACCACACCTGGCCTTTGTTGGTGCATTTTAAAGGGAAAAAAAAGTCATAACATGTGCTACCGGGAAGCGTGGACATTGAGGATTTATTTACATATTTATTGCAAAGACCTGGATCTTAGGAATTGAATTGAATACTTTTTTAAACAAATAATTTTCTTAATCTTATCTAAAAGCATAGGCTTTGGGGACACAGCGGGGCCACATCTCTTATCCTGTCTGAGCCTTAGTATCATCCTCTTCTGTGGTTATGAGAACTGAAGACCTATCTCCAAGATGTGATAAGATAGCAAAGGGCTTGACATTATGCCTGGCATATAAATACATAGTAAATGCTTCCTCCTCGTGTCTTTATTTGTTTGTTTGTTTGTTTTTTCAGACAGAATTTTGCTCTGTCACCTAAGCTTGAGTGCAGGTGCATGAACTCGGCTCACTGCAACTTCTGCCTCCTAGGCTCAAGTAATTCTGCTGTCTCAGCCTCCCAAGAAGCTGGGATTATAGGCATGCACTACCACACCCAGCTAATTTTTGTGTTTTTAGTAGAGACAGGGTTTCACTATGTTGGCCAGGCTGGTCTTGAACTCCTCACCTCAAGTGATTTACCTGCCTCAGTCTGCCAAAGTGCTGGGATTACAGGCATGAGCCACCACACTCGGCATATATTTTTATTATGTTATTAAATTAGTACTATTCTGAGTAAAAATAACTAGCTATTACTGTTTTACAAATTGACTAAGACAGTCTTATAAATGTCAGTGCTTTTTATAAGGTGAAACAGATTATGTTGTGGGGCTTTTGTTTTGATGGTAATTTATTAGATTTTTTTTTTAAAGACAATAATGTTCAGTTACTGGGAAATTATGAAAACAGTATTCACATTTTATAATTTCAAAGGAGTCTTAAAGGTGATTGCCTTAAGGAAAGATACTTTTGTTTTGATATATAA
>NW_016107791.1:1540060-1545300 GCF_001604975.1 Cebus imitator
GGAGGTCTGTCCTGCAGACCTTGTCTTAGCAACGGATGAATGAAATACTCTCTTACCTACAGAATACAGTGCAAGAGTCAGGCTAAGGGGTCCTCAGCTGCTTTTAGAGGGTGATTGCAGCTAATTGACTACAACTCCCTGTTCCTTCTTGCATTTATTCAGTATAGATTTAATAACAGGTTTTAAGTCAACATGCTTGTAAATAATTAACATGGAAAAAAGTGGATTTACGAATCATAAAAACCTTTGGTTCTGAGGCTCAGAATAAACACCATTAACTAGTAATTCTTTTTCAACCTCCCCAGAGAGGGCCATTTAGCACAAAGTTTATATGAGTAAACAGAGTAGAGACAAAGGAATGTGGGTAAACAGATTTAACTGGGGAAGCTTTTATTATCTTATGTTTAAGTCACCTTGTAACTTAAAGCTCTAAGGTGAGAACTGGCTGTCTTCAACCCGGCTCATTAAAACAGTTTGGCTTTCCAAAAAGGTTTGATACTATAATCTATAACTTCCCTAATATTTCCCTTAATATTCTGGGAGCCACCCTGAGTGAATCCCAACACTGCTCTGCATAAAATATACCCTTAATTTATATTTCCTATGTGTTGTCTGACTTCCCCTCGTCCTTCACTAAAATGTAAACTCCATAAGGGAAGGGATTTTGTCTGTTTTGTTCTGTTGTATCCCTAAATACCTATAAGGTGCTCAGTAAATACTTGTTGGTTGAATGAATAAATCAGCCTATTATTATTATTATTATTATTATTTTGAGATGGAGTTTCGCTCTTGTTAACTAGGCTGGAGTGCAATGGCATGATCTCAGCTCACCGCAACCTCCGCCTCCTTGGTTCAGGCAATTCTCTTGCCTCAACCTCCTGAGTAGCTGGGATTGCTGGCATGCGCCACCATGCCCAGCTAATTTTTTGTATTTTTAGTAGAGACGGGGTTTCACCATGTTGACCAGGATGGTCTCGATCTCTTGACCACTTGATCCACCCGCCACGGCCTCCCACAGTGCTGGGATTACAGGCTTGAACCACTGCGCCCGGCCAATCAGCCTACTATTGGATCAGTCAATGTCTTATGTAGAAGAGACTTCTCATACCAGTGGTGCATATCTGTATGATAGCTGGCATAGGGAGGGATGTGGTCAGGATGTCTCTGTCTGTGTGGACTAGTTTTGCCTAGCATGATCCCAGCAGGCTCCTATTGGGGTTAAGCCACAGTTTCAACCATACTAGTATCATTCTTTAATCATAAAGCCAGAGGATGTTAAGATTGGAATTGATGTGGGAGACTATTCAGTCTACCTTTCTTGTGATTTATATGAGAATAACAGAGCCTAGAGAAAGTAAGTTAATTACTCACAATTGTAAACCTGTAGAGGTCTACCTGAGATTAGGCTTCTGATATCAGATTCCATAGTCTTTCCTACATGTGTTCACCCCTGGCCGAGACAGTTCGTGGGCTTTCAGATTTGACAATTTTCTTACCAGTCTCTAAAAAGGAGCTTTTATCTGCACATTATAGGTTAGCATGGGTGAATGATGACCCTAAAATGTGTGGGAAAATCCCAAAGGTTAACCACTGTGAATGGGAACTACCCCAGATGTGTCAGGAGCACCACAGGCATGCTCACTTCTTCTTACTGGCTGAAGCCAGTAAGATAGAAAGGAAACCCAAATCAAGACACTTTGCTGCTTCAGTTCTTTTATTGCATGTCACAGTCCAATGTGTCTCCATTTAAAGTTAGATATTTTGTTGAATGGTCACACCAGCTGCAGGCCCTTGGGTCAGAAGTCTTGATATCACCAATTGTTCATTTTCTTGATGGGCTTCCATACTTCAGGCATTTGCCTGTAGCTGGTCAATTGTGAAGTTTTCAGGGTGGTGTAGAACCCTCTCTTTTTGAGACAGTTGGTTCTCCTTGTGCAGCATGTCCTGAAGCTGGCCTGTCTCCATCCTCTTTCTAAGTGTGTGAGGTCTTTTGTTAGGCAGCATAAAGTGAGAGAGGACTACTAAAGAGGGAGAAAAACCCCTCCAACATTTGCTGAAACATGTTTGTAAACTGACCAAGGTGTAATTGGAATGGCATAAAAACACTGAAATTTATTTAATTTCTTGCCATCTGGCTTGTGATATATGGTGCCTTCAATTGAGTTTAGAAGGAACGTTGATCATAGGTCAAGAGGTGAGATATGTATGTGTGTGTGTGTGTGTGTGTCTGTGTGTCTGTGTGTGTATGGGGGGAGGAGAGAGGGAGAGAGAGATGGAGTTTTTCTCTATTGCCCAGTCTGAAGTATAGTGGTGCAATCTCAGCTCACTGCAACCTTGGTTTTTCGGGTTCAAGTGATTCTCCTGCCTCAGCCTCCCGAGTAGCTCGGATCACAGCCACACACCACCACATCTGGCTAATTTATGTATTCTTAGTAGATACCGGGTTTCATCAAGTTGGTCAGGCTGGTCTCGAACTCCTGACCTCATGTGACCCACCCACCTTGGCCTCCCAAAGTGCTGGGATTATAGGTGTGAGCCACCACACCTGGTCGGATAATTGAGTTTCTTATTATATCTGGGTTTCTGCAGAATTTTAGTGACTAAAGAATGTACACTAGTGTTAATTTTGTTTTTCTTTATGAAAGAAGTAATTTACTTTTTATGTAATTACTTGCCAGTCATGGGAAGGAAAAGTCCGAGTTTTTGTCCACAATGATAGGAATTATTGCTACATTACAGGATGACTCTGTGAATGCCTTTAGGAAAAATCCCTAGTCATATCTTGACCATTTTTCTAGCTGTGAGACGGCCATTATACTGGTTACTGTAACATTTCTTGGTTTTCTTTCTAGACCTGAACTAGTTATTTGCTACTTCCCTCCTGGAATGGCTAGTAAAATAAACACTAAAGGTAAGAGATTACATGTAATTCTTATTATATTTTACTGCATTAAGACATTCTTTATCAGCATTCCTGAAATCATACAGAATCATTGCCCAATGTCTTTGTGGGACTTGTAGTTAGTTTCTTGGCTTTTTAAAGTATTTTATTTAATGGACCTTTTTTTTCTTTTTCTTTCTTTTTCTTTTAATTTACTGAAAGTGTCACATGTGCAATTCCACTTCATTTACGTTTCCAAGGCTTTGCTGAGCCCCTTGTGGAGGATTACGCTACATGTTTAATTCTGCAGGTTTCTTTGAAAATCGCCAAACGGTATGAGTTTTATATTCTGCTCTTATAAAGCATCTTCTTCTGTATTTTTCTACAATATACTAAAGTAATTCTGTGCTTATTTTACAGCTTTGCAGTCCCCTAAAAGACCATGAAGCCCTGAGAGTAATGTAAAGATTCCTGAAATTGAGATCACCATGGAAAATAAGGGCTAGTCTTTGGTATGTTTCTGTTGATTCTCCAGTTTATTAGTTATGTCAGTTCACTAGCTACATGTTTATACAGATGAAGTTAACCAAGCTAATTTCACATGTGCACAGCTGCCTGTGATAAAGCTAAATTTCTGGATGTTTTTAATTGACATTTTGAAAATCATTAACAGGAAATAAATAACATGAATCACCTTACAAACTGCACTCAGAAAAATCCCTAAAATGCTTTTTCTTTATTACAACAAATAAGGATGCAGAGGGTCACGTGAAATGTTTCTTCATCTTTCGTCCTCTTTGTTTTCTCTGTTCTTTTAAGGAAAGAAAGTTTAGGGATAGTTTAAACAGCAGTGCCTGGAATGAAAGCATTTCCTACAACACCCTCTAATGTGTTTCCTTCTCTCCATGCTTATGGGGTCTGCTCATAAGAGGGAGACATGACAGGAGCTCCCTGTCATGTCTCCATCCAAGCAGGACATATATAAGTAAAGAAAATGCAGTGTGAGCCCTGCCTGCAGCCATGGTCAAGAAAAGGAAGAGGCTTTTTTTTTTTAATCATAGCAGAATTTTGCTTAAGTCTCTTGGTTTTAAGAAGGATGAATTTATCATAATAAAATAAAGCACAAACTCTGAGGCCAAAGTGATAGAATTTAAATCTGCATTCTGCCACTTAGGAAAATTCTTTGAGTTCTCTGTCCTTTAGGTTGCACACCTGTAAAATGAGAAAAGGAAAATAATATTTGACTCATGGTTTTCAAAAATCGAGATGTCAAATGCTGGGTGCAGTGCTTATAATTAAAATCTCATGCTTATAATTCCAGCACTTTGGGAGGCTGAGGAGGGTGGATCATGAAGTCAAGAGATCTACATCCTCCTGACCAACTTGGCAAAACCCCGTCTCTACCTAAAATAAAAAATTAGCTGGGCATGGTGTCACATGCCTGTAATCCCAGCTACTCAGGAGGCTGAGGCAGAAGAATCACTTGAACCTGGGAGGTGGAGGTTGCAGTGAGTCAAAATCACACCACTGCACTCCAGCCTGGGTGATGGAGCAAGACTCCATCTGAAAAACAAACAAAAAAATTGAGATGTTATTTCTTTTGTTTTTTCTTTTTTTCTGAGATGAAGTTTCACTCTTGTTGCCTAGGCTGGAGTGCCGTGGCGCTATGCTGACTCACTGCAAGCCCAACGTCCCGAGTTCAAGAGATTCACTATCTCCACCTCCCAAGTAGCTGGGATTACAGGCATGCACCATCAAACCCAGTGAATTTTTGTATTTTTAGTAGAGATGAGGTTTTGCCATGTTGTCTAGGCTGGTCTCAAATTCCTGCCCTCTGGTGATTTGCCTGCCTTGGACTCCCAAAGTGCTGGGATTACAGGCATGAGCCACTTCACCTGGCTGAGACGTTATTTCTTTAATAAACAGCTGCTATCATTTCAGACCACTTGATATTTAGGCGCTTAATAATTTTTCACTAGAAGGCATATAAAGAAAGATGATGAGCATTTGTAAAGGATTTAGGATTTATAATTTGACTGCATGACTGACCCCCAGAGCTGGCATTTTAGTAAGAAATTTTTCAGAAGCCAATTAATTAGCTAGCAACTGATCAAACCAGCCACTACCCTCACCATCCAGTGCTCTTTTTTCCTCTGTTTCTCCTCAAACTTGGTTACTCTCGCAAATCGATTTTCAAAACTTGCATTTCTTTCCTTTACTTTTCAGAGACAGGGACTTGCTCTGTCACTCAGGCTGCATTGCAGTGGTGTGATATGGCTTGCTGTAGCTTCATTCTTCCGGGCTCAAGCAGTACTCCCATCTCAGCCTCTTAAGTAGCTAGGACTACAGACATACACCA
>NW_016107791.1:1545832-1550026 GCF_001604975.1 Cebus imitator
CTGCTGCCTCTCCTTCCCCAGGTTGCCTTTCTACTCGGGACACACCTCCTTTGGGATGTACTGCGTGGTGTTCCTGGCGATGAGTCCGTTTTTCTGGGGCTCGCCCGTCAAGTCACTCCCTTCCCTGGACCTCGGTTTTTCCAGCTGTAAAATGGGTGGGTCGTGGTGGTGATGGAGGCGCTCACTGACTTGTTTGTAAAAAAAAAACAGGAGGTCCTGGGCTGGCTGGTTTTATGCCCTCGGCCTCGGAGCTGCCATCTGTGCAGTGGGCGTGGGAGTGCCTGGCAGGGCACAGGCTGAGGCGCCCTCTCCCGTCCCAGCGCTACATGCAGGCGCGGCTCTGCTGGAAGTGGATGCAGCTGCTGCGGCCCACGGTCCAGTTCTTCCTGGTGGCCTTTGCCCTCTATGTGGGCTACACCCGCATGCCTGATCACTGGAGCGACGTCCTTGCTGGTCTCCTGCAGGGGGCGCTGGTGGCTGGCCTCACTGTGAGCTTCTAACCCTGACTCATCCCCTGTGCTGTCCAGAGACCACTCCCTGCACAACCCTGGTCCTTCCCTGCACACTCTTGCCCCACGGAGTCCTCCCCTGTAACCCCTTCCTCCAACCCTGGTCCTTCCCTGGGACCCCGCCTTCTCCCGGTTTCTCCCCTGGGACCCGTACCCCAAACTCCAGTTCTTCCCTGGACCCCTCCTTCACCCCCAGATCCTTCCCTGGGATTCCTTCCCTCAATCCCAGTTCTTCCCTGGACTCCTCCTTTCTCTCCATTTTTCCCCTGGGACTTCTTCCCCCAACCCCAGTCCTTTCTAAATGCCTCCTTCCACACGTTCCTCCCTGGGACCCATCCCCAAACCCTAGTCCATACCTGGGACCCCTCTTACTCCCAATTCTCCTCTGAGACCCCTTCTTCCCAACCAGCATCCTTCCCTGGGACCACTTTTTCCCCTCATTTCTCCTGTGGGATCCCCCAACCCCAGTCCATCCCAGGACCCTTCCCCCCCCACATCCTCCCCTGGGACCCCTTCCCCCAACCCCAGTTCTTCCCTGGACCCCTCACTTCTCCCCATTTCTCCCCTGGGACCCTTTTCCCCAACCCCAGTCAATTCATGGAACCCCTCCTTACCCCATTCCTCCCCGGGATCCCTTCCCTCAACCCCAATTTTTTCTGGGGGCCCCTCCCTTCCCCCCATTTCTCCCCTGGGACCCCTCTCCCCAAACCCAGTCCTTCCCTGGACACCTTCTTCCCCCAGTTCCTTCCCTGGGTCTCCTGCCTGCACACCACAGTCGTTCCCTGGGCCTGTCAAGTGCCCCAGTGCTGTCCACTGGTCCTCCACTAAGAGGGCTCTCTTCCCCCCACAGGCACTCTTACTCTCATTGCCCACCTGGGACCCTGTTCCTCCCCCTCCTGCCCATGCCCATGTCTCTGGTGCCTGCCTAGCCCCTGCCCAGTCTACCTTCCTCCACTCTGCCAGGTCCGCTACATCTCAGACTTCTTCAAAGCCTGACCCCCACAGCACTGCCTGAAGGAGGAGGAGCTGGAAAGGAAGCCCAGCCTGTCACTGACAGTGACCCTGGGCGAGGCTGACCACAACAACTCTGGGTACCCACACTCCTCCTCCTGAGGCTGGATGCCACCCAGGCAGGGAGTGGCTGTGAGTCCAGCTGAGGCCGGCCCCCCAGGTGGTCCCTCTGGCTCTAGGTAGGCACTGAGGGCTCCAGACAGGCTCCAGGAGCCCTGGGCTGATGGGAGCAGTGAACAGGCTCTGCTGCCCCTGCCCTGCACAGGACCAGGGTTCTGGGGAGGCCTAGGTAGCCCTGAGCATTTGGAGGGGGACCTGTTCCTGTAGCTCCCCAATATCCCCATTCTTTCATGGGGTTAAGGAAGGGACTGTTTTGTAAAATGTAATGTACATGTGGTTTTTAGTAAAATAGGGTATTGGTCTGATGAGTGGCCTCAGTGCCTCTGTTCCTTATGGCCGTTCTGGGGACGGTGTTCCTCCCGTCAGAGGGCTCCGTGGAGCTCAGGCGTCAGGCAGACTCACCCGCTGTGACAGTGGAGGGCAGCAGCCAAGCCCGCCCCTTGCGTTTCTCCCTGCACGGTGCTGGGGTCAAGGGTCTGATGGGTCAGCACACCCCTCCCCTCTGCTCATGTCCACCCCGTGCACCTGGGGGCCATGCTTCTGAAATGGGTAAATCAGGGGCTGGTTTCCCTGAAGTGATGGCAGAACACACAGAGCTTACTTTTTCAACAGGAGGGTAAAGGGTACATTTATTTTTTTGTACAGGAGGTAACTTAAGTGTCTGCTGATGTTTTGTTTGCACCTGGAACCTCTCTTATTCCCCCACCCTGCAGGGTGTTCCTATCAGGCCTTAGCCTACGGGAAGGGTGGTATAGCCCTGGGGGCAAAAGTGCAGCCTAGAGCCCCACCCAAGGGGCTGGAATGGAGACCTGCCCTTGGTGGACGGGAAGGAAGGTGACCCAGACCCTGCGGTACTCCAGCTGAACATCAGGGACTTGCCTCCCTGCAGGTGTCAGACAGGATCCTGGCCCAGAAAGTCACATCGAAGCCTCCCAGGTATCCTAGGGTGCCCCAGCAGGCAGTGACGCCGGAGGACTAAGGAGGCTGTGTCTGGGCTCAGAATGTATCTCTGGCAGTGGGTGGGAGAGACATTCCCAGTCAGATCCCACGGGGAGAGGCACTGCATCAGGAGCAAATGGGAATGACCCAGGTGTCCTGACAGCAGCCGACATCTCCGTCTCCTCCCAGGCACAACAGCCTTGAAAGCCAGGACCACAGTGAGGGTTGAGTGCGAGTCTGTGGGAGCAGCTGCAGTGCACAGGACTCCAGTGTGGTCTGCTGGGGGCAGGTGGCCTTGTTGGGATGGGCAGTGAAGACTGAGGAGCGGAGGAAATTTGGAGTGAGGGAGAGGACGTGGCTGAGTCTGGCTGCTGGCCTCGGCTCGGGGAGTCTCAGTGCTTCAGAAAGAGCATGTGCACCCCACAGCTGTGAGAGAGGAGAAAGAAAGGGCTGCACTGACCAGCGCCATCCCCAGAGGGTCCTCAGGAGCCAGGAGGGCCCAGCTTTGGGAGCCGGTGGCCTTTCTCACCGTTTGGGTGCTGCCCAGCTGGGCTACACATGCACTGCTCTGCATCTGTTGAGAAAAGCCGGGACGCAGGGTGTCAGGCTCGGAAATTCTCACTGGTTCCCAGTACCAAGATGGCAGGCAGGGCAGCAGTTAGGACACATTTCTCCACCCACACCGAGCTCTGGGGAAGCCCTCATGCATAATTTTGGGTTTACGCTGCCCACACCCTTATGGTATCATGGAAAAAAACAGTATTTTCTCTCATTGTACAATGAGGATTTTTTTTTCTGTTGTTTCTCACAGGAAACTGAGATTCTTAGCCATGTAAATATCATTTCCCATGGCTGTGTCCTCATGGCCCGGCATTTCTCCCACCTTCTGAGGTTAACTGGTTTTTGAAGACCTCCTCCTGGCCGGGCACAGTGACTCACGCCTGTAATGCCAGCACATTGGGAGGCCGAGGCGGTTGGATCACAAGGTCAGGAGATTGAGACCATCCTGGCCAACATGATGAAATCCCGTCTCTACTAAAAATGCAAAGCTTAACCTGGCATGGTGGTGGATGCCTGTAATCCCAGCTATTTGGGAGGTGGAGGCAGGAGAATCGCTCAAACCCAGGAGGCAGAGGTTGTAGCGAGCTGAGATTGCGCCACTCGTGTCAGCTACCATATGTTTTTCTGGTTTTGTAGGCAACCATCCATACTTTGTTTTTTAGACACAGGGTCTCATTCTGTCACCCAGGCTGGAGTTCAGTGGTGCAGTTACTGCTCACTGCAGCCTCGACCTCCCAGGCTCAAGTGACACTCCTGCCTCAGCCTCCTGAGTAGCTGGGACGACAGCGCCCACCACCACACCCCACTTTCATGCTTACTATTTTTTATAGGTGCATACTGAAGTATTTAGGAGTGAAATTTTGTGAGATCTGCAAATTGCAATATTTCATATTATAAAAACATGAAGCAGACATGGCAACATGTTAGTAAGTGTTAAATCTGTTTTGTGTATGTGGGCATCATGATGCCACTCTCTGGACTGCATTTTGAAAAATTTTAAGTCAAAAAAGGAAAACTCTGCCTGAGAAAATTTTCTTAAGTTCAAAATGTTATT
>NW_016107791.1:1550082-1551366 GCF_001604975.1 Cebus imitator
TTTTTTCCTTTTTTGAAGAGTGTTGACCTGTTGCCCAGCCTAGAGTGCAGTGGTGTGCTCTTGGCTCACTGTAACATCCGCCTCCTGGGTTCAAGCGATTCTTCTGCCTCAGCCTCCCAAGTAACTGGGATTACAGGCGCCCTTCACCATGCCCAGCTAATTTTTGTATTTTTAGTAGAGATGCCATTTCACCACGTTCACCATGCTGGTCTCGAACTCCTGACCTCAGGTGATCCACCCCCCTCAGTCTCCCAAAGTGGTGGGATTACAGGTGTGAGCCACTACACCTGGCTATTTATTTCTCAACTGAATTTCTGTTTGAATTGAAACAGCATAAAATCCTAATTTCGATAACATTATTTACGTTTTTTACGTTAATTGCTAGAACACGATGCGAGAAGGCAGCATTTCCTCAACCTGACCCGGCAGTGGTGTGGCGTGTGGCATTCTGGACAGCACTGGGTGTCAGGATTTGGGGGCGTGTGAACCCCCGGGCTGGCTCAGCAGTGCGGTCTGGGCCTTTTCCCAGAGGCTTCTTAGCCCCAAGCCTGATTGTCCACCCCCAGTCTCCTCAACAGCGAGAGGCACATTGTCCTGCTGTGTAGAGAATTTTGGTTCTTCTGTCTCCTGCCGCATATTTTCAGGAGCTGGATAGCTACCAGGTCCCATCCCCTGTTTCAGAAATGACTTCTCAAGCCATACCCTGCCGCAGCATTTTGTTAGCCTGTTTTGTTGTTGTTCTTTATTTGTTTTGAGATAGGGTTCTGCTCTTCCTGCCCAGGCTGGAGTGCAGTGGCACAACCTCAGCTCACTGCAACCTCCGCCCTCCGGATTCAAGCAATTCTCCTGCCTCAGCCTCCCGAGTAGCTGGGATTACAGGCATGCGCCACTATGCCTGGGTAATTTTTGTATTGTTAGTAGAGATGGGCATCCACCATGCCCAGCCTACTATCGGGATATTTGCTGTGGTTGAGTATCTGTTCAGATTTTTACCCAGTTTTAAAATCACGTATGTATTTTATAAATACCTTCTCATGTCTGTCTTGTCTTTTTGTTCTCTGAATACAGTTTTTCACAGTAGAATACTTAGTTTATAAAGCATGTTATCAATATTTTCATGAGTTGGCGTTTAATGTTGTATGTTAAAACTCAACACCAAACTCATCGTCACATAGAGTTTCTTTTAGATTTTTTATAGTTTTGCATTTCAAATTACAGTCTCTGGACTATTTTGAGTAGGTTTTTGTTTTTCTTATTTTGTGTATATATTCATTTCATTCTACA
>NW_016107791.1:1553273-1555003 GCF_001604975.1 Cebus imitator
TTCTGCACATCTTTGTCAACACTTGTTTGTTTTTAGTATGAGTATTCTAGTGTGAGTTAAGGGGTATCTCTTTCTGGTTTGAATTATGACTAATGATGCTAAGCATCTCGCAAGTGCTTGCTGGTGAAGTGTGTATTAAAGTGCTTCGTTAGTTTTTAGATTGGATTGTCTTTGTTGTTGAATTGTAAACATTATTTATACATTCTGGATAACAGACACTTATGAAGAATCTACTGTGTAGAGTTTTTCTTCCATTCTGTGGGTTACTGGAACATAGTAAGAATTTGTGTGTGGTCTCTGTGCCAGTGTCCTGAGGCAGAGCGCTAAGCCTTTGAAATGTATGAAATGATGTGTCTTTGTGTGCTAATGAGATGACTGATGGCTGGGGGCACCTGGACAGCCTCAGTGGGGCTGGTTGTAAAAGAAACCAACCTTGCCATTAGAGGATTTGAAATTTCAGCCTCCCTCCAGTCTCTGTGAAAGTTAGAGGTGCTGATGGTTGAGCTGAATACCTAAATGCACTGTTGGGGACATGCTAACACAGTGGTCCCAAGCTTTTTGACACCAGGGACTGGTTTTCTGGAAGACAGTTTTTCTATGGTCTGGGGTGGGGTGCATGGATTTGGGATGATTCAAACACATTATGTTTATTGTACATTTATTATTATTACACTGTAATATGTAAAGAAATAATGATTTCAGATTGTCTTCCTGCAACTAGACAGTCCCATTTGGGGGTGATGGGAGACAGTGACAGATCATCAGACATTAGATTCTCATAAGGAGCATACAGCCCAGATCTCTCGCATACGCAGTTCACAATAGGGTTCATGCTTCTATGGGAATCTAATGCTGCTGCTGATCTGACAGGAGGCGGAGTTCAAGTGGTGACACATGTGATGGGGAGTGGCTATAAACACAGGTGGCACAATGCTTGCCTGTCCTCCTCTCACCTCCTGCTGTATGGTCCAGTTCCTGAGAGGCTGCAGACTGCTACCAGTCAGTGAGCTGGGGGTTGGGGACTCCTGCTCTAACAGACAAGGTCCTTGTCCTCATGTAGAAAGCCTAGATGATAACATGACAGTATTTTGGTCAAGCTAGAAAAAAGCATCATTGCAAGCTGGGCACGGTGACTCATGCCTGTAATCCCAGCACTTTGGGAGGCCGAGGTGGGTGGATCAAGAGTTCGAGACCAGCCTGGCCAACATGGTGAAACCCTGTCTCTACTAAAATACAAATATTAGCCAGGTGTGATAGTATGTGTGATAATCCCAGCTCCTCAGGAGGCTGAGGCAGGAGAATCACTTGAACCCAGGAGGTGGAAGTTGCAGTAAGCCAAGATCATGACACTGCACTCCAGCCTATGCTACAGAGTGAGAGTCCATCTCAGAAAAAAAAAAAGAAAGAAAAAAAGGAAAACAGAAAATAGCATAATTGCAGGCATTATTGCATGATGAGACTCTCCAAACTCAAGTTACCTGGGCTTGCCCTTCTACCCCATCATTTTGTTACCCCACGGACCAAGCCACCCTCTCCCTTGTTGTACTGAAGAACCTGGGCAAACTGTGTACCTGAAAAACACTCACCTCGTGGTAAAAATCCTAGCCTATGGCATTGGACTGCCCAGGTCCAAATCCCAGCCCCAGCACTGACTAGCTGGTTGATCCTGACAAGTAGAACATCTCTTTCAGCCTTGGTGTTTCCATCTGCAAAATGGGCATATCAATCAT
>NW_016107791.1:1555618-1557010 GCF_001604975.1 Cebus imitator
GCCTCCACAGGTACAGAATGACACCCATGGAAATCAGCCTCATGTCTTTAGGGAGAAGCCGCATGGGGCTCCTGCCGCCTTCCACCTGAGGGGTGGTGCAGGTTTCCAGCCTGGGATGGGAGGGTGGGTTAGGTTGAGCCTGGGCTCTGCTGGGAAGATTCCCAGGATGCTCCTGTACCTCCTGCAGGTGGGGACCTGTACAGCATAGACCTGCACCTCCTGCAGATGGGGACAATGGCATCTGAGTGTCCCACATCAGGGGAAGACAACCCTCTGCTCCCAGGCTGGTCAAGATGTTGCCAAGGTGAGGCTGGCTGAGGAGCTCCATGGTTCAGCCTCGTCAGCTTTGCTAAATTCTATTCCACATATATCAGTCCCAGATCATTATCATCTATAGCCCCTAACTCATGGCTTGGTCTTTGTGGCCAAAAATCTCAGCAAGCCCTGAAACTCTACAAGAAGGGAGAGAATATGTCCTGGGCAGTGTTTGTATTGGTTGTCATTCACTCACTTCATTGATGGAGCACTAGCTATGGGCCATGCTCTGTTCTAGGTACTGGGGATTGGGTGAAAGAAGCAGAGAAGGGCCCAGCTCTCTTGGGGTGACATACTGATAGAGGTGAGGCCCAAAAAGGAATCCAGGGCTGGGGGACAGAGCACGATGGCATGACTAGTGAGGGAAGGCTTGGCATTCAAGCCGAGATCATAAGGAAAGACAGTGAGCTGTGCAGGTGTCTGGGAGAAGAGGTTTTTTTTTGGAAACAGAGTCTTGCTCTGTCACCCAGGCTGGGGTGCAATGGCACAATCTCAGCTCACTGCAACTTCCACCTTCTGGGTTCAAGTGATTCTCTTGCCTCAGGCTCCCAAGTAGCTCGGATTAAAGGCACACACCACCACATCCAGCTCACTTTTGTATTTTGAGTAGAGACGGGGTTTCACTATGTTGGCCGTGCTGGTCTCTAACTCCCAATCTCAAGTGATCCACCTGCCTCATCTCCCAAAGTGCTGGGATTACAGGCATGAGCCACCATGGCTAGCATGGGAGAAGAGCCTTCTAGGCAGTGGGAACGGCATATGCAAAGGTCCTGGGTCAGGACTAGGCCTGGACTTGGGTTTTCCGACCTCAGCATGGTTGATATTTTGGGCTGAAACTTCATTGTTCGGTTCTGTCCTGTGCATTGTGGGATGTTTAAGAGACCCCCAGTCAGCCTACTAGATGCCAGCAGCACCCTCTACCAGCTGCGACATCCAAAAATACCTCTAGATCTTGCCAAATGATTCTTGGGGAATACAGTCTTCCCCAGTTGAGAACAACTGACCTATTGTGTTCAAGGAAACAGCAAGGAGGTCAGCTTGGCCAAGAAAGAGCAGCTGGGGCACAGAGTGGAAGGA
>NW_016107791.1:1557597-1559117 GCF_001604975.1 Cebus imitator
TGTTAAGAGCTGACTTGGGTTTTTTGTTTGTTTGTTTGTTTGTTTTTTGAGATGGAGTCTCGCTCTGTTGCCAGGCTGGAATGAAGTGGTGTGATCTCAGCTCACTGGAACCTCCACCTCCCGCTTCAAGCAATTATCCTGCCTCAGCATCCCAAGTAGCTGGGGTTACAGGCATCCGCCACCATGCCCAGCTAATTTTTGTATTTATAGTAGAAACGAAGTTTCTCCATGTTGGTCAGGCTGGTCCTGGACTCCCAACCTCAGGTAATTTGCCCACCACAGCCTACCAAAGTGCTGCGATTACAGGCGTGAGCCACTGCCAACTTGGGTTTTAACAAATCCCTCTGGTGACGGGGTGGAGGATGGGCTGTGGGACATAGACAGGAGTGGGACGGGACCAAGAGCAGGGGCAGGCAGAGGAGGAAAGAGCCTACTGATTGCAAGAGCCAAGGTAGGAAGCCAGGCTGGTGAAACCCTCAGACGGCAGCTAACTCTGTGTGCACGTGGGTGGACGTGCATGCATGTGTGTGCATGATGTGAGTGTGTGCACACATGTATGCGTGTGAGCAAGGATTGCTTGGGTATGTGCATGCGCTTGTGTGTGTGGAAGTGTGCCCACATTGTGTGTGTTGCTGTGCATGTTAGCATGCTTGTATGAGTGTGCAAATGTGCATGCATGTGTGCACGCTTTGTATGTGTGCATGAGTGTGCACATGCACAGATGTGCACACGATGGTTGCTCAAATAGCCAGACAAGGACTGGGAAAAGAACAGCCCCACAGGTGCCCTTAGACTCCTGGAGCAGGAAAGCTCGGCTCCATCTGAGGCTCACCCTTACTCAAAGCTGGAGGCTGGGCCCTAACCAAGGTCATGTCTCGTTTCTTATATTGAAAGAATAAACCTCACCATGCCCCAGGGCTGTTTCCTGGCTGTAGTCGGTCCAGTGGGAACACAGAAATCCTCCCTGCTGTCCTTCCTCTTTGGGGAGCTGTTCAAGGTGGAGGGGTTCATGAGCATCAAAGTGAGGCCACCTCCTGCCTGTCTGCTCGGATGTCTCCATCATCCTGAAAGTCCCCCTTCCTCACTGCCTTTCCACCCCTCCCCATCCCAGCCAAGCTCTCTTTCATTCATTCTCTCCACCACCTACCCACCAAGAGCCCAGCTCCCACTGCTCCTCAAAACCCATCATACCTCTGTTCCCATCATCATTCTGCGACCAAAGTAAGTTGTGTTTTAGTGTTTGGTGGCCTACATGCTCCACAAGGCCTGGGTGCAGAACACCTCTGTGGTGGAAAAAGTGTGCCTCAGGCAGGAGTTGGACCCAGCCTGGCTGGAGAGTGTCCTAGAGGCCTGTGCCCTGAGGCCAGATGTGGACAGCTTCCCTGTTGGAATCCACACTTCAATTGAGGAGCAGGTGAGAGTCTCAGGGTCTTTTGGGTCAGGGAGTCATTGAAGTTGGGGGTCATTTTGGTCCCTGACTCATCATGGATGGTATGATGGAGGAATACAGGAAGTGGTCA
>NW_016107791.1:1560784-1563083 GCF_001604975.1 Cebus imitator
GGCCTAGATAGAAGGAATAAGTGATAGAAATCAATAGTACACAAGGGAAATCATAGTGAATGAGAATTTATTTATAAATTTCAAGTTAGCTAGAAGACAAGGATTGTCGTATACTCAATACAAAAGGTAAATATTTGAGGTGATGACTATCTCAGTTACCCTGATATGATCATTACATACTGTCTACATCAGGGGTCCCCACACCCCCTGGCCACCAATCAGTACCAGTCTGAGGCCTGTTAGGAACCGTGCAGACAGCACAGCAGGCGAGCAGCGGGCAGGCATGTGAGGCTTCATCTGTGTTTACAGCCACTCCTTATTGTTTGCGTCACCACTTAAGCTCCACCTCTAGATCAATAGCAGTGTTAGATGCTCATAGGAGTGCAAGCACTACTATAAAGAGCACATGCGAGGGATCTCTGCTGCATTCTTCTTCTTCTTTCTTCTTTCTTCTTCTCCTTCTCCTTCTCCTTCTTCTTTCTTCTTCTTTCTTCTTCTTCTATTTGAGATGCAGTCTCGCTCTTTGCCAGGCTGGAGTAGAGTGGTGCATTTTTGGCTCACTGCAATCTCCGCTTTTCAGGTTGAAACCATTCTCCTCCTCAGTCTCTTGAGTGGCTGGGATTACAGACACATACCACCACGCGTGGCTAGGTTTTGTGTTCTTCTACTAGAGACAGGTTTCACCATGTTGGCCAGGGTGGTATCAAATTCCTGACCTTGTGATCCCCCCGCTTTGGCCTCCCAAAGTGCTGGGATTACAGGAATGAGCCACCATGCCCTGCAGCTGCATGCTTCTGATGAAAATCTAATGCTCGGTCATCTATCACAGTCTCCCATTGTTCCCAAAGGGACTGTCTAGTTTCAGCAAAACTAGCCGAGGCTCTCACTGATTCCACATTATCGTCAGTTGCGTAAGTATTTCATTATATTTTACAATAATAGAAGCAGGCCAGGCACAGTGGCTCATTCCTATCATCCCAGCACTTCGGGAGGGTGAGGCAGGCAGATAACCTGAGGTCAGGAGTTCGAGACCAGCCTGGCCAACATGGTGAAACACGATCTCTACTAAAAATACAAAAATCAGCCAGATATGGTGGCAGGCACCTGTAATCCCAGCTACTTGGGAGGCTATGGCAGGAGAATTGCTTGAATCCAGCAGGCAGAGGTTTCAGTGAGCCAAGATCATGCCATTCCACTCCAGCCTGGGTGACAAGAGCAAAACTCCATCTCAATAAATAATAATAATAATAATAGAAGCAAAGTGCACAATAAATGTAATGTGTTTGAATCATCCTGAAACCAACCCCCTGCCTCCAGGTCCATGGAGAAGTTGTCTTCTACAAAACGGATCCCTGGTGCCAAAAAGTTTAGGGATCCCTGCTCTACAGGTCTCAAAATATCACCTGTTTCCCTCAAATAGGTACAACTATTACATATCAATAAAAACAAAAAGAAATCAATTAAAATTTAAAATAAAAATAAGTAGGACTGCAAAGTTACCACTGGATCATCGAATAGGGAAATGAATGGTGTCCTCATTAAAGGTGGTCCCAGTGGAGAAAGGGAACAGAATTTGGACTCAAATGGTTACAGAGAGTGGGTAGGAGACAGAGTAGCTTGGGAAGCGCAGGTAATTCCTCCAGGAAGCATGCTAGGAAGGGGAGAAGCGAGGCTGGTAAGGATTCAGGGAATGCTGGCTTGGGAGTGAGTGTCTTTGAAGCTGAGCATGTCCCCAGGGGACAGACATGGGGAGCGACACCTTACACTGATGGGCAGATGCACCCCAACCTGCTCCTGCCTGGGCTCCCCAGTTTCACCCTGTAGATGCAGACTCATGACACTGTCCCTTGTGTGGCCACAGGGCATGAATCTCTCAAGGGCCCGAAGTAGCAGCTGAGCCTCACCCGGGCTGTGTACAGAAAGGCAGCTGTGTACCTGCTGGATGACCGCCTGGTGGGTTTGGATGCCCACACCACTCAGCACATCTTTAACCAGGTCATTGGGCCTGGCGGGCTACTCCAGGGAACAGTAAGTTTGGGAACATGTGTCAGAGGGCACAGGGCAAAGGCAGAGGATGCCCCGAGCATCTAGTCCTAACCCAAGTTTCTCTCACTGAGTCCAATTTTCCACTTTATTGGTCAGCTTTTGCTGTGATGATGCTACATAACAAACAACCCCACAGATTCCATCAGCTTACAACAACAGCTGTTTCTTGCTTATGCATCTGTGGTTTAACTACTACAGCTCTGCCTTGGATGATTGTCCTGAGTCAGATGGACTCCTTGTCTTCTTGAGGTAG
>NW_016107791.1:1563778-1565672 GCF_001604975.1 Cebus imitator
CTTCTAGATCAAGCCAGACACCTAGGAGATAGAGGAGAAGGAGGTACTAGGTGGGCTCTCTGATTCTCTGTGCCTGGCTCTTGCCAACCTTGGGGAAAAAGGCTCAAAGGGTCCTACTGGCAAGAATGGATTGCTCTGCTCACACCCTCCTTGCAAGCTTATGCCCAGAAGCAGACGGCTCTCCAATAGGTCACCTCTCTCCAAGAAGAGCCAATAACACCATCTATGAGCCAGGGGCTGTGCTAAGTACTTCTATAAAAAATACACTATTTGCAGCCAGGCGCAGTGGCTCACGCCTATAATCCCAGCACTTTGGGAGGCCGAGACGGGTGGATTACGAGGTCAAGAGATCGAGACCATCCTGGTCAACATGGTGAAACCCCGTCTCTACTAAAAATACAAAAATTAGCTGGGCATGGTGGCGCATGCCTGTAGTCCCAGCTATTTGGGAGGCTGAGGCAGGAGAATTGCTTGAACCCAGGAGACAGAGATTGCGGTGAGCCGAGATTGCGCCATTGCACTCCAGCCTGAGTAACAAGAGCGAAACTCCGTCTCAAAAAAAAACAAACAAAAAAAAAACGCTATTTGCGTTTCATTCTCACCGTACCCTCAGAGGTGTGTGAAATTACTGCTATCATTTTACAGATGAGCAAAGAGAGTTAAATCAGCTGCTCGAGGTCACCAGGTTAGAACTTGAGTTTGTCCAACTCCAGAGTCTATGCTTGCAGTCGCTATGGAGACAGCACAAGAAGGTTTTGGTGCCTAGAAAGATACAACATGCCAGCTAGAGTTTCTAATAATCCAAAGAATACAAAGTGCGCTGGGTACATGACAAGGTTCTGGAAGTAAAGTTGCCAAGCCAAGCTCACCCACAATGACTGAAAAGTAGCAACTCATAGCACATCACATATATTAGCTCACTGAATCAACTTAATGCCCCCGCGAGGCTGGTACTTGAATCATTTCCATTTCACAGATGAGGAAACCGAGGCCCAAAAGTTAAGAAACTAATACCAGGTTACATGGCTTATAAGTGGCAGCACTGGAATTTGCACCCAAGCAACTTGATTCCAGAGAATGTGTTTTTTAATTACTAGGCTTTTTACTACCCCTGCATGACAAAGCAAAGACTCACACCCAGGTCTCCCTCAATCTCAGATGTTGTCTCTTCTGAGAACATCTGCTTAGCATTGGCCCACCCTGTCTAAAAAGACAAAGTGTTGATTCACAATGTCCCAGTCCTGAAGCTCAAAGCTAGAACTTGCCTGTTTATATTGATCAGCTTTTGCTGCAATGATGCTGTGTAACAAATAGCCCCCAACTCTCAGCAGCTTACACTAGCAGTTATTTCTTGCTTACAGGCCTGCGGTTAAACTTCTATGGCCCTGCCTTCAGTTATTGGCCATATCTGGGGGATAGTGGTGGGCAGGTGTTCTTCCTGGCAGAGATGGTGCCTGAGGCTTGGTGGGAGTTAGCCAGAAAAGAGCAGTCCAGGCACAAGGAACTGCTTGAGCAATGCTGTCAGGAGAAACAGATAACATTATACAGCGTTCACTGCTGTTTTTCCAACCTCAAGTTCACAGCAGGTGCTCAATAATATTCACTGATTGAAAAAATGAATGAGTGAGTGAATTGCCTGAATGATGTTCCTGGAAGAACTCAGAATGTGGTGTTGAGGTTGCTGGAGAGATGGCAGGAGGCAGGACAGGGAAAATGGATGGTCAAAGCAGTTAAGGCCACATGGTCAGATTGTGAAAACAATCTGATAAAAAGAGAGGACAAGGTAAAATTTAAAGTGATATACAGAAAGAAATCAGCATGAGGCAATTTAGTTGGGAAGGCCTAAGCCTTAGATTTTTGGATATGGACTGATTCAAAAGAAATATGCAACTAC
>NW_016107791.1:1571982-1573218 GCF_001604975.1 Cebus imitator
GATATCCTTTCTTCTGCTTGGTCAATTCGGCTGTTGAAACCTGTGTATGCTTCGTGAAGTTCTCTTGTTGTGTTTTTCATCTCCATCAATTCACTTATATTCCTCTCTAAGTTGTTTATTCTTGTTAGCATTTCATCAAATCTTTTTTCAAAGTTCTTAGTTTCTTTGCATTGGGTTAGAACATGTTCTTTTAGCTCACAGAACTTTCTTATTACCCACCTTCTGAAGCCTGATTCTGTCAATTCATCATGTGCATTCTCCTCACCCAGCTTTGTTCCCTTGCTGCTGAGGAGTTGTGATCCTTTGTAGGAGGGGATGCATTCTGGTTTCCAGTGTTTTCATCCTTTTTTGTGCTGGTTTCTTCCCATCTTTGTGGATTTATCCACCTTTTGTCTTTGTAGTTGTTGACTTTCAGATTGGGTCTCTGAGTGGGTGTCCCATTAGTTGATGATGAAGTTATTTCTTTCTGTTTCGTAGTTTTCCTTCTAACAGTATGGCCCCTCTGCTGTTGGACTGCTGAGGTCCATTCCAGGCCCTGCTTGCCTGGGGATCACCTGCAGTGGCTGCAGAACAGTAAGGGTTTTGCCAGTTTCTTTTTCTGCTATCTTTGTCCCAGAAGGATACTCTCCAGTTGTCAGTCTGAGCTCTCCTTTATGAGGTGACTTTGGGATATACAGGGGTCAGGGAGCTGCTTGAGGAGACGGTCTGTCCTTTATAGGAGCTCAAGTGCTGAGCTGTGAGCTCCATTGTTCATTCAGAGCTGCTGCACAGGTACATTTAAGTCTGCTGCAGCAGAACTCATAAACACCCCCTTTTTTTTCTTCCCAGGTGCTCTGTCCCGAGTAGTTAGGGCTTTATTTATGAGTTTCTGTTGTGCTGCTGGCTTTTTTCATGGCTGCCCTACCCAGGGGGGAGGCAGCCTAGTCACTGCCTCCCTGCAGAGGCTTTGCTGAGCTGCTGTGGGCTCTGCCCAGCTGCCGTGTCAACTTCCCTGTAGTCCTGTTTATATGGGTATAGTTAGTACTGTCTCAGCATTGGTGGCCCACCTCTATAATGGTGGACTCTCTCTGTAATGGCGGACTGCCTCAACAAATGTGGAGTACCTCAGGAATGGCAAACTACCTCCGTAGTGGTGGACTGCCTCAGTAATGGCGGATGCCCCTCCCCCACAGAGCCAGACCTTCTCGGATTCAGCTATGCTTGCTGTGAAACTCTCAATCCAGAGCGTTTCCGATT
>NW_016107791.1:1575314-1577683 GCF_001604975.1 Cebus imitator
TCAATAAAAGCCCTTTGGGAAAACTGCAGTCCTCCGCTCTACCAGCTGAGCTATCGAAGGGAGCACAACCCCTTTGGGAAAACTGGCTTCATACCTTGTCTACACATTCCCTGTAAGTAACCTGTGTTAAGTAAATAATGTCACTTCCTGGCAGGCTTATGAGACCCAAGTTATCCTGTGACCTCAAAAGAGAATTTATCCAACTCATATAGTTATTTGAGAGGACAGACCCATGGCTGGGCTCAGCTTTAAAAAGTCTTATCTGAGATTCACTTTATGAAACAAAGTTTTGTGAAATCCGATTTTGAAAACCTATGTAAAAAATAATTATTCTTGCTATACTTTATACAAATATTCAGGCCATGTATAATAGAGACATTTGGTCATATCGTGATTTTTCTTCAGTAAAAATGGGAGACAGGAGAGAGAACAAATTTATACTTTAACAACCAAGGGCCAGGAGCGGTGGCTCATGCCTGTAATCCCAGCACTTTGGGAGGCCGAGCTGGGTGGATCACAAGGTCAGGAGATTGAGACCCTCCTGGCCAACATGGGGAAACCCCGTCTCTACTAAAAATACGAAAAAAAATTAGCTGGATATGGTGGCTTACACCTGTAGTCCCAGCTACTCTGGAGGCTGAGGCAGGAAAATCGCTTGAACCCAGGAGGTGGAGGTTTCAGTGAGCCAACATTGCACCACTGCACTACGGCTTGGGTGACAGTGTGGGACTCCATCTCAAAAAAAAGAGGTCCAGGTCCAACCTCCAAGGTGGGGCTAGTGGTTGGCTTCTGTCTGCAGGAAGCCTGGGATCCCCATCTAACAGAGGAGGACCCAGGCTGGGATGAGGAAGCCTTCAGAGTCACCAGGTGAGTGGATCAGGCTGGAAACATAGAGCAGGTGAAAGCCCTGGACTCTCCTAGTGAGGGCTGAGAGGCTGGGGTAGGAGCACATTCCATGGGCAAATACACACAAGGGGTCCCTGGGCCTCTCCCCCTGCCCAGTGACTGCCCAGTTCCTACGGAACTTCTGAGGCCTGAGACCCAGGGACACACCACCTGATCATCACCCCCACACCTTTCTGCCAAGATGAGACAATGCCCAGTGCAGGCAGGTGGTCTGGGATTGGGGTCTGGGGTGGGGTGNAAGGCTTTGACTGGAATGGCATGCTTTCCCCTAAGGAATCAAACTTGACGCATAGAGTCAATAAAAGCCCTTTGGGAAAACTGCAGTCCTCCGCTCTACCAGCTGAGCTATCGAAGGGAGCACAACCCCTTTGGGAAAACTGGCTTCATACCTTGTCTACACATTCCCTGTAAGTAACCTGTGTTAAGTAAATAATGTCACTTCCTGGCAGGCTTATGAGACCCAAGTTATCCTGTGACCTCAAAAGAGAAATTTATCCAACTCATATAGTTATTTGAGGAGACAGACCCATGGCTGGGCTCAGCTTTAAAAAGTCTTGTCTGAGATTCACTTTATGAAACGAAGTTTTGTGAAATCCGATTTTGAAAACCTATGTAAAAAATAATTATTCTTGCCACAGTTTATATAAATATTCAGGCCATGTATAATAGAGACATTTGGTCATATCGTGATTTTTCTTTAGTAAAAATGGGAGACAGGAGAGAGAAAAAATTTATCCTTTAACAATTAAGGGCCAGAAGCGGTGGCTCATGCCTGTAATCCCAGCACTTTGGGAGGCCGAGCCGGGCGGATCACAAGGTCAGGAGATTGAGACCCTCCTGGACAACATGGGGAAACCCCGTCTCTACTAAAAATGCAAAAAAAAAATTAGCTGGATATGGTGGCGTACACCTGGAGTCCCAGCTACTCTGGAGGCTGAGGCAGGAAAATCGCTTGAACCTAGGAGGTGGAGATTTCAGTGAACCAACATTGCACCACTGCACTACGGCTTGGGTGACAGTGTGGGACTCCATCTCAAAAAAAAGAGGTCCAGGTCCAACCTCCAAGGTGGGGCTGGTGGTTGGCTTCTGTCTTCAGCAAGCCTGGGATCCCTATCTAACAGAGGAGGACCCAGGTTGGGGTGAGGAAGCCTTCAGAGTCACCAAGTGAGTGGATCAGAACTGGAAACATAGAGCAGGTGGAAGCCCTGGACTCTCCTAGTGAGGGCTGAGAAGCTGGGGTAGGAACATATTCCATGGGCAAATACACACAAGGGGTCCCTGGGCCCCTCCCTCTGCCCAGTGACTGCCCAGTTCCTAAGGAACCTCTGAGGCCTGAGACCCAGGGACACACCACCTGATCGTCACCCCCACACCTTTCTGCCAAGATGAGACAATGCCCAGTGCAGGCAGGTGGTCTGGGATTGGGGTCTGGGGTGGGGTGCATGTTCCTAACTAGCAGGTGC
>NW_016107791.1:1580003-1583129 GCF_001604975.1 Cebus imitator
TGTAAACAAATGTTTATCTTGACTTCTGTAAAACACTTAAGTAACAAACGGAATGACAAGAGTCCGCTGGCCCTTGGAATATCCGGAGCCCTTGTCTCCGCCCAGGAGATGATTTACAGAATCCACTAGCCCTCGGAATGTCTGAAGCCTTTTCATGCCCATCTCTGCTCCTCACCCCCACTCCCAAGGTGGTTTTTTGGGTAAAAAAAGTCTTGGCACCCTCCTTTCCATGCCACAGGTTGGAGAGAAGTGAGTCCTCTGTGGTCACTGGCATAATAAAGACCCTGTAATCTGGCATACTTTTGTCTTGGTGTTAATTTTCTATGCTCTGTCCAGTATAACAGTTTCTGTATGAAATTTTATCCCTTTAGCATTAAGGCTAGGTTTTCCTAAAAGCAAAACCACTGTTTCTGTAGGTAATGGCTTACAAACTCCTGCTGGTATTTTTTCGTGGAGGCTCCCCAGGTAAAATATTTACTTTCTGAGTGCTACACAAATTTGCTGCTGTGCTTTTATTGGTGGCGGGGGACAAACATTGTACAGAGATGAGAGAGTAACTTGAGCAGGATAGGCCCCAGTTGGAATTGGGTTCCCTTCCTTATTAAATTTTGAATGACATTGATTAGCCCAATTATTTTTATTTATTACTTTTTTTACACTTAGGGCCAATGCCTGGTTTAGTATTTTTTGTTGTTACCCTCAGCTGAGGTCCTATTCCTAGATTTTGTCTGCAGTCCTTTTGGTGTGTTTCCTTTTTCCAGAATGAAAACAAGCTCCGGGAAATGCAGCAGTCCCATTGTTTACCCTCAATCCTGCCATAGTTTGCACTAATAATGTAGCCTTATGTAAATTTCCTCCATTGCCATCATGAGCCTTAATACAGTCCATTAAATGAGCTATCCCTTTAAAAGGCTGTTTAGCAGCCTGCCATTTTGTATTAGCATTATCGATTGCTTAAGTTTCTTTAGAAATTTAAATGGAATTTAAATGGAAAAGGCGTCAATGTTACCTGAAGCTGTCCCTGCTCATTTTGACGATGCATTATAACAGGAAACTGCTATCCCTCTAAATTTCCGTCGTTACCAGCCTGCTGAATCCCAGCCTGAATAGACGATTACTGCTGTGGAAGGCCTGTATAGAGCCACTGGAGCAGCAAGGTTGGCTTTTGAACAACTTTTAAGTTTTCCAACGGGGAAATATCAGGTGGGTTTGGCCATTTTACTTTTTGAGAATGGGCTTAACATTTTTACTTTNTTTTTTTGAGACAGAGTCTTGCTCTGTCTCCCAGGCTGGAGTGCAGTAGCACGACCTCAGCTTACTGCAACCTCTGCCTCCTGGGTTCAAATGATTCTTGTGTCTCAGCCTCCCAAGTAGCTAGGACTACAGGCAATCACCACCATGCCTGGCTAATTTTTTGTATTTTTAGTAGAAACAGGGTTTCGCCATGTTGGCCAGGCTGGTCTCAAACTCCTGACCTCAGGTGATCTGCCCGCCTCAGCCTCCCAAAGTGCTGGGATTAGAGGTAGGAGCCACTGCACCCAGTCCCCACTTTATTTTTCTTTACCCATTTGAGACACTACATATGAAAATGAATGTCTGTTCTGAAGCAAGATTTTGTAAGGGAGTTGGACATATTAAGTACTGATAATTAAAATTTAAGGCAAAAAAATGCCACAAAGAGATAGCTCTGGAGAGGAAACCTGAGGAGTATCAGGAATAAAATGTTGCAGGGGGGTGATCTGGGCAGAATCTAAAGAGAATAAGAGACTTCCTAGAAAACAAGGGAGGACAACATTGCTTGCAGGATCATTCTCAGATCTCAAGCAGGAGAGAGTGACTGGATCAGATTTGCATATTAGAAAGATCACTAATGCTGCACTGCAGATGGTGGAATGGTGGGGTGTGGCAGGGGAGAGGAAGGTCTAGGGTCCAAGTCAGGAGAGGCTGAGTTAACAGAGGGCAATGCAGATGGAGAGGAGAGGATGGAATTGAAGGATTCTTAGGGAGAAAGACAGGACTTGGTGACAGACTAAATATGAGAAGAAAAAAATACAAAGCCTTCTAGTTTGATTTCCAGTTCTCTTTGCTAAGTGGTCTTACATGTCACCCAGCTGAGATTTTTTAAAAATAAGGTGCAGTGGCTCACGCCTGTAATCCCAGCACTTTGGGAGGCCAAGGTGGGCGGATCACAAAGTCAGGAGATCAAGACCATCCTGGCCAACATGGTGAAACCCTGTCTCTACTAAAAATACAAAAAATTAGCCAGGCATGGTGGTAGGCGCCTATAGTCCTGTGATATTGTGCTGCAGCTGGTCTAGAGTTAGAGCCTGAACAACATCATTTTATAAAAGAAAAAGCTGTTTTTAAAAATAAGTTGTAATGGCTGCCCCATTCTCCTCACAATAACTGCTAGCCTTGGCTACTGTAAATAAAACTGCTAGTTTGCTCTGCAAACTAGCCACTATGTAAAGCTGCTTACCTTTTCTTATCAGTAACTGCCAGAATTGCTAGCCTTTGCTTACCGGCAATTGCCAGACTAAGCAGCCCAAACTAATGCCATCTTGGCCCCTGCGACTTGTGATACGTTAACTAAGGTCTGTGATTTCCACCTTACCCAGATAATGTGTAAACAAATGTTTATCTTGACTTCTGTAAAACACTTAAGTAACAAACGGAATGGCAAGAGTCCCCTGGCCCTTGGAATATCCAGAGCCCTCGTCTCCGCCCAGGAGATGATTTACAGAATCCACTAGCCCTTGGAATGTCTGAAGTCTTTTCATCCCCAATCCTGCTCCTCACCCCAACTCCCAAGGTGGTTTTTCGGGTATAAAAAGTCTTGGCACCCTCCTTTCGACACCACAGGTTGGAGAGACGTGAGTCCTCTGTGGTCGCCAGCATAATAAATGACCCTGCAATCTGGCATACTTTTGTCTTGGTTTTAATTTCTATGCTCGGTCCAGTACAACAGTCCCAGCTACTCCGGAGGCTGAGGCAGGGGAATCACTTGAACTGGGGAGGCGGAGGTTGAAGTGAGCTGAGATCATGGCACTGCACTGCAGCTTGGCGACAAAGCAAGACTCCGTGTCTCTCTCTCTCTCTCTCTCTCTCTCTCTCTCTCTCTCTCTC
>NW_016107791.1:1585555-1586924 GCF_001604975.1 Cebus imitator
CTGTCATTTATAGGAGCTCAAGTGCTGAGCTGTGAGCGCCATTGTTCATTCAGAGCTGATGGGCAGGTACATTTAAGTCTGCTGCAGCAGAACTTCTAACCCCCCTTTGGTTCAAAGTGGGAGGCATGCCACTTTTCCTTTCACTTAAACAGCTAGGGGCCTTTGTAGGGTTAGTAACTGGCCTAATTACAATATTGTTGTGTCTCAGGGAATAGGGAGGCTCAAGGAGAGAGAAAAAGATGAGGAACAGTCAGTTGATGGAGCAGTTAGAATACACCACAGGATTTATTTATTACGTTTGCTGTCTTATATAGGCACAGTTCATGGTGCCCCAAAATAATTACAACAGTACATCGAAGGTCACTGACCACCATAACAGATATAATAAGAGTTTAAAATATTTCAAGAATTATTAAAATGTAAACCAGAGACATAAGGTGAGTGCCATGCTGTGAGAAAAATGGTGCCAGTACACTTGTTTGACACAGGGTTGCCTTGCCACAAATCTGCAATTTCTGGGGGAAGAAAACTCACCAAAAATGCAATTATCTGTGAAGCACAGTAAGGTGAAGTACAAGAAAATGAAGTATGTCTTTACACGTGTATTGAAACATGTTATACCTGAAATATGTACAAGTTTTGTGTGTCGATCATAAATTTAAACAAATAGCAAAGTCAAATAATAGTAGTATGAAAACATTAAAAGAACTTTTTACAATTTGAGATAGTCTTGAATGCCTATGAATCAAATAACGTACTGAATTTCTGTTCTTCTATCTAATTTTCATTCTAATATCTAAGTCAAGTCATAAAAATAATTTTGTCTAATAGAATTATTTGCTGGGCCAATTAACACCTTAAATTATGATTAAACATTTACAAATTAACTGTCTCCCTGGGGAGCCTTACCTTGGGGCACATCTCTTCTGTATACATCTGTTGCTTGTTGCTATCTACACAAATTTCCTTATTTAAATGCAAGACTAAAAACTACCTGTAATGCTATTAAAGTTAGAAATATAGCATATGAAAATCTGTTGATTCTTAAAAATGTATTTTAAATTTCTGGGCTTAAATGTGTAACAACATAAACATTTGACTAATTCTGCTGCCATAATTAATATGGAAGCTTCAGTTTAATACGGTTACACAGATCTGAAAAAACAATTGCTGTAAGTCTAACAACGACAATGAGAAAATTATCAGAATAATTACCATCACGTTAACATCTGCACACAAAATGTTTAGAATAGTAAGCTAGGATTTGAACCTAGGAAATTTGGTGTTGGAGAGAAAAAATGTCCTGTTCCCAGTGAGTTCATAGTCAAATAGTTGCTGGGGAGAGGAGGAAAAGAAAAATGAAGTCACA
>NW_016107791.1:1588547-1590606 GCF_001604975.1 Cebus imitator
GCTTTGCATTTAAAGCAAAGCACAAATAAAAATATAACTACAAAAATGACTTCTATAATAATTAAGTTAAAAAATTAGAATGCCAGAGACCTAAAAGTTATTCTCATTCACAGGTGATATAAAGAGAACAACTTAGTTAAGTGAGGATGTTAACTACTGACCCAAGCTTTAGAAATGCAAAGGTCTCTAGAGGGATTCCTGGCTTTACAATTCTATCAGTCAATCAATCTAGCTATCATCCATCTCTCAAACAATCAAGTTATACTCAATCCTCAAAAACTGCATATTTACAAGTTAAATATATATATTTTAATCATAGAATGCAATATTTTGACATATTTATAAACTTGTGAACCCCTTGCAACAAAAATAATGAACATATCCTTCAGCTCCCAGAGTTTACTCATGTATCTCTGCAATCCTTTGCTCCCACATTTCCTCATTCCCCATTCTTCATACATACAGAATATACTCCTTTTTTGTCTTGGTTTTTGTTTCATCCAGAAAAAATATTTTGAGATTCATCCATATTGTTGCTTATACTAATAATTCATTTGTTATTGCTAAATAGCAGTCCATTACATATAATCACTTAAGAGTTTCTATATTTCTTGATGGATATTCAAAGCATTCCTAGGTTTCGGCTATTACAAATAAAACTGCTACGAACATCCATATACAACGTTATAATGTTAAAGGAGCGCAGTTTCAGAAAGAATATTTTCTTTCAGAACTTTGGTGTAGAATGGCTGAATCAAATGGTAAGTGTATATTTGACTAAGAAAATGCCAAAATATTTCATGAAGTAGCTGTATCATTGCACATTCCCACCAATGTTTTCTCCATAGACAAACCCTCCAAAGGCCTGGATGGAAAACCTCTCTGTAAATATTTCAGAATTCATGTGAGGGAGGGAGGCTGGATCTGGTACTCTTAGTAAACCCTGTTTCTAGCATGGCATCTCACTTCAGCTTTTACTGTGCCTCCACAACCTGGATTCTGACACTCTTTGACCCAGTTCCTACAGAGAATAAATTAATTATCTCCTGAGACATCAAAAAGAGGAAATTACTTGGTTGCATGAAGTCAGAGAAAGAGACACAGAGTCCAGTTGTCCTTTTACAGACTTCTAGGCAATGCTTCATTTTCAGTGTCATGATCCCTAACCCCCTATAGCTTCAGAAATACCTGGCATCTCCGATGTCTGAAATTTTCCAGGATTCTAAAAGATGAGTTAGTTTATTTCTCATTGGAATCTTGCTTAGCTTCCACTTAGGCAACACCTTCCTCCTTTCTGTAAAGTCAGCTATCACCTAGCAATTTTCCCTCTTCCAAAAGTTGGTTGACATCTCTTGCTCTGTCACTTAATGTGGTATTATATTTCTCTTATTGCCCAGCTGACACTTCAGCAATGTTTGGAGAGGGAGCAGACATAAACAACTGTATTGTTACAGTGATGGAAAGTAAAACAGCAAAACTCTTTCATGCAGATTGGTTATTAGACTTGGCTACTCCAAGTCTCCTGCCCCTTCTAGGATCTCTGAATGTCTCCCATGATTTAGCAACTAATGAGGTAATGTCTTGTGTAATAGGGGGCTTCTAGGCCCCTGCTCTAGCACTTACCTCTGTTTATTTTGATTGAGTGGCATGTGTTCTGATTGATCTGTAAGTTTCTTGAGTAGTCAGCATCTGGCTCTGATTGATCCTGTCCATAATATACTCTGCTAAATAATTTTGATATCACTCTTGAATAAAGGAACTCTAACCCATATCATCTGAGGAGGAATTGAATGAAATGAAGTATGAGGCTAAGAGAGCAGAGTTAGGAAGGATATTTTAATTATTTTAAAATACAGTAGGACTTAGTGACATGTTCAAAAAAACCCACAGATTTAGATCTAGGGCAGAATTCATTTCAATATGAACATGAACCTTCTAAAGGTTAAACCTTATCAAAGTTCAAATGAGCAGTTTTATTTTTTCCCTAACCTTGGGAAGAATAATGTAGCTACAATTATATCTATCTCTAATATGTTATATACAACATAATACATGATTT
>NW_016107791.1:1592301-1593933 GCF_001604975.1 Cebus imitator
AAAAAAAAAAAAAAAAAAAAAAAGAAATAGTTTCTCTTAGTGTGTAGATACTAAACAAACCAGAGCGTTCATGCCTTCCTCCTGGTAGGTTGCTGCTCAGTCAAGGACAACTCAGCTCCATCAGCAAGTAACTTCTGCCATCTAGTACCACGTATACCAGGAGACAACCTTCCTGGATGCCAGAAAGAATAGCAGGTACCCTCCCCTGTTGTTCAAGGAAGTCTTGCTTATTTAATCATCTTGTATGTTTGACGGTGATAGTAGCCATTCCTTCATAAAAACCCCATACCCCACCTAGAATGATGTGGTTAGGCTTTCCTGACCCAAGAAGCACATTCACGACAGTTGCTGTACATTTCTAAAAGATAAAACTATTTAGTCTTAACTTCATATGTAATACCAACATATGACTAAACATAGTTCATACTACGTTTAGTTTGGACTAAATATGTTTATGTGGGGATGGGGAGAAGAGGATCTAACTTTCCAAAGGCAAGTGATCCTAAAAGTAATATACTTAATTCACATTCACATACACGATATATAATATTTCAACCTGCAGCTTCTGCACTGAAAATTGTTGAGATTCCATAGTTTTTCAAAGTCAAGAGGTATATACTTGCTTTATATTTGTGTAACTAAAGAATCTAGTCCTGTGAGTATTTTTTCTAAAACAGTCTGTTACAGATGTAAATTAAAGTTGTTTCCAAGGAAAAGAAACCTGCTAGAAATGTGTTATTTTTTCCTTTTTTTTTTAAAAAAAATCTTTATTGAGTTATAATTAATATATCATGCAATTAATTCATTTAAAGCATACAGTAATAGCTTCTAGTATATTAATAAATGTGTACAACTATCACTACAGTCAACTGTAGTTTTCATCATCTCAAAGAAATTTCCATGCTCTTTATTTGTACACTCCCATTGCCCAGTGCCCCATCCCTAAGCTATCCCTGATATATTCTCTGTCTCTGTAGAATTGCCTATGCTAAACATTTCAGTAAAAATATTGCATAGTGATGTATATTAGTTCATTCTCACATCTCTATAAAGAACTGCCCAAGACTGGGTCATTTATAAAGGAAAGATTTAATTGACTCACAGTTCTGCATGGCTGGGGGGGGCCTCAGGAAACTTAGAATCATGGTTGAAGGGGAAGCAAACATGTGCTTCTTCACATGATAGCTGGAAAAAGACTTGTCAAGCAAAAGGTGGAAAAGCTCCTTATAAAAACTTCAGATCTCATGAGAATTCACTCACTATCACTAGAACAGCATGAGGGTAAGCACCTCCATGATTAAATTACCTCCCACCAGATCCCTCCCACCACACATAGGGATTATAAGAACTACAATTTAAAATGAGATTCGGGTGGGGACATAGCCAAACCATATCACAATGTAAGGTCTACTTGAGTGACTCCTTTCACTTGGCATTATGTTTTCAAGGTTAAATAATTTTGTGATGTGTATCACTACTTCTTTATGGCTGATAACCATTGTGTGGCTACCACATTTTAAAATTCATCAAGTTGACATGTGGATTGTTTCCACCTTTTGACTACTGTTAGTAATGTTGCTATATAAATGTATGTTCAAATATTTGTGTGATCACAGATTTTTATTCTTTTGG
>NW_016107791.1:1595378-1598016 GCF_001604975.1 Cebus imitator
AACTTTTATTTGCATTATCTATGTTTGTCTCACATGTGAATGCATATATTCAATGCCATTTTTATTGCTTACTTTTCCTTAACTCCTATGTTATGAGAACTGAAATTTATTAGACATGGCTTTTCCACACCTTTTTTTAAGAAATATAATTTCTGTGTTTGAAGAAGCCTGTGTTGGAGAACACTTCCCAGAGGCAGGACGGACATAAGTTGGTTTTAATGATGCATTTGCTTCCCTAGCCTAAAAATTAAACAGTACATGAAGTAAACCAAAGTTCTGTTCTCAGATTTGGAACACAGCACTTCTGGGACTGTTTCTTGGCAGCCTCTATAAATACATATAAGTTCACATTACAGTGTGACGTAGCAGGAAATTCTAGAAGTCAGTGGTCAGAATTAAGAGAAAGAGCCAGCTGCAGTGTCATGAGCCTGTAGTCCCAGCTACACAGGAGGCTTGAGGTGGGAGAATGGCTTTAGCCCTGGAAGTTTGAGGCAAGCCTGAGAATTTGAGGCAATCCTGGACAATACAGTGAGCCCCTATCTCTTAAAAAAAATGAATGAAATGAAACAAGAAGAGGATCTGATGTACCTGATTACTGAGAAAGTGCAGAATGCAAAGAGCCTGAAAGGGGAGATATTTTACATAGGCAAGTGACTCGAGGCATTTTCTGATTGGTCTTCTCCATGCTCCTTGCCCAGCAAGCTCCATGGCATTCACCTGAAAGCTACCATGTCAGTGAGTAGTTATGGGTGAAGGGCGTTGTGGGGGTCTTGGGGAACATGGCTAAAATGGGCCTATGACCTTCCCCCATTCATGTCACTTACTTCTCCTAAATCCATTTTCTGTGTTTGGTACCACTTATATTACTTCTTCACTAAGTGTCTACATTCATAAAGTTCCTACCATAAAAATAGGAATCTGTTTTCTTTAGAAGTTCACAGATTCTCAAGGAACAAAACAATGTATCAGTGATTAAAAGATTCACAGGAGGCAGTTACTGGATATTTCTTTTCTTAGCTAAATGTAATGTTCACTTATCTTAACTTTTAAGTAGCAAAGAGTAGGGATCCTTAACATCAATCTCAGTGTCTAATCTCTAAATTAAAGGTATTTAATCAGATTGTCAATAAAATTAATTTTATCTGTAAATTCTGATGATCTTGTGTGATTTCCTAAAACAAGCACAGGATTATTCAAGTATTGGACTCTGATGAAAAATGTGCACTGGCTTCCAATTGCCCTGGGTTTTAGACTGGCATTTAAATCTATTTGACTGATTTGCCCCCAGTCTTTTCTTCTAGCTTGCTTCCTACCATTTCTCAATACAAATCCTCCACTGACTTGGTCGGTCTCCTAGTTATACCACAAACATAATTTGCTTTCTTCTCTTTTCATCCTGTGTGCTTTCTCCTTCCTGTAATGCTCATTTTCTTATCCAAATACTACAGAGTATTTTTATTCTAGAGCCACATTAATCTCTTCTTTGCTCTTTGGGAAGACTGGGACTTTGGAGTGAGAGGATCGTTAGTAGCTTAGCCACTTTGGACCAGTTATTTACAACTTCTGTAGGCTTAAATTTCTTCATTTGAAAAAAGGGGCTCATAAAAGTACCTGGCTCATAAAGGTTTTGTGAGGTTGCCTCAAAAGCACTTAACGTGTTGGCACACAGTAAACATTCAGTGGATGATGATGTTGAGAAAGATGATGAATCTTGGCTTATATAATTGTGTATTTGGTCTTTGTCAGAATAGACATGCCTTATGTTTTAATTCATTTCAGTGTGAAAGATCTGGGGATCTCACTGTATTGTTTAATTTTTCTTCCTATACACCAGTGTGTGATTAAAAAAAAAATTTCCAAATGTCCCCTTCCACCTTTGTGAGAAAAATAAGCTAATCTCTGTGAAAAAGAAAGTCTCTCAGTGTTTGAGAGAAAGCAGCCAATTTCAGAACTACAACTTCTCTGGCTGTCTCCTTAGCTGTGCTCTATTTCTCAGAGTTTTTAGTCCATTCCACTTTCTCTTCAATTCTCCCTGGCTCACAGTAGTAAACTGAATCATGATTTATTAAAGTAAAATGAAATAATTGTATCATGCTTCTTACCTGCAAGCACACGAGTTTTGATGCCCTTCAAGAGGAATGTATTTGATGGGCAGGTGGTTGGTAATCATCCTACTCTCCCTCATTGGGTGACATTTAAATAATCACACTCAAATCTGCAGTAACTACAGAGGAGCATTTCAAGTGAATTACTGAGTATTTACTTCATACTACAGTTTAATGATTAGGCATACAGATAAATAAGGGAACATTTTCATGACATCCATGCTATTGAATGCAGTGAACATCGAGAATGCAACTTGATTTCTAAAAATTCCAATTACCAGTGAACAAAAAGAATACATCTGAATGGGAAATTTTCAATTCTTTTCCAGGTTCAGGTTGTCTGGCAGCTTATTTTTAGAGATGCCTAGGACACTGAAATAACCTATGATTCATAGGCAAATTCTTTTTTGATTTGGTAATTATGTCCACAAAAACCATAGAGTTAAAAAAAATCAACCCAGACTACTAGAATATTTTCCCTGAAGACCTCTCAGTAGAATGGGGCAGACATTTTTATTTTTAGTAATTATTTC
>NW_016107792.1:0-123756 GCF_001604975.1 Cebus imitator
TCTCTCTCTCTCTCTCTCTCTCTCTCTCTCTCTCTCTCTCACACACACACACACACACACACACACACACACACACACACACACAAGCTTGCCAATCAGAAGTATTTCTGTGTTTTAACATACAAGTAGCACATTTTATGAGAACTGCATGATCTGATCTTCATTGAGTTTTCTGGCCTCTTTTCTTGCCAACTCTCTCCTCCCCTCTGCTTTCCAGCTTCATTAAATGGCTTCTATTTCCTTCAGTGTGTCATGCTGTTTTATACCTCCCTGCTTTTCTCACACCACTTCCTTTGCCCAGAATAGATTCAGCCGTTGTTTTCTGCCTGGAAAATGTCTCAAAATTGCTCAAAAGCTACCTCATGCCGTTTTCTCAATGAATACTTTCCTACCTCTCCAGTATCAGGATCCTGGTTTATTCTTACCTCTTTCACTTTGATAAGTGAGTTTGTAACTCTTGGAATCATACTTGTAAAGCTGGGATCTATGCATTCCAGCACTTGGACACTGGTAGTAAGGTTAGAGTCTCCTGGCTTGTGCTATGGCAGGGGTGGCCATATCAAGTGTAGAAAATCTTCTTACTCCTGCTGTACTTTGAGTATAAGTAAATAAATACTCAATGAAATATTTGGACAGGAAACTGCACTACTTTCTAACAAAAGGCAGCTGAACATCCATTCAATGTTAAGTCAATTGCAGTCAACAGAACTTCCCTCTCTCTAGTGAAAAGATGAATAAACACTGTAACTAAATAAAATATGTAAAAGAGCAGGTAAAACATGAAATGAGTGATACCATTCTGGAAACCCAGAGAGCTTCCTCTTTGTAGGAGAAAGCAAAAGAAAATTCTATGGAATAATATAGTTTTCTGAACAAGATTCAAACACTTTTAAACCTAGAATCAAGAGTTGTAAAGAAAGGAAGTTGAGACCAAAAAGTAAGTCCTACGAGATTTGTGAAATGATGATAATGCCTCTGCTAGCTAATAATTTAATAATTATACTACCGACATTTGTCCATGATGACTTTTATATCACTTATTTCCCAAGACTTCTATTAAACAACAAAATAAATACTTTCAACAGCTCTATAATTATAAACAATTCTAAATATTTGTTTGGAATTGCACATTAACAATCCCAGATTTGTATTCACAATAAAATAGAGAGCGGGCCAGATGGGAGCTTATATATAGATGTGTTTCTCACATTCTAATTACCTGTGGTTGAAGATAACTCCCAAACAAGTTAGGCCTCCTTAGATCCACTCGTCAAGGGCCTGCCCCCAGTCCCTGCGCCTCATCTTTCACATGGTGCAGACAGAATGCCCAGGGCAAGGTCTGGAAGCAAAATGATGGAAAGAAGCTGAGGCTGGAGAGGCTATTGTGGAAAAGCACTCAGGCTTTTATATATTCTCAAGTCACAAATAGAAGAGGAAAACGAGTGAATACATTTTGTTTCATTTTATCTTCAAGGCAATATTACTTATTGTATAATTTTCAGTGCATTCTTCAGAATAATTTTACATTTTTCAGAATATAAAGTTTCACTGTTTCCCTGAAAATTTTTGCTTGTTATCTTCAGACCAAATATATCCTGTTCAGTTTTCTTTTTATTCTTTTAATTAAGAGTAAAGAATCCCTGTAAGAGTCTATCTAGTTATTTTTATTCTCTCTGGCCTGGGTATGAGTAGGTGAAGCACCTTGCTATCTTCCTTTTCTAAGAATCTATTCTTCTCAGCATTTGTATTTCTATAACACATAGCTCAAAGGAACAGCAGCTTATTTTCACTCTTGTTTGGGTTAATTTTGTCAAATTCATTTTTCTGAAATGATCCTCCAAAAAAAGAAGGAATTTATGGATATGTAATGTTGAAATGGAAAAATTCAAAATGCATATTGAAAAGCATTTTTAATGACTACTTCTTTTGAGGTACATTATCAGCATGGGCAGGAATGGCTTCTTTCTGCCTCCGAGGTCTCCTTCTCAGATGTTTCCTTTTCAGATGTGTCAGGTGTTTTCACGTCTTTAGTGTCACATGTAGGCAGAGTAGGTGTAACATTATATGGGATGATTTCAAGGGCCTGAGAAAATTGTCATACTCGCTTAGCTCTTGTCTCACTAGTTCTTATTATCTCTTTCATTCTAAAATAAGTAATACACTTTAAATTATAACTGACCTGACAGAAGTGGACAAGCTAAAATGCAAAAGTAGAAAGGATTTATCTCTTTCGTTCATGAGGTAAAGTTTTGACAAGGAGAGGTAAGGCATAGGTGTGTCACACAACAGAATGGCCTCAATGGTAGTACCTATACATAACAAGAGAAATGACACAAAGAAAGTCCAGGAATGCTAGGCAATATTTTGTTCACTTAAAAAAAAATGTAATCTTCAGGATTTATAGCCGACTGGGCTTAAAGATAATATTGCAATTAGTTTTAAGTTCCTTTCTAATGAAAGTAAATTAGAAGTTCCTTTCTAATGAAAGTAAATTAAGGTGAGTCCTTATTATTTTTTCCTTTTTCCCCCCTTTTTATTCTTTTCTCTTTCCAAAGAGAACAATGTTCTTAATGTCAGAGACAAACGTTTACCAAGCACTGTGATAGGTAGTAGAGTTTCAAGAAATAAAATCTTGGACACCAGAGAACCTTAACAACATTTATTCAGTACTGGTTCTAATTATGAAATTTAGCCTAGAGCCACCAGATATTTAAGGAAAGCCTCTGACATGAGGGAGATACAATAAGACAGTAAAAACCAAAGAACCTAAAAAGAAAGTAAACAACAGAAGAAAAAGTTGTTATTGTAACTAATATTATCTTATAGATATGCTGTTGCATTTATATTTTAGAAAAAGAGGAGGGCAATATAAAAAAATCAGAACAAAAATGGAAAGAAAATGCTTAGAATAAAATCATTATGACAAGCCAGGCAAGGTGGCTCATTTCTGTAATCCCAGCTACTCAGGAAATTGAGGCAAATGATGCACACCTGTAGGTAGTCCCAGCTACTCTGGAGTCTGAGGAAGGAGGATACTTTAGTCCAGGAGTTGGAGGTTGCAAAGAGCTATGATCATGACACTGCAGTTTAGCCTGGGTGACAGAGTAAGACCCCATCTCTACAAAGAAGAAAAGTACTATAATGCAATTTTTTAAAGTCAATAAGATTTTGGGATATGAATTTGAGGAACACATGTAAAATAGCAGAGGAGACTTAGAGCATCATGCACGAGGCCCTACATCTTCATAACTGGAATTTGAAAGAGCAAGAAGAAAAAAACAGAGTGATAAAAATTGTCAAAGAAACAGTATAAGGTTATTTCTTAAGACTTAAGGACATGCATTTCCAGAATAAAATAATCTATTAGGTGCTCAGACATTGAGTAAGGAAAAGACTCATTCCAAGGCACAACGTTGTGAAATATCAAAACCAATTGAAGACTTTTAAAAGCTTTCAGATAGAAAACTTGTATCTTATAAATGACAGAGAATAAGAATGGAATCAATTGTCCTAAAGATACTATAATCAGGAAGATACCGGAGCAATGTGTCAAAAATTTTAAGAAAATTATCTTAAAACCTAGACATCTATATGCAGCCACACTGTCAATTAAGTAAAAGGTAGGCTAATTTCAGTCTTCAGAAGTGGAAAGTCTCAGCATTTTACCTCTCACTCAACCCTTGATGGGAAATTAATGGAGGATGAGCTCCATGAAATCAAAGATACCAATCAACATAAAGAAGATATAAGATCCAGAAATTAGAGGGCCTAGCAGAAGAAACAGTAGAAGGAATTAATTCTATGTAGTCTGTAAAAAAAAAAAAAAGTCCCAGAATGCCAGCCACATAGAGAATCAGCCCAAATTTGGCAATAATTTGATGATGATTGAACTTGTGTGAGAAGCCACATATGAAAGTTAAATCCTCATTTTCTAGAAACAAAAGTGAATAACTTGTATGTAAATTTGAACAATTATGGAAAACTGTATAAAGTGTGCTATTATAAAATATGGGGGTACATAACAATAGACTGGATAAAGAAAATGTAGTACTTGTTTAGCATAGAATACTACACAGCCATAAAAGGATAAGATCATGTCCTTTGCACAACATGGATGGAGCTGGAGACTATCATCTTGAGTGAACTAACACAGGAACAGATAACCAAATACTGCATGTTCTCACTTAAAAATGGAGATTAGCATGAAATATACATGGACACAAAGAAGAGGACGATAGACACAGGACCTACTTGCAGGTGGAGGGTGGGAAGAAGGCAAGGATAGAAAAACTACCTATCGAGTGCTATGTGTATTAACCGGGTAATGGAATAATCTGTATGCCAGATTCTTATGACAAATAATTTACCTGTATAACAAAACTGCACATGTACCCCTGAACCTAAAATAAAAGTTAAAAATATAAAATAAATATGGGGCGAAATACTAAAATAGCTTTTAAGAGTAGAACATGGTGGTCTCTGTGAGGAAAAATTGTGGAAGACTTTGGAATGGACTGAAAAATCATGAGATGACTTCAATAAACGAACCTGTGTTGTGCAAGAGCATATTTTTCCAGATAGTAAATTTCCACAGGGCTCTTGCCTTTCACTGACTTTCAGCTAATTTGCAGTGATGCAGAGAAAGAAGTAATTTGCAGGAAACTAGTAATGCAAATAATGTCTAACGAGTTCACATATTTATCTGGTTTTGTGATTCTCCTTTAAAATGATTACCTTAGTAATTAATAAATAGAATATTTGTCATATATTCATTTTATATCTGGATGAAGGACATTATTTTACCAGTTTTGAAAATTATCCTTTGTCACCTCTGGGAATGCCCGTTAGAGAAGACTTTTGATTGTTATTACAGGTCTGTGTTAGTGTTTGACTTTCCTAACTAAGCAGCTATTGTTTTGATAAAAATTGCAATTAAATTTAAATGAGGTTTTTAAATGAAACATCAAGAAATGGTGAGAACTGTGTAAAATGCCCAGCAGTCTTAGATGGTGATATTTTATATCATAGGTAGAAGCAATTAAATAAACAAATGATGAGATACGTAAAAGAATGAACCTCTGAATAAGACTGTTCTTTCTTCATCTAGTAAGAAAACTACCTTATTCTTTGCTCCGTATTTGCTTTGACGCTTCCTTTCCACTTTGGCTGAGGCTTTTCCTCACCACTCCTGGTTACACCACTCATGACCCAGTATCTTCCTTTGGGAACCTAAGACACTGCTTTTTCTTTGTTTTTGTTTTCATTTTTACTGTTCAGAACTCACCTCACAATTTATATTCTTGAACGCTGCCTAGCAATTATCCAGTAAAGGAAACTCTGGGTATGAGCCAAATGAAATGACAACCTTATGCCACACTATAGTGTAAAAATACTACCAGGACTGGGTACAAAGCGTATTGTCATTTTATCAAACACAGAAGAAGAGGTATTTAGGGCAAGAGCTGTGTCTCCTGTATTAAGTTGTGTACAGCACAGAATATGCCCACAGTACTTGATCAATAATAATTCCATTCACTGCAAAAGTATCCAGCATGTTCTCGGCCAAAGTAAAGAAACAAAATAGCATGGACTTCAGTCTCAGAAAAGAATGTATTTAATATCTGATTTTGGATTACAGTATTTAACAAAAGTTACTAAAAAAGAGTCAAACAGTTTTATCTATGTAAAGTAGTCTGTGCTTTATAGAGCACTAAAAAAATAAATAAATAAATAAAGGAGTTTGTATATCTGACAAGTTTGCCAAAGACCTAGTTAAAAATGTTCATTTCTCATTCATTCCCAGTGACATCAAGAGATTCAAATCTTTTCCTTTTCCTTTCAGTGCTCAGTGGCACTGAAGTCAGTACTTTCCATTCCAGATAAACTAGAGAAAGAGAGTTGTTAAGTGAGAGCACTCTCCACATTGAAGCTTTGTTTATAAACAAAAACTAAAGAGCTCCAGTGAGATATTTTATATGGCAAATGGCTGACTTCAAAGTTTTTAATTGCATGATTTAGAGTATATCTAACTTCTCTGCCAACTGCATATCAGCAGTACAAAGTAAGACATCAGTAAAGGGAGACAGTGGAGAAATGGCTATTACTGCATAAAACACTGAAATGAGAGCAACGGTGGTACTTGTTTAAAGGCCACTGCATCCTAATAAGAAAAGAACAAGATTCCTGCAGTTCAAATTCTGCTGCTTTTCTTCATCCACAAAAGACTGACTAGCAACAGTAAAAATACTTTTAACATTTTCCTCCAAAAAAATGACTTTTGTATTGTCTGTCTAATTATTCTTTAAAGGTTTATGTATCCATGGCATCTGAAGACCTATTACTAGTTGGGAACCTTGGCACATTTAATAGTACCTAGCTCAGGGGGTTCTTGTGAGACATGAGCTTTAATACACAAAAGAGCCATACACTTCTGCAATTATAATAATACTTGTGAATATTGGGCTAAATTCAATAAATAAATTATAATAGATTATAAATGTCATCTTTACAATTGTTGAGTATATGGAAAGTTGTGTATAAGTTATTAAGTAGAGTTATGTTTTACATGACTGAAAGTTAATTATGAATCCTTTGTTAAAATAATTTCCTCCTAAGATTTTAAAAAAACTCAGTAAGCAGGACAAAGATTAATATAAGGTAGCATACAAGTTGTTATGAAATAATAAAATACAAATAGATAATCTTCACTAGATAAATCAGGGTCACAAGGGGAAACATAATTTTAAAATGTTATATCTTACAATAAAATAAATACAACTAAAACAATGAGCTAGAATCTGAAATTACAAAAACATATTTTAACAATATAGGCAAGGTTGGCAAGGGTACAGACAGATTGGTCCATGTGTGTTGCTGTAAGGAAATATCAGTGACCATGCCCTTTTAGAAAATAATTTGATAATTACATGAACACTTTTATAACTGCTAAGTTTTAGAGAATATATGGTAGATAAAATCATCTAAAATAATTTTTAAAAACCTGGATGAATAAGAGAGATGCTATTTTTAATATTTCAGAAAAATGTTAGCCACCAGAAATATATAAAAGGAAAATTATTAGTTCAATCAATATCTACTTGATATAAGGTTATGTGATATTAAAACAATGACCAAAAAATCATATAACCTCTTAAAAGAGTGTTTATTTTATATTATTATTACAGAAACGGGTCACAAAATTGTATCATACTATGTTTGGAACCAAGAAAATATATATCTTGTGATTAGATCAAACTAAAATCAGTTCCCCAAATGAAGTTATTTCATGAAAAGTTATATTTATCAGACATCCTGTTATAGTGAATATTTGATATCAATGCTGTTATATAGGTATATATTGTGTATCAATATTACAGTATTGACACATACTGTATTGATCAATGTATCTTTCAATACAGTATTAGATATATTTAATATCAATACAGTATTGTTATTTTGATATTACTTTTAATTTCTCCAACAAGAAAATAGTAATGAACTTGTAGGTAAACACAAGTAAGGTATTTCATGTATTTGGATTTTTGATTAGGTGTTCTCGAAGGGAGAATACAGTGAGGCATGACTCTAATAAGCAATTTTTTTTTTTTTTACTTATATGCCTTTTTTATTTTTTATTTTTGAGATGGAGTCTCGCTCTGTTACCCAGGCTGGAATGCAGTGGTGTGATCTCGGCTCACTGAAACCTCTGCCTCCCAGGTTCAAGCAATTCTCCTGCCTCAGCCTCCTGAGTAGCTGGAACTACAGGTGCATGTGCCACCACGACTGGGTAAGTTTTTGTATTTTTAGTAGAGATGGGGTTTCACCATGTTAGCACCATCCTGTTTTTAAGTTCTGGGGTACATGTATGGGATGTGCAGGCTTATTACATAGGTAAACATGTTCCATGGTGGTTTGCTGCACCTATCAACCCATCAGTTAGGTATTAAGCCCAACATGCATTAGCTATTTTCCCTAATGCTCTCCCCTCATTCCTGCCCTCCCCCAACAGGCCCCAGTGAGTGTTCTCTTCCCTGTGTCCATGTGTTCTTATTGTTCAGCTTCCACTTAAAAATATGTGGTGTTTGGTTTTCTGTTCCTGCATTAGTTTGCTGAGGATAATGGCTTCCAGTTTCATTCATGTCCCTGCAAAGGACATGGTCTCATTCCCTTTTATGGCTGCATAGTATTCCATGGTGTATATGTACCACATTTTTTTTATCCAGTCTCTCATTGATGGGTATTTTGGTTGATTCCATGTCTTTGCTATTGTGAATAGTGCTGCAATTAACATATGCATGTGTGTATCTTTATAAGTGAATGATTTATATTCCTTTAGGTATATGCCCCGTAATGGCGATTATTGGGTCAAATGATATTTCTGGTTCTAAATCTTTGAGGGATTGCCACATCATCTTCCACAATGGTTGAACAAATTTACATTCCCACTAACAATGAAAAAGTGTTTCTATTTCTCCACAACCTTGCCAACATCTGTTGTTTCTTGACTTTTTAATAATTGCCATCCTGAATGGCATGAGATAGTATTTCATAGTACTTTTGGTTTGCATTTTTCTATTGATCAGTGAGGTTGAGCTTTTTTTCATTTGTTTGTGGGCTACATGTATGGCTTTTTTTGAGAAGTGTCTGTTCATATCCTTTGCCTACTTTTTATTTATTTATTTATTGTAAATTTGCTTAAGTTTCTTGTAGATTCTGGATATTAGACCTTTGTCAGATGGGTAGACTGCAAAAGTTTTCTTCCATTCTGTAGGTTGTCTGCTTGCTCTGATGATAGTTTCTTTTGCTGTGCAGAAGCTCTTTAGTTTAATTAGATCCTATTTGTCAGTTTTTGCTTTTGTTGCAATGGCTTTTGGAGTTTCATCATAAAATCTTTGCCCATGCCTATGTTCTGAATGGTATTGCCTAGATTTTCTTCTAGGGTTTTTATAGTTTGGGGTTTTACACTTAAGTCTCTAATACATCTTGAGTTAATTTTTGTATGCCATTTTAAAGAATTTAATGCACCATTTGCAATACCAGTTTTAAGAAATATGAGCATGTCCATATAAGAAATGGAAGTAGTTACAATTTGGGACATTTTGAGATAAATGTGATTTGCCCAAATAATTCAACATTCTGCTATTCTCTAATGCTTTTTTTTAAATATCAAAAACCTATTATTGTACTAAAAAAACCTTCAGGCAAATATTCACAAAATACTGAATATCTGCACATTTACTCAAGAAGAGCACAGAAGAAAGATATGGACACTATTGATCATTTTCTAAACCTAGCCTTAACCAGGGAATGACAATCTGTGTAAAGAAGATTAGAATCATATAGCAAACAGATTCAGCCTAAGTACTTTGTTGTTAATGCCAATCTGAAAGACAATGCAGCATTTGGTTGCCCTGAGATTGCAGTCTCATATGACCAACTGCCTGCCAGGATGTCCTTACAGCCATCTCAAACCTGTTCTCATCAAGAATCCCAAACCTATTCTCATCAATCTTTCTCACATCTCCTCCTCCTGTGCTTTTCTCAATAAAGTCAGTAGCAATTACATTCTTCCACTTTCAGACCACAAACCCTCAGCTGCTCTCTCTTACTCCCCACATCACCACACCTTACTGATTCCAAATATATCCAGAATCTGACCAATTTTCATTAATTCCACCAATATCACTCTGGTGTAAGTCACCATCATGTTTCATTAACTTGTCTCTTTGCTTCTAATCTCCCAAGGTATTGTTGGTTCAACAGCAACAGGGATATTTTTCACTTTTTGTTTTCTGAAATGAGCCTTCATAGTTTAGTAAATTCTAAAGGTATGAAAAAATTGGAATATTCTGATGAACTTCCATGTTCTCCTAGCTACAGCAATCAATTACGACCACTCTTATTTCATGTATATCCATATCCCTCTCCTAACTTCCTGAACCCCTGGATTATTCTATACTGAATCCCTCATATCATATTACTTCACCTAGAAAGGTGTCACCTGGAAAGATTTCACCTAAAGGGATTTTAGCATACTTCTCCAATGGTTGAGGAGTCTTAAATAACCATAATATCATGATATATTTAAAATAGTAACAATAATTTCTTTGGATCATTAAATAACCAAATAGTACTTAAATGTTCTCAATTTTTATGTATGTATATGTGTGTGTATATGCAAATATACTCACACATGCAATACATATGCAAATATGCACAAAGGATTTAAATCAGGATCTATAATGTCTACTTGTTGCATTTGTTTAATATGCCTATCAGGTCTCTTTTAATTTATAGATACTCCTCTCTTCTTTTTTTTTTTTTTCATTTTTCTTTATTTTTTGGAATATTTGTTGAAGAAGCTAGATTGATTGTCCAATGGAGTTCTCACATTCTGGAGTTTTCCATTTGCATTCTTGTGGTAGAAGTTAGCAAATTCATTTACTCATACTTTAAATTGGTAGTTAGATCTAGAGTCTTGAAATAATAAAGTAGTTTGGTAAAACTACTTCATAGATGGTAGTGTGTACTTTAATTAGGAGACACAGAATATCCACTTGTTTCTTGCTATGATATTAGAAGTCAATGGTAATTCTAGCCTCAACCCATATTTCATTAAGGATCTATAAAATGGTGACATTCTAGTTGTATTTTTCCTTATACCTTTATCAGCTGGAAGAAAATAAATTTTCTCTCATTAACTAGTTTATCTAAGATGCAAAACATACAGCAACTTTAGATTAAATGTTATACACTTTTATATATTTCCAAAGCTTCAGTTAACAACCCCTATATTACAAAAGAGTTTCCTAACAATCTCTGGATTCCTAAAAAATTCTAAGTAACCAATGAATTTTTTTGTTTTTTTTTTACATTAATATAAATTCACGAATTACAATGTTTGTGTTTCAATTTATTGAAGTTATTATTCTTATTGATGCTCATATTATAACATAGTGGTCAGTAGGTACCTGTTGAAGATGGCTCCTAAGTCATTTGATGGGAACCTAGTGGGTTTTATTTCTTTAATTTCTGATATGACAGTTTCCAGGCTCATTTTGTACATTTCTTGCTCTGAACCTAGAATCAGCCATTTAAATGAGCCCTGCTCCCTTTTCCCGGTAAATGTGCTGTGGAGATGATAATCTAGGCACTACAAGTGTTCTTTGATGGGTGTTGTTTCTAGTACTTTTCAGTGGACACAACTCATTTGGGATATGACTTACTGTCTGAAGAGATGTTATTCTACTTATTCTCTCTCACTCTCTCTCATTTTCTATATTTCTCCTCTCCCCCCAAAAATTTGTGTGAAATTCTCTTGCATCTTTATGCACTATTCATGTTTAAGTGAAATGGGCTTTTCTTCTCTTCAAAGGAAAACACAGCTTTTAAGCCTCACATTCTAGATATTTCTCTTCAGTTATCTTAAAGCTTTCAAAAATATCTCGGAAGTTACTAAGATCTTCTAGCTCTTTCCTCTCCCTTGCTTTTAACAGTTTCTTCTCTTTCCTTGCCCCTGTTTGCCTTAAAGGTGGGCACACTGGAATTTCTCCTCAATACAGGGACTTAGATTAGAAAGGAGAATTCTCAGGGTCCAGACAACTCAGTCTTCCTCCCAGCTTGCACTCATCCATGAAACATAACCTGACAAAGCCACTTCCCAGTTTTGGATGCTGACCGCAAATTGACCCCCACTGAGCTTTCCTGCGAAACCCTTTCAAATGGGGCGTTTTCTGGTTCTCAGGTGTTGCATAATGCTTTTGCTTGCCTTCCATTTTTTTTTTTTTCCTGATTAGTTGCGGATACACTGCAGACCTTGTTGCTGTCAGTGGTTTTTCTGCATTCACTCATGATTTGGATTTGTATGGAAATCTTATACGCTGGTTTAGTTGCAGATGTTGTCTACAGGCTGTGATTTTGCTATCTAGTTGCTGTGTGTGTGTGTGTGTGTACCGGGAGGGTTTCAAAGAGTTAAAACTTGCACACACCCACTCTCACTCTCTCTCTGCTGTAGCTGCCATCTACCCAGACTAACCTTTATAAAATATGTCAAACCAATTTTTTACAAAGAAAAATGAATCACATTTTAATCAACGTGCATGATCTGCTGCTCTCTTCCCTTACTGCACATTATCGCTCCAACTTTATCTTATGGTACCCACCAGCAGATGTCATCAACACGGTCTCTTGTTGGACCTCAGATGTTAGCCTCAGACTTAACGCCCCAGAGTTTTTGCACCTGTTATTCCCATTGCCTGGCTTTGCCTCTGCGGTATACCTCCACGAATAGCCCCCTCTCTTCCAAGTCTTAGCACAAAGGGCATCTTAATGGTGAGGTCTTTCCTGTTTAAATGTATAATTTTCCCACCCTGGAAATATGTTTTAATCATTTACTTAAGTTTTCTATATTTTCCCAGTAGAAAGTGTTTTTTTTTTTTACTTGTCCCTTTTAATGTATTTAGCATTCTGAATCATAATTACTGATCAGTAAGTAGTCAGTAATTTCTGTGAGATTGAGCTGGATTCAATCATTTTAACAGTAATAGCCCCAAATATTGAGGAAATATCCAGCTCTGAGAGAAAATTAGACATGTGAACAAGTAATTATAAATATGATTCCTAATACAATGAATGCTAAAATCAGGATAGACAGTAGGTGCCATGCTATCAAACAATTAATCAGAAATAATTTTCCTTTAGCCTTTGCAAGTATGTTCACTACTATGCCGCTTTATATATCCTTTATTCAGAAAAAATAAACAATTTTATTTCTCGCTGCATAATGCAGCAGTGTATAGATTTGTATGTTTTTTTCTGGTAATCTCCCCACTGCCTGGAAGTTCTCTTTCTCAGTGTCATAACGCTAAGTGATTTCTAATTTTTAAGTTCCAGAGAAAAATTCCACCTCTTGTATACAGTCTTTTCTTATTTCCGTGTTGGAAGGAATCTCTTCTTCCTCTGCATTCTGATGGCATCATTCTGAAACCTCTTATTAATTTAATCACTTTGTGAGTACAAAATACATGTAGTTGTAAATGTCTCTGCTCTTGACTCATCCTAACCTATTCCTTACCTCATTTCTAAAAAAATATTTCTAGCTCCTGCTGAAGTGAATTAGTTTTGGTTTTGTGTGGAAGCTAATCTGTGCTTCACTAATGACTTAATATATTAATTCTCCTAGAGGACACTTTGAGATTCCTCTCTCCTTTAAGACCCTGATATACCACGTATGTACATCCATGTTATGGGTGAAACATTGTTGTATTTACTTATTTACAAATCTGACCCACCCTGTATTTTACCCTTGAGTGCAGGGGCTTTATATGATTTCCTACCCCCAATTCCAATCAAATTCTGGCATAGAGCAAACATTTAATAAGTGTTTGTGGGTAGAAAGAAAGGAAGAAAAAAGTAAGCAAGAAAAGAGAAAAGACAGAAAATTTAGCCAGAAGCAAAATAGCTTAAATTATTTAAAATGTTCTTTAATTATAGATAATTCCAGAGATTGACTTGAGGCAAGTATTTTAGGGCCCTTGACTCTCCTAAAATCACAACCTAGGTAATATCCTAGTGAAACAAATGCAAGTAAGACACTGTGACCTATTTTGATCTCAGACCAATTTTCCTTGCATAGCATGATTACAGGTGGAGAGACACTTCTTAGCAGCCTTCCTGTGCCCATAATTAATCACTCTTTTAACCACATTTATTCATAGAATCAAGAAAATCAGTATTTGAATTTGTATCATTTAAAAATATTAATTCATTTTCAAAAATTGTTTGTTGATTGTTTTGTTCCTGTATTAGACTTCATGTACTTCTAGGGAATTAGAAAGAAATTAACAGTAGGAAGTAAGTACCTACATTAAAAATTGCAGAAAAGGTGTTTAGAACATAGGTAATAGTCTTACAACAAGGAGATGCAATATAAAACTATGAGCAATCATTGATCTAGATCTCATATCACCCCTTTCCCCCCTCTTCTTCCTACTATATACTTTAAAACTTGAATCTCACTTTTTAAAAGGTAAAGTTTTACCTTTAAGTTAATTTTTTTGCATCTTTTATTCCAAGAAATGGGGAGGTAAAAAATAACGAAAATAGAGTATGGAAGTCTATTTTTTTCCCCTCAACTCTCATACCACGTAACTCAGTACATTTGGCTCATTCATCAAACTGTAGATTTGACGTAATTTTCTTTTAAGGTCCTATAAACTGAGAATATTATGAGAAAATGATACCCCATTTTATCAGAGAAAAACAAAGGGAGGCTTTATTTAAAGAGGACTATGTTAAATATATTTTCATTCACCAAGGTGAGATAGAGGAATACAAGAAATTACAAAGAAGAAAGAAAGCATCCCTCCTTTCAAGAAGAAAATCATCTTAATAAAAATAATCAAGCCATTACAAACCAGTTAGATTAGATTTTAGTTTCTAACTAATGAAGCCTAAGTCAGCCGTGAAAACAGCTGAGAACCGGTCACTTTTACCTTGTTCCATTATCATGGATTCAACCTCTGACTTCAGCTAGACAAGAGATTTGTTAGGGGTCTGACAAGAAACCCACAATACAGTGGGAAGCAGTTGTCAATAGCAAGAAAACAACATACACACATGCCCTCATGGTACTTCTGTAAACTCATTTTATTGAAAAGGAAAAAACAACCCATTAATGCTTATGAAATAGTCACTGATTGTATTTAAATTAACGGGAGTGAAAGCATTCACTAATCAGAAGTTTGATTGATGGATGACTCAATATTCAGCATCTTCTCAAATATTTGAACCTAAACTTGAGGCCACTGATTGAACATAAATGGTTGTTTCTTTTCTATCATTTGGTTCTATTCAGAACATGAAACATGTTCTTCATTTAAAATGTGTTCAAATCTAATATTGGAAAATCCTCTAGAGCCTTGTGTTTGCCTTAATTTATGCTTTTAATATTTTTTATTGCTTTTCTAAAGCAATGCACACATTTAAAATAGAAAAAGAAAATCCCACGAATTGCAACTAAGTGTAGGTAAGATATATAGTTTGGAATCTAATTTATTACTAAAGCATTATTAAGACAGAGTACAAACTATTGCTTAGGAATATTAAAGCATTAATTTTAAGTTTCATTATTTAGGAACATAAGAAAAGTTCAATGTAATTCTAAAAAATGTGCATTTAATTCACTGCTGTAAACATAGGTTGAAAATATAAACTTTCATAGAGAAAAGCCAACAGCATTTTAATCTTGTGTAGATATAACTGATAGTAAATCTTGGTTATGACATTATTAAAATAGAGAAAATTATGCCATTCTAAAAGACCTGCATTGAATCATATTGTGTAGTATATGTCCATAAAAATAGTGTAGACATACTTTATGCATTTCTCAAGTCATAATCCAAAAACCTTTATTTAGTTCTCCTACATGTAGAGGCACAATTTTGTGTAGAATATGGTTTTCATTCCTAATCAAAAAAAAAAAAAAAAAAAAACTAGAGCAGCCTAGGAGGCAGGATTTTGGAAGTTAAAAAAAAAAAATGGCATGTGACTCATACCTTAATTTGCTGTGTCTTTATCATGGAACTTTGGGTAAGTTATTTTACCTCTCTAAACCCCAGTATTCTCACCTATAAAAAAGATTACACTAGTACCAGAATGGTTTTAAACCAAATGAAATAATGTAGGTACATTAATTTGCAAAAGCCTCAGTATAAAAATTTAACAAATGCTAGAATTATAATTAGTAATATTATATTGCCTATGTTTCATTGTAACATTGCTACAAAAAAAGTAGACATCAATGTTATATACTTTTTTATTATACTTTAAATTCTGGGATACATAGGCAGAAAATGCAGGTTTATTACATAGTTATACACCTGCCATGGTGGTTTGCTGCATCCATTCCCCCAATCATCTGCATTAGGTATTTCTCCTAATGTTATCCCTCCACAATCTCCCCACCCCCTGCTAACCTTCCCATAGCTCCATTGCCCCCTTACAGGCCCCAGTGTGTGATGTTCCCCTCCCTGTGTCCATGTGTTCTCATTGTTCAACACCCACTTATGAGTGAGAACATGTAGTGTTTGGTTTTCTGTTCTTGTGTCAGTTTGCTGATAATGGTGGTTTCCAGTTTCATCCATGTCCCTGCAAAGGACATGAACTCATCCTTTTTAATGGCTGCATAGTATTCCATGGTGTATATGTGCCACCTTTTCCTTATCCAGTCTATCACTGATGGGCATTTGGGTTGGTTCCAAGTCTTTGCTACTGTGAAGTGTTGCAATATACAAACATGTGCATGTGTCTTTATAATAGAATGATTTTAATTCTTTGGGTATGCACCCAATAATGGGATTGCTGGGTCTAATGGAATTTCTATTTCTAGGTCCTTGAGGAATCGCCATACTGTCTTCCACAAGGGTTGAACTTAATTTACATTCCCACCAACAATGTAAAAGTGTTCCTATTTCTGTACATCCACTCTAGCAACTGTTGTCTCCTAATTTTTTAATGATCGCCATTCTAACAAGCATGAAACGGTATCTCAATGTGGTTTTGATTTGCATTTCACTAATGACCAGGGATGTTGAGCTTTTTTCATATGTTTGTTGTCTGCATAAATGTCTTCTTTTGAGAAGTGTCTATTTATATACTTTACCCACTTTTTGATAGGGTTTTTTTTTTTTCTCTTGTAAATTTCTTTAAGTTCTTTATAGTTTCTGGATATTAGCTGTTTGTTAGATAGGTAGATTGCAAAATTTTTTCCCATTCTGTTGGTTGCTGGTTCCCTCTAATGATAGTTTATTTTGCAGAAGCTCTTAAGTTTAGTTAGATCCCATTTGTCAATTTTGACTTTTGTTGCCATTGCTTTTGGTGTTTTAGTCATGAAATGTTTGCCTATGCCTATGTCCTGAATGGTATTGCCTAGGTTTTCCTCTAGGGTTTTTATGGTGTTAGGTCTTATGTTTAAATATTTAATCCATCTGGAGTTAATTTTTGTATAAGGTGTAAGGAAGGGATCCATTTTCATCTTTCTGCATGTGGCTAGCCAGTTTTCCCAACATAATTTATTAAATAGGGAATCCTTTTCCCATTTCTTGTTTTTGTCAGATTTGTCAAAGATCAGATGGTTGTAAATGTGTGACATTACTTCTGAGACTGTTATGTTACATTGGTCTATAACTCTGTTTTGATACCAGTACCATGCTGCTTTGATTACTGTAGTCTTTTAGCATAGTTTGAAGTCAGGTAGCATAATGTCTCCAGCTTTGTTTTGTTTTTGTTTCTTTGTTGTTGTTGTTGTTTTGCCTAGGATTTTCTTGGCTATATGTGCTGTTCTTTTTATTCCATATGAAATTTAAGATTTTTTTTTCAATTCTTGAAGAAAGTCAATGGTAGCTTGATGGGGATAGCATTTATCTATAAATTACTTTGGGCAGTATAGCAATTTTCACGATATTGATTCTTCCTAAGGATGAGCATGGAATGTTTTTCCATATGTTTGTGTCCTCTCTTATTTTCTTGAGCAGTGGCTTGTAGTTCCTTGAAAAGGTCTTTTACATTCCTTGTTAGTTGTACTCCTAGATATTTTATTCTCTGTAGCAATTGTAAATGGAAGTTCACTCATGATTTGGCTCTCTGTTTATCTGTTATTGCTGCATAGGAATGCTTGTGATTTTTGCACATTGATTTTATATTCTGAGACTTTGCTGTAGTTGCATATCAGCTTGGGGAGATTTTTGTCTGAAACAATGGGGTCTTCTAAATATATAGTCATGTCGTCTACAAATAGAGACAATTTGATTTCCTTTTTTCCTGATTGAATACCCTTTATTTCTTTTTCTTGCCTGATTGCCCTGGCCAGAACTTCCTTGTTGAATAGGAATGGGGAGGGAGGGCATTCTTGTCTTGTGCCAGTTTTCAAAAGGAATGCTTCCAGTTTTTGCACAATTGGTATGATATTGGCTGTGGGTTTGTCATAAATAGCTCTTATTATTTTGAGATACATTTCGTCATTACCTAGTTTATTTAGAGTTTTTAGCATAAAGGACTGTTGAATTTTGTCAAGGGTCTTCTCTGCATCTATTGAGATAATCATGTGGTTTTCATTTTTGGTTCTGTTTATGTGATGGATTACATTTATAGATTTGCAAATGTTGAAACAGTCTTGCATCCCTTGGTTGAAGCTCATTTGATTGTGATGGATAAGCCTTTTGATGTGCTCTTGGATTGGTTTTCCAGTATTTTACTGAGGGTTTTCGCATCAATGTTCATCCTGGATATTAGCCTGAAAGTTTCTTTTTTATTTGTGTCTCTGCCAGGTTTTGGTATCAGAATGATGTTGCTCTCATAAAGTGAGTTATGAAGGATTCTCTATTTTTGTATTGTTTGAAATAGTTTCAGAAGGAATGGTACCAGCTTCTCTTTGTACCTCTGGCAGAATTTCGCTGTGAACCCATCTTGTCCAGGACTTTTTTTGTTTGGTAGACTTTTAATTGCTGCAGGGAGTGTAAGTATCCAGGAATTTATCCATTTCTTCTAGATTTACTGGTTTATTTGCATAGAGGTGTTTGTAGTAATCTCCCATGGTAGTTTGTATTTCTGTGGGAATGGCGGTGATATCCACTTTATCATGTTTTTTTATTGCATCTATTTGATTCTTCTCTCTCTCTTTTTTATTAGTCTGGCTAGCAGTCTGTCTGTCTTGTTGATCTTTTCAAAAAACCAGCTCCTAGATTTATTGATTTTTTTGAAGGGGTTTTTTTGTGTGTGTGTCTCTATCTCCTTCAGTTCTGCTCTGATCTTATTTCTTGACTTTTGCTAGCTTTTAAATTTGCTTGATCTTGCTCCTCTAGTTCTTTTAATTGTGACGTTAGGGTGTTGATTTTAGATAATTCTTTGCTTTTCATATGGGCAGTTCGTGCTATAAATTTCCCTCTAGACACTCCTTAAAATGTGTCTCAAAGATTCTGGTACATTTTATCTTCATTCTCATTGGTTTCAAAGCACATCTTTATTTCTGTCTTCATTTCATTATTTATCCAGTAGTCATTCAGGAGCAGGTTGTTCAGTTTTCATGTAGTTGTGCAGTTTTAAATGAATTTCTTAATCCTGAGTTCTGATTTGATTGCACTGTGGTCTGAGAGATTGTTATGATTTCCCTTTTTTGGCATTTGCTGAGGAGTGATTTACTTTCAATTATGTGGTCAATTTTAGAGTAGGTGTGATGTGGTGCTGAGAAGAATGTATATTCTGTGGATTGGGGGTGGAGAGTTCTGTAGATGGCTGTCTATTAGGTCTGTTCGATCTAGATCTTTGTTCAAGTCCTGGATATCTTTGTAAATTTTCTGACTTGTTGATCTGCCTAATATTGACAGTGGAGTGTTAAAGTCTCCCACTATTATTGTGTGGGAGTCTAAGTCTCTTTGTAGGTTATTAAGAACTTGCTTTATGTATCTGGGTGCTCCTGTATTGGGTGCATATATATTTAGGATCATTAGCTCTTCTTGTTGCATTGATCCCTTTACCATTATGCAATGCCCTTGTTTGTCTTTTCTGATCTTTGCTGGTTTAAAATCTGTTTTGTCATAGACTACGATTGCAATCCCTGCTTTTTTTTTTGACATTTTCTTGGTAAATCTTTCTCCATCCCTTTATTTTGAGCCTATGTGTGTCTTTGCACATGAGATGGGTCTCCTGAATACAGCATACCAATGGGTCGTGACTTTTTATCCAATTGCCAGTCTGTGTCTTTTGATTGGGACATTTAGCCCATTTACATTTAAGGTTAATGTTGTTATGTGTGAATTTGATCCTGCTATTTTGATGCTAGCTGGTTGTTTTGCTCATTAGTTGATGTAGTTTCTTCATAGTGTCTATAGTCTTTTCAATTTGGTATAGTTTTTCAGTGGCTGGTACTGGTTGTTCCTTTCCATGTTTAGTGCTTCCTCCAGGAGCTCTTGTAAGGCAGGCCTGGTGGTGATGAAATCTCTTAGCAGTTGCTTGTCTGTAAAGGATTTTATTTCTCTACTTATGAAGCTTGGCTTGGCTGGATATGAAATTCTGGGTTGAAAATTCTTTTTTTAAGGATGTTGAATATTGACCCCATTCTCTTCTGGCTTATAGAGTTTCTTCCAAGGGATCCACTCTGAGTCTAATGGGCTTCGCTTTTTGGGTAATCCTACCTTTCTCTCTGGCTTCCCTTAGCATTTTTTCTTTCATTTCAACCCTGGTGAATCTGATGATTATGTGCCTTGGGGTTGCTCTTCTTGAGGAATACCTTTGTGGTGTTCTCTATTTCCTGGATTTGAATGTTGGCCTGCCTTGCTAGGTTGAGGATGTTCTCCTGGATAATATCCTGAAGAGTGTTTTCCAGCTTGGATTCATTCTCCCCATCACATGCAGGTATACTGATTAAATTTAGATTTTTTTTTCACATAATCCCATATTTCTTGGAGGCTTTGTTCATTTCTTTTCACTCTTTTTTCTCTAATGTTGCCTTCTTGTTTTATTTCACTGAGTTGATCTTCAATCTCTGATATCCTTTCTTCAGCTTGATTGGTTTGGCTATTGAAACTTGTATATGCTTCATGAAGTTCTTGCACTGTACTTTTCAGCTCCATCTAGTCATTTATGTTCTTCTCTATGATGGTTATTCTAGTTAGCATTTCATCTAACATTTTCTCAAGATTCTTAGCTTCCTTGCATGTGGTTAGAACATGTCCCTTTAGCTCAGAGAAGTTTTTTATCACCCACCTTCTGAAGCCTGCTTATGTCAATTTGTCAATTGTCATCCAGTTTTGTTCCCTTGCTGGTGAGGAATTGTGATCCTTTGGAGAAGAGGCATTCTGGTTTTTGGCAGTTTCAGCCTGTTTGCACTGGTTTTTTTCCATCTTCATGGATTTATCTACTTTTGTTCTTTGAAGTTGGTGACTTTTGGATGGGGTCTCTGAGTGGATGTCCTTTCTGTTGATGTTGAAGCTATTTCTTTCTGTTTGTTCATTTTACTTCTAACAGGTCCCTCTTTTGCAGGTCTGTTGGAGGTCCACTCCAGACCCTACTTGCATAGAAATTACCAGCAGGGGCTACAGAACAGCAAACTTTGCTGCCTGTTTCTTCTGGTATCTTCATCCCAGAAGGGTAACCACCAGATGTTAGCCAGAGCTCTCTTGTAGGAGATGTCTCTTGGTCAGGATAAATAGGGGTCAGGGAGCCTCTAGAGGAGGTAGTCTGTCCTATGTCAGAGCTCAAGTGCTGTGCTGGGAGGTCTATTCTTGCCTTCAGAGCTGCGGGACAGGGATGTTTAAGTCTGCTGAAGCAGAACCCACAACCACCTTTCTTCCCAGGTTGTGTGTCCCAGGAAGGTGGGTGCTTTATATGTGAATCCCTGATGGGCTGCTGTCTTTTTTCCAAGATGCCTTGCCTGGCCAGACAGGATTCTAGTCACAGTCTGCCTGCAGTGGCCTTACGGAGCTGCCGTGGCTCTGCCCAGTTGCTGTGTAAACTTCCCAGTGACTTTGTTTACACAGGCGTGGTTAAAACCTCCTACACAAGCCTCAGAAATGGTGGGTGGCCCTCCCCCAGTGAGGTCAAGCATCCCAGGTTGGGATCCCAGACTGCTGTGCTGGCTGTAAGATCTTAGCTTGCTGGTCTTCATGGGGGTGGGACCTACTGAGCCAGATCACTTGGCTCCCTGGTTTCAGCCCCCTTTTTTTCAGGGAAATGAGCAGTTCTGTCTCGCTGGTGTTCCAGGTGCCACTGGGATGTTACGGAAAAAAAATCGCTGTGGCTAAAAGGGCTGCCCAGTTTTGTGCCGGAAACCCTGGGTGCTGGTGTTGTAGGTACTGGAGGGGATCTCCTGGTCTGTGGGGCACTGGTGTTGTAGGTACCTGAGGGAATCTCCTGGTCTGCAGATTGTGAAGACCATGGGAAAAGTGCAGTATCTGAGTCAGAGTGCCAGAGTGTCTGCAAAAGTCCCTAATGGCTTCCCTTGGCTAGGAGAGGGAGTTCTACTGTCCCTTGCACTTCCCAGGAAAGGCAAAGCCCAACCCTGCTTTGGTTTGCCCTCCTTAGGCTACACTCACTGTCTAACCAGTTCCAATGAGATGAACCTCGTACCTCAGTTGGAAATGTGGATATCACCAGCCTTTTGGTTCATTCTTGCTAGGAACTCTAGACAAGAGCTGTTCCTTTTTGGCCATCTTAAACATTTTTATCATTCATTACAAAACGTTCTCATGATGGAGAATTTGCTTTGTTTTATTTTCAGTCATAAAAATGTCACACAATAGAATCCAAAAAACACTCATTGTAAAAATTCAGACAATGCAGAAATATATGGATATGTAGTAAATGGTGGAAGTCTTCCTATACCTTTCATCACTTAATCTTTCTCTATCCTAGAGACTTCCGCCATTTACTACATTCTGTTAGCTAGACTTACTTTTAATTTAGGATCTATATATTTAACAAACTTTATCAGCCATTTGTTCACCTAACCCTTTCTTTATCTTTTTTTTTTTTTAAGGTTTTATAAAACTTGTGTTCCAGCCCGGGCTGTACTCTTTCTAGGATAAGGCATAAAGCTATCTGAATTTGTTAGCCAGTATAAAAATCAAAGAATAATATATATGTCTTATCCCCAGCATGTGGGATTGCTCTCAGTATCAAAAATACAGTTATGTATAAGATCACTTTGTAAAACACTATGCATGTTTACTCTTTTATTCAGGAAATTATTTCTTGAGTGCCTTTTAAGTGCCAAGTCCTTTTCATGGCACAATGTTAAGTGTTTCTAAAGAGAGAGGGATTACTGAGGGCTAAAGTAATATGCCTTCAAAGTGGGTGGAATTTTGTATTGAAAATCAGAAGCCAGAAAAATCTGAAAGAGAGAGGGATATAATGGAGATTTTAGGTTAGAAAAATAGAGAAGCCTAATGTACCTCAAAATTTGAATGAATTTGAGCAAACAGTGCTCATCTGGTTTGAGCAAGAGCTTTCTCTGTTCTTTCTTTAAGTCCCTATCTTGGACATATTTTGCACAGCTTAATTAAGCTTAATTATTAGATTGGTGCAAAAGTTATTGCAGGTTTTGCCATGAGATTGGCAAACACCACAACTTTTGCACCAACCGAATACATTTATTTACATGTTTTTCAAACTATGAAAAACAGACTTTTATATCATTTTTGCACCTACTCACCAGAACATTTAAATCAAAGTTGATTGTTTCACTTTTTAAAAAATGTAGAAATTGACTTAATTTCATTGTAGTGTAAGATACACATTTTCATCATTAAATTCTCCACGTTTGTGGTCAGGGCTGCTAACTGTTGAAGTCACATTGCTGTCTCTATAGCACCTTAAAGAGTTGAAGCCAGACAAACATACTTCTCATACCAAAGTTTGGATTCTACAATATAGTCAGTGGAGTAGTATTTCCCTAAGGATGATTTCTATCTTCAGAACTAGCCTCCCACTTTATTTTGACAAAAATCAACACCCATCTGTTTATGCAGTCATTTGATTGCGTGGGAATTTTGACAAATCCATGCCCAGATACAGAACTGAATCCTTTTTATAGTCTCATGCATCTTGTAAATCAACAATATGAACATCTTAAAATAATACATTTTTCTGAGTTGAACAATTAAGGGATAGGCTCAAGATGAAAGCCTGTCAATCATTCTGCATATGTTAGAGATTACCTTTAGTTACTTTTGAATTATAAAAATTGGCTAAAAAAAGAGAGGCAGATTTCAAGGGTCAGTAGTGTATAAATAGGCACATAATTTGGTTTTGAAACCCCATCTTTGTGGCAGTAACATTCCTCTGGCTACACATTTGAAATTTCACTAGTGTGAAGTTTTTGGCTCTATACTTATCCTTATTCTGTAATCCAAATCCTTTATGTACTGTGAGATTGGCAAAACAGTACCCTCTCTGTTCCACTCCAAAAGAACTTTCTCCATTTGTCTGACTAGTGCAGGCGTTGGGGTTAAAGGGGACTGAAAGGATACAAGAGTGAGAATCATTGGTCAGACTCAAGACACAACTAAAAAGTTTTAAAATTTAACTGCCTTTAAAAGTTGCTTAACTTCCTAGCTACTTGAGAGGCTGAGGCAAGAGGATCACCTGAGCCCAGGAGGTCGAGACAGCAGTGAGCTTTGATCACTCCACTACATTCCAGCATGGGTGACAGAGCGAGATTCTATCTCTAAAAAAAAAGTTTTAATAATAATAATAAAAAGGTAGCTAAACTTTTATCTCAGTAGTAGGAGTGACTAATTTTTCAACTAGATTAGCAGTGGACAATTAATTGCTGAGCGAGAAAGGTCATTTTGCATTTTTTGGTCCTGTTATTACTTTTAATAAATTTCAACCTTTATTATAGATTAAAGAGTACACCTGCACATTTATCACATGGGTAAATTGCGTAACATTGTGACTTGGGGGTCCCAATGATTCCATCACCCAGGCAGTAGGCATAATTCCCAACAGGCAGTTCTCCAGCCCATGCCCCACTACATCCCTTTCATTCTAGTGATCTCCAGTGTTTATTGTTCCCAGTTTTATGTTCATGTGTATGCACTGTTTATCTCTTGCTTATAAATGGGAACATGTACTATTTGGTTTTCTGTTCTTGCATTATTAGTTCACTTAGGTTAATGGCCTCCAGCTCTGTCCATGTTGCTGCAAAGGACAATATTTTTTCTTTTTTATGGCTACATAGTAATTCTATAGCATATATGTACATTTTCTTTATCCATTGCACCATTGATTGACACATAAGCTGATTTCATATCTTAGCTATTGTGAACAGTATTGCAACGTATGGGTTGCATATGTCTTTGATAGAATGAATTATTTTCCTTTGGGTATATACCAGTATACCCAAAGTGTGGGATGGCTGTCAAATGATAGCTCTATTTTAAGTTCTTTGAGAAATCTCTAACAGCTTTCCATCGTGGCTGAGCTAGCTTGCATTCCCACTGACAGTGTATAAGCCTTCCCTTTTCAGTCTTAACCACACTGGTTGCTTTTTGACTTTTTAATAGCCATTATAACTGGTGCAAGATGATTTGTGGTTTTGATTTGCATTTAACTGATAATTAGTGTTAATGATTATATTTTTGTATGGTTCTTGGCCACTTGCACATCGTCTTTTGAGATGTGTCTGATTCATGTACTTTGCCCATTTTTTTAAATTAGATGTTTGTTTTTGTTGCTGCTTTTGCTTGTTGATTTGTTTAGTTCTTTGTAGATTCTGGATATTAGACCTTTGTCAGATGCAAGTTTGCAAATATTTTCTCCCATTCTGTTGGTTGTTTACTTTGTTGGTAGTATCTTTGGCTATGCAGAAGCTCTTCAGTTTAATTAGGCTCCACTTGTCAAATTTGGTTTTGCTGCAATTGCTTTTGGAGATTAGCCATAAATTCTTTGCCAAAGCCTTTGTTGAGAGGGTATTTCCTAGGTTTTCTTCTAGGATTTTTATTGTTTGAAGCCTTATATTTAAATCTTTAATCCATCTTGAGTTAATTCTTGCCCATGATGAGAGATTGGGGCCCAGTTTTAATCTTTTGCATATGGCTTTCCAGTTATCCTAGAACCATTTATTGAATGAGAAGTTCTTTTACTTTTGCTTATTTTTCTTAATTTTATTGAAGATCAGATGGTTTATTTCTAAATTTTCTATTCTGTTCCGCTAGTTTATGTGTCTGTTTTTTGTACTGTTTTATTATTATTATTTACTACTCCTTAAGGAGCAGGACTAATCCGTGGGTGATGTGCCCAGAGTTGCACCATGCTATTTTGATTATTATAGCCTTCTAGTATAGTTTGAAGTCTTATCGTCAAACAGAAAATATTATTAGCCTTACAGAAGGAAAGTTATTCATCCAAAATATTGACTTGTTGAACTTTGTAACTATAAACCCTGAAATTACAGTGAAATAAAATCTGTATCTTTGTCAATCCATGGATGCATTAATGCCTCAATTTGATGATCTGCTCCTTTTTTTATACTGTATACATATTTTATAAGCAGGAGTCAATCAGAGCATAAAAATTATCTATCATTGTAAAATAATATTTAAATAATGTACATGATTGGTTGAGAAACTGCAGTAAACCTGTCTTTACAGTTTGAAAAATACACATTTCAAAAGCTCATTTACTGCCTTCTTTTTTATTTTATTTTATTTTAATTTCTAGGGTACTTGTTCAGAATGTGTGGGTTTGTTACATAGGTATACACATGCCATAATGGTTTGCCGCCTCCATCACCCTGTCATCTACATTAGATATTTCTCCTAATGCTATCCCTCTCCATCCCCCTGCTATCCTTCCCCTACTCCCTTACCCCCCAACAGGCCCCAGTGTGTGATGTTCCCCTCCCTGTGTCCATGCGTTCTCGTTGTTCAATACTTACTTATGAGTGAGAACATGCAGTGTTTGGTTTTCTGTTCTTGTGTCAGTTTGCTGATAATGACGGTTTCCAGTTTCATCCATGTCCCTGCAAAGAACATGACCTCATCCTTTTTTATGGCTGCATAGTATTCCATGGTGTATATGTGCCACATTTTCTTTATCTAGTCTATCACTGATGGGCATTTGGGTTGGTTCCAAGTCTTTGCTACTGTGAAGTGTTGCAATATACAAACATGTGCATGTGTCTTTATAATAGAATGATTTAATCCTTTGGGTATGTACCCAATAATGGGATTGCTGGGTCTAATGGAATTTCTATTTCTAGATCCTTGAGGAATCGCCACACTGTCTACCACAATGGTTGAACCAATTTACACTCCCACTAACAGTGTAAAAGCATTCCTGTTTCTCCACATCCTCTCCAGCATCCATTGTCTCCTGATTTTTTAAATGATCGCTGTTCTAACTGGCATCAGATGGTATCTCAATGTGATTTTGATTTGCATTTCTCTAATGACCAGTGATGATGTTCTTTCTTTCATACGTTTGTTGGCTGCATAAATGTCTTCTTTTGAGAAGTATCTGTCATATCTTTTGCCCACTTTTTGAAGGGGCTGGTTTTTTTTTTTTTTTTTTTTGAGACGGAGTTTCGCTCTTGTTACCCAGGCTGGAGTGCAATGGCACGATCTCGGCTCACCGCAACCTCCGCCTCCTGGGTTCAGGCAATTCTCCTGCCTCAGCCTCCCGAGTAGCTGGGATTACAGGCATGCGCCACCATGCCCAGCTAATTTTTTGTATTTTTAGTAGAGACGGGGTTTCACCATGTTGACCAGGATGGTCTCGATCTCTTGCCCTCGTGATCCACCCGCCTCGGCCTCCCAAAGTGCTGGGATTACAAGTGTGAGCCACCGCGCCCGGCCAGAAGGGGCTGTTTTTTTCTTGTAAATGTATTTACATTTTTTGTAGATTCTGGATATTAGCCCTTTGTCAGATCGGTAGATTGCAAAAATTTTTTCCCATTCTGTTGGTTGCTGATTCCCTCTAATGATAGTTTCTTTTGCTGTTCAGAAACTCTTTAGTTTCATTAGATCCCATTTGTCAATTTTGGTTTTTGTTGCCATTGCTTTTGGTGTTTTAGTCATGAAGTCCTTATCCATGCCTATGTCCTGAATGGTATTGCCTAGTTTTTCTTCTAGGATTTTTATGGTGTTATGTATTATGTTTAAATCTTTAATCCATCTGGAGTTAATTTTTGTATAAGGTATAAGGAAGGGATCCAGTTTCAGCTTTCTGCACATGGCTAGCCAGTTTTCCCAACACCATTTATTAAATAGGGACTCCTTTCCCTGTTGCTTTTGTCAGGTTTGTCAAAGATCAGAAGGTTGTAGATGTGTGGTGTTGCCTCTGAGGCTTCTGTTCTGTTCCATTAGCTTATTTCTCTGTTTTGGTAACAGTACCATTCTGTTTTGATTACTGTATCCTTGAGGCATACTTTGAAGTCAGGTAGCATAATGCCTCACGCTTTGGTTTTTTTGTTTTTTGTTTTTTGGTTGTTGTTTTGCTAAGGATTGTCTTAGTTTTGCAGGCTCTTTTTTGTTTCCATATGAAGTTTAAGGTGTTTTTTTCCAACTCTGTGAAGAAAGTCAATGGTAGCTTGATGGCGATAGCATTGAATCTACAAATTACTTTGGGAAGTATGGCCATTTTCATGATATTGATTCTTCCTAAGGATGAACATGGAATGTTCTTCCATCTGTTTGTGTCCTCTCTTATTTCATTGAGCAGTGGTTTGTAGTTCTCCCTGAAGAGGTCCTTCACATCCCTTCTTAGTTGTATTCCTAGGTATTTTATTCTCTTTGTAGCAATTGTGAATGGGAATTCACTCATGATTTGGCTATCTGTTTGTCTGTGATTGGTATATAGGGATGCTTGTGATTTTTGCACATTGATTTTTGTATCCTGAGACTTTGCTGAAGTTGCTTACAGCTTAAGGAAATTTTGGGCTGAAATGATGGGGTCTTCTAAATATACAATCATGTCATCTGCAAATAGAGACAGTTTGACTTCCTCTTTTCCTAATAGAATACTTTTTAGTTTCTTTTTCTTGCCTGATTGCCTTGGCTAGAACTTCCAATACTATGTTGAATAGGTATGGTGAGAGAGGGCATGCTTGTCTTGTGCCAGTTTTCAAAAGGAATACTTTCAGTTTTTGCCCATTCAATATGATACTGGCTATAGGTTTGTCATAAATAGCTCTTATTATTTTGAGATATGTTCCATTGATACCTAGTTTATTGAGTGTTTTTAGCATAAAGTACTGTTGAATTTTCAAAGGTCTTCTCTGCATCTATTGAGATAATCATGTAATTTTTGTTTTTGGTTCTATTTGTGTGATGGATTACATTTATAGATTTGCATATGTCGAACCAACCTTGCATCACTAGGTAGGAGCCAACTTGATTATGATGGATAAACTTTTTGATGTGATGTTGGATTCAGTTTTCCAGTGTTTTATTGAGGATTTTTGCATCAATGTTCATCATGGATATTAGCCTGAAATTTTCCTTTAGTTGCGTCTCTGCTAGGTTTTGGTGTCAGAATGATGTTGGTCTCATAAAATGAGTTAGGGAGTATTCCCTCTTTTTGTATTGTTTGGAATAGTTTCAGAAGAAATGGTACCAGCTCCTCTTTCTACCTCTGGTGGAATTCAGCTGTGAACCTTTCTGGTCTTGGGCTTTTATTTGGTTGGCAGGCTATTAATTGCTGCTTCAATTTCAGACCTTATTATTAGTCTATTCAGGGATTCATCTTCTTCCTGGTTTAGCCTTGAGAGGGTGTAAGTATCCAGGAATTTATCCATTTCTTCTAGATTTACTGGTTTATTTACATTGAGGTTTTTGTAGTGATCTCTCATGGTAGTTTGTATTTCTGTGAGATCAGTGGTGATATCCCTTTTATCAGTTTTTTATTGCATCTGTTTGATTCTTCTTTCTTTTCTTCTTTATTAGTCTGGCTAGTGGTCTATCTGTTTTGTTGATCTTTTCAAAAAAAAAAAAAAACAGCTTCTGGATTTATTGATTTTTTTTGAAGGGTGTTTTGTGTCTCTTTCTCCTTCAGTTCTGCTCTTAGTTATTTCTTGTCTTTTGCTAGCTTTAAATTTGTTTGATCTTGTTCCTCTAGTTCTTTTAATCATGACGTTAGGGCATTGAATTTAGGTCTTTCTTCTTTTCTTTTCTTGGCATTTAGTGCTATAAATTTCCCTCTAGACACAGCTTTAAATGTGTCCCAGAGATTCTGGTATGTTATGTCCTCATTCTCATTGGTTTCAAAGCACATCTTTATTTCTGCCTTCATTTCGTTATCTATCCAGTAGTTACTCAGGAGCAGGTTGTTCAATTTCCGTGTAGTTGTGTGGTTTTGAGTGAGTTGCTTAATCCTGAGTTCTTATTTGATTGAACTGTGGTCTGTTGATTTCTGTTCTTTTGCATTTGCTGAGGAGTGTTTTACTTTTAGTTATTTGGTCAATTTTAGAATAAGTGCGACGTGATGCTGAGAAGAATATATATTCTTTGGATTTAGGGTGGAGAGTTCTGTAGATGTCTATTAGGTCCACGTGGTCCAGATATGAGTTCAAGTTCTGGCTATATTTGTTAAGTTTCTGTGTCATTGATCTGTCTAATATTGACAGTGGGGTGTTAAAGTCTCTGACTACTACTGTATGGGAGACTAAGTCTCTTTGTAGGTCATTAAGAACTTGCTTTATGTATCTGGATGCTCCTGTATTAGGTGCATATATATTTAGGATAGTTATCTCTTCTTGTTACATGGATCCCTTTACCATTATGTAATCCCATTCTTTTTGTTTCAATGTCTTATATCTTAATTTTTTAAAATAGTTTATATCCATATATCAAAAAGTAGGCATCTTGGAATACCACACTGGTAACAAATTTCAATGTTATAATGCACTTCTATGACATTTACTAAATGGGTGAGCTGTCATTTTTATTTTATATTTTATGTGTTTATTGACTCTTGTATTGAACCTTTAAACTTAAAAAACGTAAACAATAGAGTCTGACTTTAAGTAATTCCAGAATGCTCAAAAATGTGTTTTAAAATGTTTACTTTTAATGTTGAAAATAAATTCTTAGTAACATTAAGAAATATGAAAATAATATCTGTTTGAACTCATATGCTAGATATGTGTAACTTTCAGGCTTATACTTACGTGACTGTTTTATGGATTTGTTCTGGTCTGATATCTCTACACCCAAATTCTCTTACTGGATTTTGCTACATTTTTGGTTAACATAGCTAGTTAGTTAATCAGTATATTTTTATTCACAAAGGAAAAACTCTGGCATAAGTTAAGATGTTCAATAGTATGCCCTATTCACTCCATTTTTCTTTAAGGTATGGTTTTATGGTTGCTCTTGTGAAAAGTCCTACTGCATTTATAGCCTAAGTGAATTGCTGAATTTAATTTCCCAGTGACCTTTAGAACAAGTACAGAAGAAAAATGGTGCCTCTCAGTTTGATATTAACTTGTTTTTCTAAATCTCTCCAGTCTAATCCCCTTGGCCATCAAAGAAATAGCTAAAAAAACTATCATGCACAATACTTTTTTAAACTGAAGTTAGCTTCCCAGGGCTTGAAAATGTCTTAGCTGTATTAAGTTTCATCAATTTGAACAACAAATCATCAGTACTCTTTTTAATCTTAGAGTGAATTAATTATTATTTTCAGTTGTGATTTTTTTCAAGAGTACTTTGTGTTTGGCATAGAATTCTCTGATGACAAGTTCTGGTGCTGGTGTGTGTCCTTTAGAATCACCTCCACCCTGAATTATACTCTTTGTTCCACAAGTTTCAGAGTAGGCTGAACAGTGGCTTTAACTACACCATTTGTACAATATAAATGTATTCCTTGGCTTATTCTGAAGTGCATGCACTTCTGACCTATAGAAAATGTTATATTCCTTTCTCTGAAAGAATAATCAATATAGAAAACATAGCCTCTGTCTGTAACACAACTAAAAAGACCCTCACCCCCAAAAAACAGACTGGCTTCAGTTTCCTAAATCTTTAAGAAGAGCATCACAAGTTAAACAAAAATGTTCTAAAAGTTGAGTTGTGGAAAATATTGTAGTAAATGACATTTTAGTTAGGTGGCTAGGTATGCATATGCATTTTGGAAATCTTAACTTAGCTTCAATGTTTCTGACTACTAACAAAGATTCTCTCCTTAACTAAATTTTGCTCAGGCTCTTCTGAGTTCTCTTTGTAACTGGGACTTGACTTGTAGGCTTCTGTGTTTGTCTCTGCATTGTCCAGTTTTAGCAAGAATCCTGCTAATGCAGTTTAACCAGAATCTCCCATCCTCGCTATCTGATCACCCTCAATATTTGAGTTCCTCATCTTCCACCATGCTACCAGAAATATCTGATTATCCTGAACTGCCTTCAGCAGAAATTCCCTCAGATCAGTTTAGCCAGCATTTCTCCTTATCCCTGGTGCTTCCTCTGAGTAATTTTTGATCTACCAAGTCTCAATCCTGCTCCTTAACTATAAATTATCTTTTGTTGTTGTATTTGGAGCTGAGCCCAATCTCTCTTCCCTACTCCAAAACCTCAGGATGGCAGCTCTTACATTCATTGTGATAATTCCCCTGAATAAAGACTGCCTTACTGTTCTGTCACAACTGTCAGTGGATATTTTTTCTTTAACATGACCACTTTTAATTATAGATTGAGAAATTGAGAATTTAAGTTAGACTGGATTTTGACTTTACAGTCAATTAGAAGACTTTTGAGAGAAAAATAAGTACCTGCAAAGGCATTTAAATATCTTATAGAATAAGATGAATTAGCTATAGTGCTTTCCCATGTTGAGAAGTATTGCATCCCGAAGGTTCAGAATCAAGCCACGTGGGTCCAAATCTTAAATCTGCCATCTACTAGTAGTAAGTAAGTTAGCACTTACTTTATACGTAACAAATATTTGGTCATGATTACATACATTAGATTGTATTCCAGTTAATACATATTTGGCATCTATAGCCTTATCTATAGCCATACCATAGCTGAGAAAAGAAGAGGCTAATACCATTCTTATAGACTGGGTGTGAGTAACTTGTTAGATTTAAGGAGTTCTGGGAATAGGATGTCTTGTGAAGAGTAACATTTTAGTTGACTTGCCACAGAATTTGAGACTTCCATTTATATAATTAATTCTTTAATATCAACATGCCATCCATAGAAGTTCTTCATTAAAATCCAAATATTCCTTTGAGATAAAACACATTAAGGCCGGGCTCAGTGGCTCAAGCCTGTCATCCCAGCACTTTGGGAGGCCGAGGCGGGTGGATCATGAGGTCAAGAGATCCAGACCATCCTGGTCAACATGGTGAAACCCCGTCTCTACTAAAAATACAAAAAATTAGCTGGGCATGGTGGCACGTGCCTGTAATCCCAGCTACTCAGGAGGCTGAGGCAGGAGAATTGTCTGAACCCAGGAGGCGGAGGTTGCGGTGAGCCGAGATTGCGCCATTGTACTCCAGCCTGGGTAACATGAGTGAAACTCCGTCTCAAAAAACAAACAAACAAACAAACAAACAAAAAACACATTAAGGCAAATTGATTTTCCATTTAAAAGAGCTCACAGGTACCTAGAGAAACCCCTTGTGGGAGTGAAAAAGAAAACAGATAAATTAGTAGGGGGAAGACTTGGCAAATGGACTGCCAAAAATTTTTCACAGATTAAAGTTTCTGGATTGTTACAATAGAGAAATCAATAAAAATTTTTTAGTTATAGCAATGCAGACAAGAAATATGAAAATTAAAAAGAAACAAATAAATATAAATGAAAAGAAAAAGTAGGTGGAGATTAAATCAGAAAAACTATAACCAAGATCCATATATCTGTAGAAACAAAAGTGTATTTCTGACATTTTTCTATTTCATATTCATGTGAGAGTAACTGCAGTTTTTCAACGTGTTTAGAAAGTATACCTGATATGGTCTACCTTAAAGTATAGACTACATGATGTATGAAAACAAATCCATTTGAGAAGCATTGTAGGAGTTCTGTCAAAAGATGAGAGAGTCATATTCTAGAGTAACAGAACCAAGGTAGGTAAGACCCATGAGGCTTTACCTGCAGAAAATCAAAGCAAACAACAAACAAAACCAAATAAGACTTTCAAAATGATTCCTTAATCCCAAATATGTAAGTTCATTTGCATTTCTATAACAAAATACATGAGACTAGGTAATTTGTAAACAAGATCAGTTTATTTCTCACAGTGTTGGAAGCTGGGAAGTCCAAGACCAAGGCACCAGCATGTTCAGTCTCCAGTGAGGGCTATTCTCTGCTTTCAGGATGATGCCTTCTTGCTGTGTCCTCTGGAGGGAAGGAAATCTGTGTCTTCACATGGTGGAAGGAATAGAAAGGAAAAGGGGTAAACACTTCCCTCAGTCCTCTTTTGTAAAATCACTAGTCTTATTTATGAGGGTCCCAACTGAATGAATAATATCCTCAAAGCCCTATTCCTTAATAGTGTTGTATTAGGGATTAAGTTTCAATGTGAACTTGAGAGGGGATATACACATTCAAATCGTAGCACCAAGGTACAAAGACGGATGAAACTGCAGGCATTGGTGTATAGCTAAATTGCTTCTCACATGGGTAAATTTATGAATCATTTAATGGTGGGTTAACAGTCATATAATCTTGCTAATAATCAATTTGAAAACCATTTAAGAAATTACATTGATAGCCTATAATGCACATATAGTTTTCAGAATATAATGTATTGTGTCCAATTTATGTCACTAAAATATTTTGGCATTGCTTATTTATTGCCAAGCTTGTTATAAAACTATGTATATACTTACCAAAATATCTAATGTAATAAATTGAGAATAATTAAGACAGTATTAACATTACACATAGGAATACTAAATATAAAAGAGGGAAAAGAAATATACTTAAAATAAAACGGAATTCTCTATTGCAATATTAGGCTATAATGTATGTAGTATTTTTCTAAGACTTCAAAGAGAAATAAGTAAATGCCCATGGAAATGAAAAATGTTGAATCTAAGATTTTTTATCACTTTTAATGTTTAATTTTGAATGGTTAACTTATATTCATAGTTTGAAAACCGGAAAATGAAAGGCGTTTTTTGCCTAACATTTTGTTACAAGTATTTTTCCAGGCCCCTAACGTTTCATAAACATGTTTTTTAAATGACTCCAAAATGTAACATATACAGATGTGCATAATTTACTCAGTTGGTCAGGTGCACTGGCTCATGCCTCTAATCTCAGTACTTTGGGACACCAAGGCAGGCAGATCACGAGGTCAAGAGATGGAGACCAGCCTGGCCAACATGGTGAAACCCCATCTCTACTAAAAATACAAAAATTAGCTGAGCGTGGTGGCATGCACCTGTAGTCCCAGCTACTCAGGAGGCTGAGGCAGGAGAATTACTTGAACCCGGGAGGCAGAGGTTGTAGTGAGCCGAAGTGCCACTACTGCACTTCATCCTGGGAACACAGTGAGACTCTGTCTCAAAAAAAAGAAAAAAGAAAAAGAAAAAAATTTACTCAATCATCCTCTATGGATAGGTGTTCAGGTGGTTTCTAGTTTTTTATGTTCATAGCAACTCTGTTGATGCGCTCCTGTGCGTGAGACTTTCCTGTGGTTCGATTGCGTAATAGTCTTATTTAGTTTATTTCAATATGTTTGCAGGGAACACGTGCTGTTTGATTACATGGCTAAGTTCTTTAGTGGCGATTTCTGAGATTTTGGTGCACACATCACCCTCATTTCCCAGTTTGAGGATACAAAATTGATGTACATAAATCAGTAGCTCTGCTAGACACCAACAGCAACCAAGCTGAGAATAAAATCAAGAACTCAATCCCCTTTAAAATAGTTGCAAAAAACAAAATACTTAGGAATATACCTACCCAAGGTCTTTCTTTGAAAGACCTCTACAAGGAAAACTACAAAACACTGCTGAAAGAAATCATAGATGACACAAACAAAGAAAAACATGTCCCATACTCATGGATGGGTAGAATCAATATTGTTAAAATGGTCATACTGCCAAAAGCAATCTACAAATTCAATGCAATTCTCATCAAAATACCACTATTATTCTTCCCAGAACTAGAAAAAGAATCTTAAAATTCATATGGAACCAAAAAGAGCCTGCATAGCCAAAGCAAAACTAAGCAAAAAGAACAAATCTGGTGGTGTCACGTTACCTGACTTCAGACTATAGTATAAGACCATCATCACCGAAACAGCATGATAGTGGTATAAATTTAGGCACATAGTCGAATGAAACAGAATAGAGAACCAAAAAAAAAAAAAAAAAAAAAAAAAAAAAAAAAAAAAAAAAAAAAAAAAAAAAAAAAAGGTGGGGGGGAACTAAGATTTTTAATAGTTCAAATTTGGTCTAATATTTTCATGGGAAAAGAACCTGTTCCAGGCTTCATCTAAGCAAAGTCTCTCTGGCCTTAAAATGCCTTCAGAGAGAAGAGAACTTCTCTAGTCCCTCTCACCAGTTGAGCAGAAAGACAGACACTCCCTTTCTACCTACCACTGAAGAGCTCACACATGGAGCAATGGACCAGGCAAAGCAAGGCCTTGGAGAGGAGGAATACTTTAGTGGCACCTAAGGGTGGCAGGGAGGAATGAGTAATGGTGGTGCTCTATCAGGGAGAACCCTGGCAGAAATAACCAGCTCCCTTGAAAACAAGAATTAATAAGAGTAGGATGAAGGGTCTAGTTACAAAATTGAGAGTGGAGTTAAAAAAAAAAAAAAAAAAAAAAGCAATGAAACGTGAAGCACACCAGGACTACCTATAGTAGGAAGTAGTAGCCCCAGGAAAGATACCTTTTTTCCCTTCCAGTGAATATTCTACCTAAAGTGAGTAGTATTCTGACCTCTAATGTGATAGATTAGTTTTGTCTGTTTTTGAACTTCATTTAAGTGAGATAATTTAAGTGAGATCATTCAGCATTTACTCTTGCGTCTAGATTATTTCACCAGTTATGTGTAACAATAGTATTTTTTCTTTTTTATCAGTATGTAATATTCCAATGAATAAATGCCATCATTTATTTAAGGCAGTGTTAAGAGGGAAATTTACAGCACTAAATGCCCACATGAGAAAGCTAGAAAGATCTCAAATAATCACCCTAACATCACAATTAAAAGAGCTAGAGAGGCAAGAGCAAACTCATCCAAAAACTAGCAGAAGATAAGAAATAACTAAGATCGGAGCAGAATTAAAGGAGAGAGAGACATGAAAAACCCTCCAAAAAAATCAATATATCCCAGAGATGGTTTTTTGAAAAAGTTAGCAAAATAGACCACTAGCTAGACTAATAAAGAGAATAATTAAATAGACACAATAAAATATAAGAAAGGCAATATCACTGCTCACCCCACAGAAATACAGAATACTGTAAAAGAATACTATAAACACCTGTATGCAATGAACCAGTAAATCTAGAAGAAATGGATAAATTCCTGGATACACACACCCTTCCAAGACTAAACCAGGAAGAAGTTGAATCCATGAATAAGCCAATAACAAGGACTGAAATTGAGGCAGTACTTAATAGCCTACCAACCAAACAAAAAGCCCAGGACCACAGATTCACAGTCGAATTCTACCAGAGCTAAAAAGAGGAGCTGGTACCATTCCTTCTGAAACGATTCCAAACAACTGAAAAGGAGAGACTTCTTCCTAACTCATTTTATGAACCCAGCACCATCCTTATACCAAAATGTGGCAGAGACGCAATAAAAAAGAAAACACTCAGACCTATATCCCTGATAAGCACCAATGCGAAAATCCTCAATAAAATACTGGCATACCGAATCCAGCAGCACATCAAAAAACTTATCCACTACAATCAAGTTGGCTTCGTCCCTGGGATTCAAGGCTTCTTCATCATACACAAATCAATAACATAATCTATCTCATAAACAGAACCAAAGACAAAAACCGCATGATTGTCTCAATAGATGAAGAGAAGATCTTTGATAAAATTCAACTGCCCTTCATGTTAAAAACTTAATAAATTAGGTGTTGACGGAACACATCTCAAAATAATAAGAGCTATTTATGACAAAGCCATGGCCAATATCATGTTGAATGAGCAAAAACTGTAATTATTCCATTTGAAAACTGGCACAAGACAAGGATGCCGTCTCTAACCACTCCTATTTAACATAGTATTGGAAGTTCTGGCCAGCACAATCAGGCAAGAGAAAGAAATAAAGCCTATTCAAATAGGAAGAGAGCAAGTCAAATTTTCTCTGTTTGTATACAACATAACTCTATATTCAGAAAACTTCATCATCTCAGCCCAAAAACTCCTTAAGCTGATAAGCAACTTCAGCACAGTCTCAGGATACAAAATCAATGTGTAGAAATCACAAGCATTCCTACACACCAATAGCAGAGAAGCCGAGAGCCAAATCATGAATGAACTCCCAATCACAATTGCTACAAAGAGAATAAAATACCTAGGAATACAACTTATAAGGGATGTGATAGACCTCTTCAGGGAGAACTACAAACCACCACTCAAGGAAATAAGAGAGGACACAAACAAATGGAAAAACATTCCATCCTTATGGATAGGAAGAATCAATATTGTGAAAATGGCCATACTTCCCAAAGTAATTCATAGATCCAATGCTATTTCCATCAAACTACCACTGACATTCTTCACAGAATCAGAAGAAACTACTTTAAATTTCATATGGAATCAAGGAAGACCCCATATAACCAAGACAATCCTAAGCAAAAAGAACAAAGCTGGAGGCATCACGCTACCTGACTTGAAACTATACTAGAAAGCTGCAGTAACCAAACAGGATGGTACTGGTGCCAAAACAAACGTATAGACCGATGGAACAGAACAGAGATCTCAGAAATAACATCACACATCTACAACCTTCTGATCTTCAACAAACCTGACAAAAACAAGCAATGGGAAAAGGATCTCCTATTCAATTAAGGGTGCTGGGAAAACTGGCTAGCCATATGCAGAAAACTGAAACTGGACCCCTTCCTTACGCCTTATATAAAAATTAACTCAAGATGGATTAAAGACTTACTTGAAAAACCTGAAACCATAAAAACCCTAGAAGAAAACCTAGGCAATGCTATTCAGGACATATACATGGGCAAACACGTCATGACGAAAATGCCAAAAGCAATTGCAACAAAAGCCAAAATTGACAAATAGAATCTAATTAAAGAGCTTCTACACAGCAAAAGAAACTTATCATCAGAGTGAACAAGCAACCTACAGAATAGGAGAATATTTTTGAAATCTACCCTTCTGACAAAGGTCTAATATCCAGAATTTGCAATGAACTTAAACAAATTTAAAGGAAAGAAACAACTCTATCAAAAAGTAGGCAAATGACATTAGCACAACATTTCTCAAAAGAAGACATTTATGCAGCTAACAAAAATCCATGTATGTACCTATGCAACAATCCTGCATGTACCCCAGAACCTAAAGTGCAACAAAATATTTATATATATGTGTGTGTGTGTGCATATATATATACACACACACACACACACACACACACACACACACATATATATATATATATCATCATCATCAGTCATTAGAGAAATGTAAATCAAAATTACAATGACATACCATCTCACGCCAGTCAGAATGGTGATTATTATAAAATTAAGAAACCCCAGATATTGGTGAGGCTGTGGAGCAATAGGAATGCTTTTACACTGTTGGTGGGAATGTAAATTAGTTCAACAATTGTGGAAGACAATATGGCAATTTTTCAAGGATCTAGAACCAGAAATACCACTTGGCCCAGCAATCCCATTACTGGGTATGTACCCAAAGGAATATAAATCATTCTACTGTAAAGCTGTTGCACACGTATATTTATTGCAGCACTATTTACAATAGCAAAGTGGTGGAACCAACCCAAATGTCCATTAATGATAGACTGGATAAAGAAAATATGGTACATATACACAATGGAATATTATACAGCCATAAAAAAGAATGAGATCATCTCCTTTGCAGGGATATGGATGAAGCTGGATGCCATCATCCTCAGCAAACTAACACAGGAACAGAAAACCAAACTCCACATGTTCTCACTCATAAATGGGAACTGAACAATGAGAAAACATGGACACAGGGAAGGGAACAACACACCCCAGGGCCTGTTGAGAGGTAGGGGCAAGGGGAGGGAACTTAGAGGAAGGGTCAGTAGATGCAGCAAACCACTATGGCACACGTATACATATGTAACAAACCTGCACATTCTGTACATGTATCCTGGAACTTAAAGTAAAATTACAAAAAAGAAAAATATTCATACCCTCAAGCAGAAAGAGAAAAAAATGAAAAGTGGACATAATTAGTCAGCTATTCTCCTACATACAAGAAAATAGTAGGTGTTATGAATAAAATAAAAAGAAGTAAAGAACATGCAAATAGGATGGTCACTGAATGAAGCGTATGATTTAAAAGGGTTTGCCTCATTGAATGGAGGACATATCAGAAAAGACTTAAAGGAAGTGAGGGAGTTAGCCATGTGTAGCCAAACCATAGTCCATGCAGAAGAAACTCACCTTAGACTGGAAAGAGAAACAATGGTGAGGCTAGTTGTGTGTCTAGCACAGAGTAAGTGTGGGTGAGAATGAGTGATGAGGTCACAGGGATCAGATAAAGTGCTCATAGGCTAGTTGTGGTAGATTGAAACTTATCTTTGAGATATGAATGGTATTTATACAAACCTTGAATCTAAGCTAGAATTTTGGACTTGGTTTTACAAATAGAATGTGGCATAAGTGATGTTATCTAAGTTCCAAAGCCTAGGCTCAAGAGGCCTTGCTACTTTCATGTTTATACTCCTGAAAGAAGTAGGTATGAGGAAAAAAGTTATAAAGAAGTTAAGAAGGCCATATAAAAAATGATCCTATTAGAGGTTATCCTACTGGAAACCTCATGTAAAAAAGAACTGAGGCATTTGAGCCAACGACCCTAGATAACTGCTATGGATGAACAAACTATTCTGAAGTCATCAGCCCTAGTTGAATCCCAGACAAGTGACTTCCTGCAGCCCCATGGGGCCCTCATGTGAGTCTGGCGAAGACTAAACCCAGCTAAACTAGCCCAAATTAAAGAATTGTGAAGAAACATATGGTTGCTGTTTTAAGCCACAAAATTTTGGGGTGGCTTGTTGCACAGCAATAGATAATAGGCATACCTGTGTAATTTCTTTAGATTTTACTCTGAGTTTAATGGGGCACATTTTACAGTTAGATTTAGGAGACTAGTGCACGATCTGACTCTGAGTTTGAAACAGTTATTCTGACTACTGCGAGAATAATAACTAGGGAGGGTCGGGCACATGCGTGGGGAGTATCGTGGATGTTATTGCAGGAATTCAGGATAGAGATGGTAGTGAGTTGGATCAGAGTGGAGGAGAATGTTATTGCAGCAATCCAGGATGGAGAAGGTGGTAACGTGGGCCAGAGTGGATAAGTGACAAATAGTCATAGAATTTACATTTTGAAGGTAGGTAAGATTTATAAAGGATTGTATGTTGGGAATGATGGAAAAGAGAAATCAATAAAAATAGTGATATTTATAGAGAACATATTATGATGCAAGCTATTTAAAAGTGATAAATATATGTGTGTATGCACATATATGTTCCTATATTTGCATAAATAGTATAAGGATAAACAAAATACACAAAATGGTTCAAATGACTATGTATAGGGAATGAAGGAGAATGAAGTAAATGAGGAAAGGGAAGAAATCAAGATTTCTTAGAGCATAGATTTTTATCATTATGATTTTTGAATCTTCTACATGTAAAACTATTATAAAAATAAAATTAAAATAAGAAGGAAAGTCAAGCAATCTTTTTACTTTTGAATGGCTATCATGTGCCAGGAACTATGCTAAAGCACTTTGTATATGTAAACCATAGCCTCTCTGGCTTTCTCATTTTTAAATGGTGATGATACATGTATCTTGCAAAGCTGGCATATCTGATTGACAGATATTAGACATAACATATCTCGGAAAATGCCCAGCATGGAGTAAGCAGTCAGTAATTGGTGGTTGCCATTACTATTGTTTAAGATTGTGGAACAAGTAAATGTTGGAATATAATTCCTAGACTTTTCTGATGGTAAAGTCCCACTGCCTTTTATGAAAAGCAACATAACAGCTAATGTCTCTGATTTCACTATGCCAGGTGTGTGGGAGTGATGGAATACAGATATGTGGAAAGTCAGTCCCAGGATGACCAGGAATATTCTCAGAACAAATGTTTGGAGCAAACACGGAAGTGGTCCAGACCTGAGACTTGCTGGGAGGTCAGTTATAAAGGCAGGGCAATAAGTTAGGAGCCAGCCAAGTGCTCATGTACTAGGTACACACAAACACTGAAGTTTAAGTACAGGCAAAGAGTCTGATACCAATCAAGCCAGCAGATGCTGGAGTCAGTGAAATTAAATCCTACTTTAGTATCCACCATAGCCAAATGTTTGCCTTCTCCTGAAACTGGAATTAACCCCCAGATTATAGGAGGTCCAGGTTCTGCTCAAAAGTAACTTTGTGAAGAAGGGACATCTACTGAGCTAGAGTGCAGTTTAGGAGTAGAATCATCAGTTCCCAAACACTTTTTTAAAAAATTGGGCTTGACTAGGGGTCTTTGAGAAAGTGTCTTTCTCATTTATATTTTAAACAAATTGAGAAGTAAGACAAATGGCAGGTGGGAAGCTGAAGCATAACCTTGGTGAAGGCCAAGTTGGAGCACATGACATCCAGTGGCCTTTCTAACAGCAAATCTCGGAATCTGACATACTTCTCACCCAAGTCAATTCTGTTACCACCAGCTCAAAGACAGAGCCTGGCCCCATGAAAAACACAGCTTCTGTTTGCTATGAGCATTTCGTTCCTTGTTAGCAGCTTGCACCCAAGAGGAAAACAGCTATGGTTAACCAAGTATCCTGGGTTTTCTTCCCGAATTTACCACTCAAGTAAGTCACCCCAGCTCCTCAGGGATAGTGTCCACAAAAAGGCAAGAAGTATCCCCTAGGAAGCACAAGCAGAAGAGGCTCCACCGGCTACCAGATTTATTAGTAGCTCTTTTCAGGCGAGGCACACCTGAAGAAGAGATTTCAGTTCTCTTTGCTCAATATCCTTCAAAAAGAAATCTATTAGATTTCAGAGCTAAATATGTCTGTTGATGATAAGGTCAAATTTCCAACAAAGAAAAGTTTTCTGAAGCACTGACAGGATGTTTGAGATGACTTGGCAAAACTAGATGCCATTTTTAGAAAAACGGCTAAAACTACACCCGTCTTTACGTTAGGCAAACAAAATTCCAGGCTTCCTCTCTCCAACATAGACAAGCAGGTAGCAAATAGAAGCAGATAGAAATGGAATCAAGTCAAATATGGGGCATGGCAGTAACTGTCATAAAAGTAGGGGAAGTCAGATATTTATCCAACAAATATATAGGAAGCACTTACCATGTGACAGGAACAATGTTGTGAATCATAAGACACGCATTTGTCCTGTAGGAGCTTATAGTCTTATGAGAGATACAGACAGGTAATCCGACAATTACTATGAAATCACATACACATTATGAGAAATGTGTAGGGTGCTTTGAAAGCAGGAAGGGGGAACCATATCTAGTCTTGGGGCTGGAGGAAAGGATTTCTGGAGAAGATTTTAAAGAACAAGCAGTTGTTTGTCAAGACAGAGGGGCCACAGGGGAGGAGGGGACAGAGAAATACTAAGTAGAGGAGGCAACAAACTAGTCTGCAGTTCAGAGAGTATGGTGATTCCAGAGAAGTAAACAGAGTTAAAAATAGATAATAATGGAATATAGGATATACTGTGTGTGTGCGTGCGTGTGTGTGTGTGTGTGTGTGTGTGTGTGTGTATATGTGTTTTGGGTGGATGAGTAGAAAAGTGGAGGATAATTGATAAATAATAAATCTTGAGATTTAGATACTTGAATATATTAAATATTTTTAATATATGAATAATAAGAATATATTTATATCATGAATATATATTAAATATATATTCAAGTATATAAATGTATCAAAGGACAAAGCCATAAAGTGAACTGTAACCCATGTTTGGAATTAATTCCTAGAGCAAAGAGGGCAAATAAGCAGGTGCATGACAATATATCGGTTACCACATCTGTGCTTTTAAAATGTCAGTGTACCATGCGGAGCATGTAAGAATGACTGCCTTGAAATATGTGATCCTCACACTACTATATTGTTTGTTTGTCTGCACTTGTTTGACGTGCTGCTGTAGTAACTGTATTACAATTGGTGTTTACAAAAGGTGAGCCCTTCTGTCCACTAACGTGTACAGTGTCTCTGGGTTATAAAAATCATTGCAATAATTTCTTCTCAACATGGAAGACATAGACATCGGATGTCCAGAGTAGGGTCTCCAGTTTTTCTAGATTTAGTCCCAGTCTCCAGCTTCTCCGCCCCCACCCTCTTTATTTTGACATGGCACTTGGTCTCAGGTGTCAATTGAAATAAACATTCAAGATAGGACCGACATGACAGACATCATCTTCCCCTCAAAACCGCATCTCATCTCTTAACCATGGCCCACTGCCCTTTCTTTGACCCACACTTGTACAACTCAGTTCACTCATCAGGTTTCAGCATAAATATCATTTCCCTAGTAAAGCATTTTCTGACCTCCTGCCCTAAACTAGCTTAGATCGTTTTGTAACATGCTTACATAGTATTCCATAATTCTTTGAAATATTTACTTTACTTGTTCATTGTATATCTTCTCTGAGGGCAGAGGTTACAGCTTTCTAAGCCTAGCATATTGCTACCTAGTTGGTACTCAATAAATATTTGTTTACTGGGTAAATGACCTCTGTGATCAGAAAGACATGATACCTCATGTAACTAGAGCTTTGTTTTTAATGTCTCTCCGAAAGTCCCGCTGGCATTCCCAGACATGCCTGAAATCCAGGGTGAACACATCATAAACTCAATGCTTTTTGCTTTGTGAGGCTTTGAACATGGACAGGAGATTCATGTTGCATATCTCACAAAAAGCTTCCTTTCCAAAAGGTCATATTATGATCAGAAAAGGAAGCCAACAAATCTATAAGGACATACTATCAAAACAGTTGAAATTTTTGTTTGATTGCTTGCACTGGGGTAAATGGAGAAATTTTCAGGTAAACCTGGAGAATCTAGGCAGCTAAGAAATGAGATAAGGAAAGGAAAACTACAATAAATGACTCCATCAACTCCGCAGGTGTTGTCAAGGACCCAGCTGGGTGCTAGCCACTGGCAGAGCTGGTGACTCACACCCTTCAGGAGGTCACAGTTTCTAACCTGTAGACCCATGTCCTATTTTAAAGAAAATGCAGCTGCATTTACCTCTGCTGCTGTTGCTGCCAGTCCACCTTCTGGAATGAGAGGAGGACGTTTCTTTTTACCAAAGCAACAGGAATGCAATGTTTCTTGTCTGTTTATCTGCATGCTGTTTTTCTTATTAGCTCCTCCAATAAACATTTATTAAACATTCACTGTGGGCCAATCTCTATGGTAAGTGAAACAAAGTAACAAGATATTGCTTCATTTCTATTTCTTGTCCTCTTTCCTTTTCAATGAAGAAAAGTAATGTCAATATAAATTCATATAAAAGAATAATATCCAATGTCCTGTGCTTTGCTTATCTTCTATTAATAGTGATCTGCCCAGCTAGACTTATTTTGAACCCTACTCTCTGTGAAGCCCATTCCAAGCACTACAGAAGAGCAAAGAAGGAAATTTGTAAACCCTATCCTTCAGGAACTTACAACACACTTGAAGAAAGAAGATACAATCACTTAAAAAAGAAACCTTTATCCTCATTCTTATTACTCATTTCTCTAAATCTGATCTAAAAGTATTCATTTTCTCTCCAAGAAGCTGAGCAGGCAGTAACATCAAAGAAAATACTTTGCTTTAATATTCTGTTGTTCGTCCTTGGTTACAATTTTTACTTCACTGGGGTTTTTAGCCCATACGAAACTAAACGATTTGTCTCCTTCACTAATCCTTTCTGCCTCTTTCAACTCTCCTACCTTCATTGAAACTGGTTTTGCAAGTACTGAAGACAATTTTTCTAGCAAGTTGTCATCACTGAATCATACCAGTTTTGATCTTTTGAGAGCAACTTGGATTTACAAATGTTTGTTAATCATGGTTTCAATTGAAAGGGAAGAGCTTCTGGTTTTTATTTCTTTGTAAGCTAAGGTTTCCCACTTTCATTTGGCTGCAGTCAGTTTCAAAAACGAGACTTATTCATATTTATTATTTTGCTAAAATTAGCAGGATGTTCAGTCATGGGTGTTACCAGAGTCTTAGGGAATTGCACTTTTCACTTTAAGGCAGGATAGCTTTGTGATGGATGGTTCCCCGGGCTCTTTGACTCTGCTTTCTGCTGTTTCTTTCTCCAGCCCATTGCATGCTGCTGTTTATCTTGCAAAATGTCTGACAATTTAGAATGGAGACAAAGCACTTAGAGCTAGATGGAGCTGGGGAAAGAGAGAGGGAGTTCAAGTAGATCAACATGTTCCTTGAGATGCAATGAGCTGGTCCTAACTCAGGTATCAGATATGTACCTAGATGACCTTATTTACTCCTCATTATAGCCATATGAAATAGATGCATTTTACAGATACAAAACAGACTGGAGGAAGTGGAATATACTGTTTTAAGTCTTGTGATTCCCAAGGTGCGGAGCCCAGTTTCAATTCCAGGTGAGTCTGGAATGGCCATCTGTTCTCTGTATTCTCTTACATAGAGCCCTTGCCATGGAGGATTGCCATTGTCCTTTTCTTCTCTCTCTCAGCTAATCTCTGAACTTATAAAAAATGTGGATTCTGTCTTTTCTTCATCCCAAGAATCTACTTCAATTCCTGGCACACTGTAGGTGCTCACTATTACCTGTGGACAGAAAAAAAAATGAATGAATACATCTGTTTGCTTTGCCTTTCTCAAAGATTGTAACCATCACATATAATAATATATGGGAGACATTTGTAATAATGAAGTACTACATAATGTAAAGCTGTACGTTGACATGGGCATATCTTGTGTCTTTGTTACTAGGTTGTATCTTCTGAAAAAAAAAATACTGTATTTTGCTGATATTTGTATCTTCTACATTACCTAGCTGAATCTTAATAGTTGGAGACATTTAATAAATATTAATTGACTCAATAAATTTATGACAGTTTATAAAAGCAAGACATAAAAAGCACATGATTAGCTTTGTGTTTTTAAAAGATCACTCTAGCAAAAGGGAAAGATATTTGGAAGGAGGTAGACATAAAAATAATGGGGAGAACAATCAGAAGATACAGAAGATAAACTACAAAGTCTTGACCCCAAAACATGTCAAAAGGCATCAGTTGAAACAATATTCTCTTTATATATCTGTCTAATCTACCAAGATATAAAATTAAAATCTATAGGAATCCGAATAATCATTTATATGTGTGGCGGTATTGAACATTTTTCACATGGTCATTAGTAAAGTTAGACCTTTTTAAAAATAAAATCTCTAAAAAGGGACATGAAAACCATTTTCTCAAAATAGTTATTTTTGTTTCAAAGCTTTTGAAAAAAAGTCTATCCTAATTAGCGTTCAATTTTGCAACAGTAAGTGGAAATGGCAGGTTGTACCTTTCCCTTTAGGATACAGCTCCTCTGGGACCTTCCCATCTGTTTCTGCTTTGGTTGGAGGCAATTTCTCCATTTCAATTTGTATATGAATTCTACCTACCTCCACGTCATGTTTCACTTGCCCTGTATGCTAAGAAAATGCTAAATGTTAGAACTGAGAAATGAGATGCCATAATGGTATTACTGCTTCTTGTGTTGTCATAATGTTCTAAGTATTGAAGAAAAGGATCTAGCTAAAAATAATTTTCCAGGTATTGATGTCAATGTTGCTATTAAAGCACCAAAGTGCTTAAATATCATTCCACAGTTGGCAAACAGATCCACCATATGGCTTCAGAATATCTTCTTGACTATATAGCAAGAAATATGGAAGTTTTTTGAATATTAAAGGATTTAATATTAAAAAATACTAATTATATGAATTTGTAAAACTAAAAAATAGCACAAATGTTCTGATTTTTGCTTAAAGATGTTTTGTCTTAAAGAAAAAAATGCCAGCATGAATAAGATAAAATCTTAATAAGGAATGTAAAAAAAAAAAAGAGATTCACATAATAAAGTTGGCAGGACATGAAGGGCAGGGATGAGATTTTCTTCTGTCTATCATATATTAATATCCATACATACTTGTATGTTTTGATATAAGAATGGTCATCTATCACAAAAAATATCTGCCACATGTGTGCTTGATATGAGTTGATAATTTTTATTTTGTTTCATTTTGTTTTCTTGTTTTGCAAGTGATAGAAATAAGAAAGAGATCACTAATGAAAAAGCTAATTAAGAAAAATCTCAGAGTTCCTTGTCAATATTGATTAGGTAAACATTCTCATTTTATTGGACGAAAACTGATGCTCAGAAGGCTGAAGTAATTACCCAAAGTAACATATTATCAAACCTGAGCATTAAATGTACATTTTGTGCCATCTCTTTTGTGACTCTTTATCCAACGTATTTTGCCTTTTGAAGGAGGCAGAGGAACACAGTAAAAATATCACTAGCCTAGAAGATGAAACAAACAAAACAAAACAAAACAACTTGTGTTGAGGCTTGGTTTTATCCCTGACTAAATGGATAACTTTGAGAAATGAATTTGAATTTTCAGAACCCCAGCTTCCTTGCATATGTAGAATGCCTACTGTGGCAAAGTACTAACTGATATATAAAATCATTTTTATATATCAGTGATTTTCTGCAAAAGGAATTCTAAATTTTTAAGACTCCAAGGGAACATCCTGTAATCATCAATACATAATTACAATACAGATGTAGAGATTTCTATAGTGTTAAAGTACACGAGACTTCAGAAGAATGAAAGATCACTTATTTCTGTCTCATTTACACCCATTTACTCTTATTCTGAAGAAAAGCTTCCCTCATTTTAGTAAAAACTTGTGAAACAAAATATGCTGAAGACATGAAGGAGAAGTCTCCACTGGAAAATCCACAGAATCTCAAACTTATCCTCCAAAATAAACTTGTTATCTTTAAGCTTCTCTTCCTTCACTAATCTTCTAAAAATTTCTTTTCTTTTCTTTTTTTTGACTAGAGAACTCAGTCATCTTTTATTTTTGCCTCTTCACTTCCCAATTTTAGCCACTCTTCTATCATACTATTTCTATTTCAGGAATTCAGTTCTAACCCTCTCTTACTCTAATAAGCACATGGTCCTCTAGACCATATGCCCTGTCACTCTTTTACCTATTTACTTAATGCCACAATGCACACTCTCTTTAGTTTATCCATGAACTTTTAAACAGGTTCTACTGGCTCTCGCCCCTAATCATTTCATCATTCTGTATTTCCCATTGTGCTCTATGACAAGTTAAAATCCAAAGCCTTTCTCATGATCTAAGGAATGGTTACCAATCAGATCGTACGTATTTTTCTGAACTTAGCTCCCCTGCCTTCATCTGCTCACCTTTCCTTTCTTTTCCCTCCTCTCCTGAACAACTCTTGTTACATTTCTCATTATTCTTGAAGTTCCATATTTTTCATGACTTATGCCTCAGCACATGCCCTCAATGTCCAGGAAGGTTTCCCTTTACTTTTCTGACCCATTATTCATTCTTTAACTTGAGCTATATCATTGTTTTTTATCCCTTCTTTCTGTGTTGCACTTTTCTTGAGATGTAATTCACATAGGCAATTCATCATTTCAAAGTGTACACATAAGTGGTGTATTAGTGCCCCATCCTTCTCAGCAAAGTAACACAAGAGAAGAAAACCAAATGCCTCATGTTCTCACTCATAAGTAGGAGTGAAAAAATAAGAACACATGGACACAGGGAAGGGAATATCACACACCAGGGCCTATTGGAGGATGGGGGCTAGAGGAGGGATAGCATTAGGAGAAATAACTAATGTAGATGACGGGTTGATGGGTGTAGCCAACCACCATGGCACATGTATACCTGTGTAACAAACCTGCACATGTACCCCAGACTTAAAGTGTAATAAAAAATAAAAATAGAAAAAAATTATATTCCAGTTTCATTGATGTATTCTCTTTTCAGATTATTTTTCCTATTAATTTTGGTATCATCTGTATTTCTAGAATTTTCTCAGATAATCTTAATCTGTGGCTGTTCATTCATAACTTTCAGTGAAATAGAAGTCATAAGGTAATCTTTTTGGTTCTGTTTTTTTCTTGAGAACATCTCTCTTGAATAGTACCATATTGCAGCTATTGTCTTGACTGATTATTCTTTGTCTGATGCACCGCTATCATTATGGGAATTTTTGTGATGGCTCTTTTGTATGCCATGTTTTTCAATTTTGGTTTACTTTATGGGAGCAGACTTATAGTACATGCTAAAAAAAGGTTTGTGAGAGGTATCTGTTTGTCATATGTACACAGAGTAGTATTCCATTGCATATTGAATATATATTCATTGAATATATTGAATTTCATTGTGGGAACATAATTGTTTATATATTCACCCATAGATGGACATTTCAGTTGTTTTGTTTTGGACTGTTATAAAGCTACTATGAACATTCATGTATAAGTTTTTTACAGACACATGCTTTTATATATTTTCTTTAAATATTTAGAAGTATAATGCCTAGATCATATGTACGTGTATGCTTCAGATTTTTAAGACTACCAAACTGTTTCCTACAGTGGCTATATCATTTTAAATTTTTAACTTCAGTGCTTGAGGGTTCCGGCTCCTCTATATCTTCACCAAAACTTTTTATGGTCAGTCCTTTAATTTTAGACATTCCAATTTGAGTGTAAGGGTATCACATGATTTAATCTACATTTCAGTAAAAACTAATGGTGCTCAGCATCTTTTCATGTGCTGATTTGTCATTTTTATATTTATAGTGATGTTTGTTCAAATACTTTGCTCATTTTTTATTGGGTTGTTTATTATTTAAGAGCCCTTTATATATTCTGGATACAAAATCTTTATTATATATATGATTTGTACCTATTTTCTTCTAGTCTATGGCTCTACTACTTCCATAGCTATAGAACAATTGACAAGCTACCAGTCTCTCTGACTCAGTTGCCTTATCTGTAAAATGAAGAAAATAATTTTTTAGGGATTAAGTAAAATGATATGCATAAAGTTCTTAGCACATTATGAATGTTCATTAAGTGGTAGCTAGCATATTTATTTAATGCTCAGATATAAAAGTTAAAGCTATACATTTTTTATGACATATAGCTTTGGAAATATTACTAAGAGTATTTTATATTGTGCAATTCACCATTATTTTTGGTAGCACCAAGATGAAAAAAGCCACTGCCAGTTAACCTTTGACAGGATGCTTTCTTGTCACTGAGAATGACTTTATGTTTTTTAAAAGAACTCTTTTAGATTTTTTAAATTATCTGTCTCATATATCAGGTAAGCAAAAAGAAATGGTTACAGTATTCCTAAAATTTCTCCATATTCAGAGTCTAAATCTTGTAAAATACTTTTATAGTGAGAACTATTGAAGTCCACATTTTTCAACAAAACATTATGCCCTGTGCCACAAAGACTTTAATTAAATAGGCTTATTTAATTAATTTAATTAATGATTGATTTGATTAGATTATTTAATTTAATAGATGTCCCCAAAGTAGTTATTATGAAAAATTTTAAAGATACAGAGAAATTCAAGGAATAGTAGAATGGAAAACTAGATCTGCTCTCTACCCAGGATCAGTCACTGATAAATCACAACTGTTGCCTGGTTAACAGCAACGTTATAACAATATAAATTTTAAGTACATTACAATTTTGGAAATGTCTGAAACAAAAAAGTGTTTATTTTAGAATCAAAGAAATACATTCTGTATATTGCAAGTATGTAATATGAGCACATTATATTTATGTGTTTACAGAGTTCATTTTTATACCTTCATATTCATTTTTATGAGCATTTTTATCCAGTGATTTTCAACAATATTAAAAACCTGACTGACTGGCATGTTAAATGGTAAGGTCTTATCACAACATAGAGCATGATGCAGAATATGGAAAAAATTAAGTTTTGAGGATCCAAATCTAACACAGTTTCCGTTTTCTTGGACCTTTCCATCTTTCTGAGAGTCAGTGGAAGCTCACATACACTGTTAAGGAGAAATTCAGACACCAAAAATTATAAGCCTAAACCTGGCCCAGATTTTGCTGTTTAACCTTAGGCATTGTGCTCAGTCTCTTTTTTTTTTGCAGTAGTTTTTACCATCTGCTATGAAAGGACTCTTGCTGCCTATGGTATTGGTTTAAACAGAAAGTCATTAAAACTTTCTCCTATCTCCAGGATATCTGACAAAAAACCTACAAACTGCTACCATCACTTAGAAAAGATGTTGGAAAAAATGAAAATACAAGGTATTACTATTCCGGTTCAACAATGAGATACAGAAAATGTGTAAGCTCGTGAAAGAGCCTATTCCATTGAGGTTTTCAGGCTACCTGAATAGAACCAAATATGCTCAGGACTTGTAGAACTGACTGAAATGTAAGGAGTAGATGGCTTTTCAAACAAAGTAAAATTAGATACAACATCTGCCATGAAGGAGAATGAATCTGTCAGAATGGGGGAGCATTGCAGACCTATTTTCTGTAAAGGGTGCTTGCTTTTGCAAACTGAGAACTAAAACCACTTTTCAGCATACAATTTTCAAAATATCGTGGTGTTTTTTAAACAAGCGGAAGAAAAATCAGTGTGTATTTATGGTCACAAAATTCAATTAGCGATTATCAGCAGGCGAGCACCAACTTGTTTTCCTTCAGTGAGCTGAGGGTTGATTTTTATTTTTGATTATATTTATGCCTTTAACTGTTTTTCATCCTCAGAATTTCTTTCCACTTTTGATCTGAGAATTGACATCATAATCATCATTCTATTTATGTCAAGATGATCCCATTTCTACCTTGTCATCAGGTATCACTTGCCTTTTCTTTACAAGTGGCAAGTGGGAAAAAATCTTCAGCTGATCTCTGAAGAGAAGACTAACAGGCCATCAGCGAAAAAACGGAGTCACTCTCCCTGTGGATGTTTCAAGAGAAACTGTCAGGGAACTTTTACTTGTCAAAAGCAGTTTTTGAGTATAATTAGCTACTAGTTCCACCCCAGAATGTTTTTTCCTGCTTTTCCTCAGTGGAATTTGACCAATAGTTTACATTTCCTAACTAAAACTCCTCATTGTTTAATTCTTTAAACCACAGAATGGTAGAGATGATTTGAGACTTAGACATTTTCTGGTGCTTTGTTCTATTTGTTCTACGAAGCTTTTTGTGGGGAGTAAGAGAGAGGGCCTGGACCCTTGTCCCCATTCTCTTCTCCTCTTAGTCTGTTTCTTGTTGTTTATAACAGAATACTAAAAAATGGGTAATTTACCAACAAAAGGAATTTATTTCTCATGATTATGGAGGCTGGAAAGTCCAAGGTCTAGGGACTGCATCTGGTGATGGCCTTCTTGCTGGTGAGGAGGCTCTGTAGAGTCTCAAGTCTGCACAGGGCATTATATGTCAAGGGGGTTGAGTGTGCTAGCTCTGGTCTCTCTACCTCTTCTTATAAGCCTCCAGTCCCAGTCCTATGATAACCCAGTAATCCATTTAGCCCTTTAATCCATGAATGGATTAATCCATACATGAGTGCAGAGCTCTCGAGACTCAGTGACCTCTGAAAGCCCCCATCTCTCAATACTGCCATATTGGGGATTAAATGTCAACGTGAGTTTTGTAGGGGAAAAACATTCAAACCACAGCATCTTCCCTCTAATGAATATATTGGCTTATCTGTTTTGTTTTATTTGAAGAGAGTTTTCCACTAAGATAGTTTTAAAAACCACACCCCATCCTCTGACTTTTCAGGTTCGCCAACTAGGGGCTTTAAAAATGGGTCAAAGCTTACCTAGTCAACACAGAACTGGAGCCATAACCTAAGTCTTCTCACTTCCAGTCAGCAGTCTTTCCACTATGATGCATTGTCTCTATTTGGGTATGTGACATATATTGGGTCACCTTTGTTTTTCAGTTTGTTTGTTTACTTTTCTAGGATCTTACTATTGTGAATTGGAGAAAACCCTCTTGAACTGATTTAGGGGAAAAGAAAGAGAATTTATTGGTGGAATTCAAGGGAATCCAAGGAGTAGCTGAACAGCTAGAATCCAAGGAGTGATTGAACAACCAGACGAAGAAGCCACTGGACTTTTGGAACAGCTGGAAGACAGGGTCTGAGTGCTGAGGGCTTTTCTCTGTTGCCTGACTTTCTCTCTCTTTCTTTATTTCTTTTCTCTTTGCTATTCCCTCTGCATAGTGGAAAATACCCTGGCCCAGTTTGGATTTCCAAATTACAAATTTCAACTTCAGCTAACATGAGAGAAACTGATTTAATTTAACTCTGTTTTTCCCAAGGCCAACATTGTCAGGAAAGAAAGCTACTTGGTAAGCACGGATTAGGTGGCAATTGCTAGCTGAATCAATTTGGCCAGAGAAAACATTTCCTTTTAAGATGGCTGCTCCCGTCTTTAAAGGAAACTAGCAGCTGAAGGTTGTGAGGGAGGAGAAGCAACAATTCCCAGGAAAATAAGGGTTTGGACCAAAAGAAGACCCAGTTTGGTTTAAAAAAATTTTCTTTTTTGTACAGACAGAGTCTCACTCCATTGCCCAGGTTGGTTTCAATCCCCTGAACTTAAGAAATTCTCTCATCTCAGCCTCCCAAAGAGCTGGGATTACAGATATGAGCCACTGCAACTAACCTGAATGTTTATCTTAAGCTTTGCACACACACACATACACAACGTGAATTTATAAAAACCTTCAATAGTGCTTAAAAATTGACTTCAACCTCCCTGGGAGGTTGAAGTGAGCTGAGATTTTGCCACTGCCCTCCAGCCTGGGAGACACAGTGAAACTCCCTCTCAAAATAAAAGAGGGCCGGGTGTGGTGACTCACACCTGTAATCTCAGTAGCTTGGGAGGCCTAAGTGGGTGGATCACCTGAGGTCAGGAGTTTGATACCAGCCTAGTCAACATGAAGAAACCTAGTTTCTACTAAAAATACAAATATATACATATAAAAATATATGCACATATATAGATATATACATGTACATCCATATATATATATATATATATATATATATATATATCGCCGGGCAGTGCCACCGCTACCCCATTCATCACCAATGTTCATTGATGTCTCTTCCTCTCTCTCTTTTTTTTTTTTGGAGATGCAGTCTCGCTCTCTGGAGCCTCCCAGGCTGGAGTGCCATGGTGTGATCTTGGCTCACTGCAACCTCCACCTCCTGGGTTTAAGCGATTCTTCTGCCTCAACCTCCCTGGCTGGCTAATTTTTGTATTTTTAGTAGGGATGAGGTTTCAGCATGTTGGTCAGGATGGTCTCGAACTCCTGACCTCCAGTGATCCACCTGCCTTGGCCTCCCAAAGTGCTGGGATTCCAGGTGTGGGCCACCATGCCCGGCTTTTTTTATTTTATTTTATTTTTTTTGAGTTGGGGTCTCCCTATGTTTCCCAGGCAGGCCCTCAAGCAATCCTCCCACCTCAACCTACTGAGTTCCTGAGATTACAAGTCAGTGTCACCTTGCCTGGCATCATTTTGTCACCACAGACCCCTCTCATTCCCTTTCATAGGAAGTCACTGAGCACCAGAGAAGCTTGAGCCAAGAACCAGGGACACTGATATTGGAACTCATTTCTGCTGGGTGCCAAACTCCTCTGTGCTGCCTCCTGTGATAATTGGGGGTGGCAAGATACAGTGGCTCACACATATAATAATAAAAAAAAAAATTAACAGGTTTCATAAAAGTAGAGTGTAGTAATTTTCCTCAATATTTGTCTATGTACGTTCCTTGTCTCTAACAAGAAACTAAAAGCACTTAAAGGTCTTTCTTTAAAGAAGAAAAATAAAGCAATATATCCCCCACAGTACTAAGAATAATGTTAGGTGATATAATCGGCGCTGATTTAATATATATTTAATTAAGATACATTAATAAGGAATTCAGTATTCATCTATTTCAAATAAATTATTTATTTACTGGCCCCATAATGGTCTATCCAAATAAGAACTTTGTTCTATGGAAAGGTGATAGCAATAGTACAATGTTGTGGGAACATATTCACTTTTATTTGAAATCTGACGTTCAGGATGTCAACCACTAAATTGATACATGAATGTGATCAAGTCAGAGCCTGTTTTCTCATCTGTAAAATGAACCAAGTGATTTTAAAGTTTATTCCAGAAAAAATGTGCTATTAGAGTCACAAAACATTATTGTTTCAAAAATAGTAAGTGTATGCCATCTGTTCACACAGTAACTAATGTTTCACCTCTATATATAGTTTTTGATCTAGATGTTTCAAGCTCCTCTTCTATTAGTAGAAGTTTCTGAGATTACAGCTGACCAAAAAGGAAAATTCAAGTAATGCTTTGTGATTTTCTATCCATTTAAATTGGTGAATCATAAATTGGAAGGGGACATAAAGTCCCTTCCAAATGCAAGAGTCAATTCTAGGGCATCCCTGAGAAGTGTTCATCCAGACAGTGATCAGGGACCTAGCATGTAATTGATGTGCTGGTTCAAATGGTGGATAACTCTAATTGTTACAGAGATTTTTCTTTTCCTGAGCTATAATCTGACTTCCTGTAATTACCTCTCATTGTTATTAATTCTGCTCCCTAGAGCAAAACAAAACAAGTCTTTTCTTTCTTCCACAAGACAGCCTTCAAATATTTGACAGAACTTTTTTCTGCCAACTAAACATTCCATTTCCTTCAACTGTTTGTTTGACCAGAATTTCACGTGAATTTCTTCTGTATATAGTTGTTTATAGAACTTGTAACAAACCAGTGATTGGATCTTATCAGTATGAGGAACAGGAGGGCTATTACCCTTTGGAAATTGGACACAATATTCCAACAAGTGCAGCGTGAGATGCCAGTCACATCTAAGGGTACTACTCCCTATTGTTGCATTATTGAAAACGTGAGGAGTAAGAATCCTCAGATTTTTATTAAATTAACTTTTATCATACTATGTCTTTCGCCCTAGTAAGAAATGAATGAATTACTTGTTTTGTTTTTGTTTTTGTTTTTAAATCCAAATTTAAGACTACGTATTTACCCCAGTTGAATGCTTGGTCACACTTTGTGCATGTGGTAGCCATGTAGATTCTCAGCTTGGGAATAATAGTTGACTGACAGCTTCAGCCCTCCAACCCCCACATCTGGATTTATCAATTCATTTGCATAGTGGTCATGCTACTCCTGGGCTTTGCCCAGTAAATGACTGAACACAATGGGGAGTACTAGTACAAGCAACCCTGGCTCAAAATCTACGCTCCCTCTGGCGAAAAGTTTATTTAAACTTTCTCCTAGTCTGAGACACTTTCTCCTGATTTCTTTCTTCCCGTTTTCTTTGTTAGGTATCAGGTTTATCGTGCATTCTGAAGGTGCTCTCTGCCTATTCCTTGTTCTTAATTTTTATTGTTCACAGGTGTTCTTCCCAAGGAAACTCTCATAATCCAATTCCATTTGTCATTTGCTTTGCAAAGAACCTGAATTACACAGATAGTACTAAGAGTGGTCCAAGAAGCCTGCCAGTCAGAGGAAATTTGGAGCCTGGCTCATTCACCACCCACTGTACAAAATGAAAGCCATTCTGCGTGGTCAGGGGAGTGTGGCTGACTCTTGGCTCAGGGCAGCAGCTTGATTCCTGAAGAATTTCATGGATAGTGACCTGGGAACATATCCAGTGTAGGAGAACACCACAAAGGATAGAAGAGGGAATATAGCCAAAAAGCACACTTGAGATTTGATGGGACACAGAACTTGAGAGACTTCTCAGCCAAGACAGGTCAGGGCCCTGATCGTGAGTCCTGAAATATGGGACTAGAATATCTTGATGATTGCCTCTGGAGATGTTGACTCTGCAAAACATACTCATCTTGCAAAGGTTCTGTGGCATCTAATAAGAACTCCAATACCTCTCCTTAGTAACACCTCGTATTTCTTCAATCTGGAAGATTCTGCAGAGCCTCCATCCACCCCCGCAAGTTGCCAATCCCCCGACATTTCCACATTCACTCCTGACTTCCACGCCTATAACTAAAGCAAAATCTCAGCATAGCCTAATGTAGTGTGTGTTGGGCCTGATTGAGGAAAAGGAGATTATATGCCCAAGGAACTGCAAGATTTAGGACGATGTACCAGCAAGGATCCAGGAGAGGCCACAAACCCTAGTTTGAGTTTTAAGGGTGCTTAATCAAGGAGATAATAAGACAAATCTGAATATAAAATTATTCATCTAGTTGGGGTCATTTACTTGGTACACAAGAATTAACATCCTGGCAAAGACCCTAGAGGGTCCCAGAAGGCAAAGTCACTGCTAGAAGGCTATTAGAAGCACAGAGAAAATAATAACTCAAACTGAGTGAAGTGGAAATACCTGAGTTGTACTTATAGCCAACAGAGAAAGAAAGAATAATAGCTGATGGCAAAGAGGATGTTGGGATAAATACACTATGTGAATCCAGAAGACTTTTCAAGAGGATCATGGTCCATGAGAAGACTCGGAGAATAGGAATTCACCAGGCCATCAGGAATGCACTGATGAGACTACCACCAGAATCACTCAGAAGTTCAATGGTGACTGTCCTTTGTAAGCCAGTGCTGAGAGTTGGTCACAGAGATCATTACTATCCAAGTGGATGATAGGACCACAAAGTAATAGGGACCAGGTGGCAGTTCTTAACTGCCAAAAGCCAGAAGCCATTATGACACAATAGTCATAATGATGAGCAAGGTAGGAGCAACAGCCAAGGAGGCTTGACTATCAGGGAATCATGGAGTTGATTAATGGAGCATGAACAGCTAACCAGCATCCTAATTAACACCTACAGCCAGAAAAGACAAGAATGGAAGAACACGAGGCCGAGTGTATTTGCTCTTAAAAAAAGAAGGCACAATAACTTTCTCAGTTCCAGAACCTCAACTGAATTTTAGATCCCAAACCTGAAGTGGTAGCTTAGCCCTTAGGAAGAAGGGCCCTGCAATCCTGTGGCAGGTATATGTGGTAATGTTTTCCCTTCATCCTTATCCCGCCAAGGAATCTACAACCATTTGCTTGGTAACTGCATAGAAGAGAAAGGGGAATACACAAGTATTTAGAGGTCAATTGGATACACATCATAAGTTGACATTAGTACCTGGAGTCCAAAACATCACTGTGACCATTTATTACCAGTGCAGGTTGAGTCCATTTGTTTCTGTGGATCCACACGGTGGTTATCATTCCAATATCTGAGTGTATAGTGAAACTGCAACTCATTTGGGTCCTCGGCTTTTGGGATAAGAGCTAGTGTAATGGAGAAGGCCAAAGGGAAACCTCTCAAATTCTCCTCATTCTCTTTAGCCTAAATAGTACATTAAAAATAATGTTATATCCCATGGGGGATGACAGATGTTCATGCCACCATGAAAACAACAGCAACAAAATACACAGGTAGCTGTACCTATGATATTTCTGTTTAATTAACCAGCCTGGCCCCTGCAGAAACCAGACGGATCTTAGCAAATAACTGTAGACTACCACAAACTCAACCAATAGTAGATGGCTCACACATTGTCAAACATGGTATCATTACAGAAGCAGATTAATAATGCCCCAAATATATGTTAGGTGGTCATTCGTTTGGTGAATATTTTTTTCTATTGTGGTTAGAAAAAAATTGAATAAGCAAAAATATTTTTTTTTTTTTACCTCAGAGTGTATTAACTCTTCTATCCTCTTTGGAGTATAGTCCAAAATTATCTGAACTTTGTGGCTATCTCACCAAGCGTCACATGGATCAATTATGCAGATGACATGATGCTGATCAGAAAGGATGGGCAAGAGGTGGCTAGCATGACTGAGACTTTATGACACACAGACTCCAACAGGTGAGAGGTAATCACTACAAATATTCAGGGAATTACCAGTTTCATGGGATCTAGTGGTCAGAAATATACAAGGTTATCCCCTTCACAGTGAAAACAAATGCTATATCCAGCATATTCTACCATAAAAATGGAAACAGCTCTTGGTAGGCCTCTTTGTGGTCTAGAAACAACATGGCCACACCAAGAATTACTTCTGTACCTCATATACCATATGATATCAAAAGCTGCTAGCTTTGGGTGGTGCTCAGAGCATAACAGGGCTTCCCAGCAAGTCTATACTGTGGTGCAAACAGCCCTGCCACTTGGGTCATACAACCTGGAAGAGACTATGGTGTTGGAAATATCAATGGTGAGAAAATATGTGGCATTTGATTGATATCAATGACAATTCAGGTCCTTGTGATCCTGAAGCAAAGTCATGCCCTCTAATCAAGGGACTGATGGAACAAGGGCTGGAAAATATGAGACAGGGTGGACAAGGAGGTCTGGTTAGAGGAATATGGATAGTAATATGGGGGTGAGCATAAAGTGTGACAGTTCTTGTGTCTCTAAATGGGCTCCAAAGTTAGTGCTCCACAGAAAGTGTCTACCATTAAAGTGGCACAGAACATCCCATCAGACAAAATGAATCAGGCAACTGACATAAACCAGCTTCAAGGGACTGCATGTTTGTGCCCCCAACCCCAAATTTATGTACTAACACTCTAACCTTCAATGTGATGGTATTAGGAGGTGGGGCCTTTGGAAGGTAATTAAGTCATAAGAGTGGAGCCCTCATAAACAGGATCAATGTGGTTATAAAAGGAACCACAGAGAGTTCTCTTGTCCTCTTTACTATGTGAGGATACCGAGAGAAAACAACTGTCTGCAAACCAGAAGATGGCCTTTACAGATCCCAACCACTCTAATCTCAGACTTCCAGCTTTTAGAATTGTGAAAAGTGTTTGTTTTTAATAAGCCTGTCTATAGTATTTTGTTATAGCAAGCCAAATGAAAATACCAGCATTAATCACTAGTCACCCCCACTACTGACATAATGAGTACTAAAGTGGAATGGGGTCACAGTGATAGAGAAGTCTCTTATTGGCCCAACCATTCATTAGACACTCAAATATTGGAAAAACAAGCAGTATGTGGATCTTTAGAAACAAATGGACTCTATATGAAGTGGTAATAAGCTTCCACTACTGATATAACCACTGCTGCCTCTGAATTTCCAACCTGTCAGCAACAGAGACCACTGCTGAGCCCCCAATATGATGCTACCTCAAAGACCCACCAGTCACTTGGTAATAAGCTGGCTGCAGTGGACCCCTTGTGATCTGGAAGAGTCAGAGGTGGTTCTTCACAGAGACTGATATTTATTCCAGATATGGATTTGCTTTTCTTGCCCCAAAAGTATCATCCAACAGTATTATGAAAGGGATTAAGGAATACCTAACCTGTAAGCGGGAAATCTCTCCCAACATGGCATCAGAACAGCAAAGGACGTTCATGGACAGGTCTATAGTCATGGAATCCTGTGAGTATATCACATGCAATCAGAGGCAGCCAGCCTCATAGGCAAAGATAAAGTGCCACCTTAGAGAAATACTCTGAAAGGACGGGTTTCTCTTTTTCAGGATGAAGTGTATATATTAAATCAGGAAGCTTTACATTGCTCGGCTTCCCCTACCCCAACCTCCTCCTAGTAGAAAGAATATATGGATTCAGAAACGAAGAGGTGGAAGTAGGAGTGGCTCACTCTCCATCACTCCCAGTGGTGCTCCCAGCTGAAGGACTTAGAGTTTCCTGTTTCTACAATTCTGAGTTCTGCAGGGATATAAGTCTTTGTCCCTTTTCTATAGCATCCTGCTAAGCCATTACCAGGTAGTATGGTAAGGGTCCGGTTGAACCACAATCTGTTGCTGCTGCCAGCATACCTTAAAATTTTTGACAATCAGTTGAGAAGAGGTACCACCATCTTGACAGGAATATTTGGCACTGATCATCAGGCAGAGGAAAGGCCACTTGTTCACAATAGAGGCAGGAGGGAATACATGTGGAACTCAGGTGATTTCTGGAGCAATTTTAACTGTGAAAAGATGTGCATAAATCATATCCTTAGAGAGGTGCCTCAGATAGGCCATCAAGACCTGCTATGGTCACAGCTGAGGGTGAGTGAATAACTGCAGTGATGGGGCAACAATTCATCTTACTAATCTCCTACTTGTAAGTGTCCATTTTACAAAGAAGGAAGAACCCTCCCAATCCCCCCAAAAACCATGGAGGAGCTGCCCCTTGAATGGTCATAAACAAATAGATCTGTGCAAGGGATAGACTATAATGACATATGTGCTTTTCAGATCTTTCACTGTGGGAAGTAACTGCCACCCCTCTGGAAACAACTACTGCATTCTCATAAGGCTATACTTTCCCCAGGCTGTTCCCAGCCAAAGACTGGACAAGGTAAGAGATACTAGTGCTGGCCTGTTTCTATGGACGCAGGGATCCTCTAACAGGTGACCTTGGTTTGAGGACTGAAGTCCTGCCTAAAGCCTTTTTGGAAGTGGGCTACAGCCTGAGACCCTCCCTGCCTAATCTTCCATCCTTCTTCCTCTTTGTTCAAGCTGTTACATCTGCATTGCATTCTGAAGGTGCTTTTATTACTGCTTTCTCCTCTTTATTCTTCACAGGACTTTCCCAACAAATAATGCATAGCTAGGAACCCAAGCCTATTGAATACATTATTTCAATTAAGTCATCGCAGATTTTGCCATTAAAAGTAATAGTGAAAACCACAATTATATTTGCACCCATTTAATACATAAGACTATTTTGCATGACAACTCTTATAAACCATATTAGCAAATCTTAATACAAGTTGTTGGGAATGGCTCTTAACGCCTCTCTTGCAGTTTATATCGACACGGGTGAAATTTCTTGTTATTGGGTGTAGGTTTTCAGCTGGTTGTAAATCCACTCAAGTTCCATGTCCTGGATTTATTTTATTTTTGCCCAGAAATATCCTAAGTGATTTGTTAACAAAAAATCTGGAATTAAAATACGACCTATCTGTAACAGTCCCTTAACAAATCACTGAATTTATTAAAAGAAATGTGGTTAGTTTGGTATAAATTATTCCTTAGTTCACTAATGAGAAGTTCTTTTTATGATTGCATTCTTTCTACATCTTATAACTCATGAGTTGTTATATATATACATGTATATTTGCTTTATATTTTCGGTAGTTGGGGGGCTAGTCTTAGCCTATTCATGTTCAAATTCAGGAAGTCTCATAATTCCAAAAGGATAAAGGGCAGAAAGTCTCTCCTATATCTGTTCAGAGTCCATTATTTCCCTTCTGATGAAAAACCAATGTTATTAATTTCTGTGTATTCTTCAATAGTAATTAAATGTGTGTCGATGCATAGACAACACACACACACACTCATACCTTCTTTTTATTTATTAAAGTTCTATATTTTGGGGAACTTTTCATATCAATATTTGTAAATGTTCCATACTAATTTTTATTATCAAATGGTCTTCTATTGGTTAAATATACCATAATTTATTTAACATGTTTTATGTTAATGACATTTTTGTTTTGTCCAGTAATGGGATCTAATTGAGCTAAAGAGCTTCTGCACAGCAAAAGAAACTATTAACAAAGTAAACAGGCAACCTACAGAATGGGAGAAAATTTTTGCAATCTATCCATCTGACAAATATCCAGAATCTACAGAGAACTTAAACAAATTTCCAAGAACAAAAACCCATCAAAAAGTGGGTGATGGACATGAACAGGCACATCTCAAAAGAAGACATTTATGCAGCCAACAAACATATGAAAAAAAAGCTCATTATCACTGGTCATTAGAGAAATGCAAATCAAAACCACAATGATATACCATCTCACACTGGTTAGAATGGTGATCGTTAAAAAGTCAGGCAACAACTGATGCTGGAGAGGATGTGGAGAAATAGCAATGCTTTTACACTGTTGGTGGGAGTGTAAATTAGTTCAACCATTATGGAAGACAGTGTGGCAATTCCTCAAGACTATAGAACCAGAAATACCATTATTTAGAACTTTTAAAGAAAAAACCCTATATAAACATTATTTTGCATATGCAAGGTATATCTGTAGAAATTTGAAGTAGAACTGCTTTGTCATAAGTTGTACATTTGTAATTTTGATAGATATTGCCAAATTTCCCTTCATAGCAGTTGTGCCAATTCATGATACTGCCACCAATGTAAGAGAAACCTTGTTTCCTTATACCTCTATGTTCACAAGAACTTGCCAAACTTTTGAATCTTTATTTTGATAGGTAAAGTATTATATATCAATGTAGTTTTAATTTGCATTTTTCCATGTTGAAAAGTGTTCTTTTTTTTTTTATCAGATTGTAGCAACTTCTCATATTTTAAGAAAATTAGACCTTTATTTTTTATATAAACTATGAATATTTTCCCAATTTTATGTATATTTTTTCATTTGTGTGTATTAAGATTTATTACACTTTTATGGCTTCAAAGTATTTCCTGGATTTTAGCAACTTTTTGTATTTTAAGAAAAGTGAATATTATTTATATAAACTATAAATATTTTTCCAGATTTTATGTATAATTTTTCATTTATTTGTATTAACATTTATTACACGTTTATGACTTCAAAGTATTGTGTCATAGAAAAAAATCTCCGTTTAGAGATTATAAAATAATTCTCCCACAGTTTAAAAAAAACTCTAATGGTTATATTTTGTACATTTAAATCACGGGCCCATTTGAAATTTTATTCATGTAAAGAATTGGGTATAAATCAAACTTTTTTTTTCTGGTAGTTACCCATATGTCCCAACATCATTAATTAAATAACATATTTTCATTTTATGATTTGATGCACTGCTACCATATTAAATCCAATGTGTATATTCTTTTGTATTTTCTCCTGTTCTATTGACCTATTAATCAGAATGCTTGTGACATACTGTTTTAATTTTTCAGGGTATAAAATATAACACTGAGGCAGAAAAAGATGGTGAAATGGAAGCCTCCACTGATCATCCATCTCTGCCACACTGCAACCCCTGGCAAGGACACCAAGTTAGCAACTATGTACACAGATATCAGAGGTATTACTGTACTTTCCTTCATGTCTAAGGAAGTCTAGGGCTAGCTTGGCTTTTTCAGTCTTCATAAGTGATTTTATCTATCTACCTGTTGCCAAAGAATACCATCATTATCTTGGAAGTTCAGCATATTTACCAGGATGTGCCTTTGTTAATTTTCTGGTAAATTTTCATGGGAAACAGTATGTTCCTTCAACACGTAATTCAAATTTTCGTTTATTTAAAAAATTATATCTTTAAATATTTGTTTTGTTCAATCATTTCAGTTAACTTTGTAAAAGAATAATTATATTTTAATATATTTTGCTGATCTCTATAGATCTCTCTATTCTTTGTAAAATAATAATTATGAGTATTTTAATATATTTTGCTTTTCTCTAATCCTTTTAAACTCTTCTATGATTTTCACTTTAGTTTGTCATCAATGTCTTTAATTGTTTTCTGCAGTGTTTATTCTCATTGTGATCCTCAAAATTGATCCTGCTTTTTGTGATGGTTTTATATTTTTTCTTTTTACTTTTTCCAGTTATGCCAACTTATTTTAATTTCCTGTTGTTATCATATCTTTTTTCTCCTTAAGTACTTACACTTTTGTTTTATATTCTCCTTTTATAGAATGTTTAAATTATTTCTGTATTTTAATAAGTAAAGTCTTGTCAAATGAAAATTTTTACTCTGTTCCATGAGAACGTTTTTCTGTTGTGAGTTTGCTTACAGCTGCATGTAGTACTAAAACCCCAAAAGACTATAACACAAATAAAATTTATCCCCAGTTCATGTACAAACACACAAAAAATCTTGGTAGCAGGTAGCCTCGAGCTGGCAAACGCACACAAAATTAACTACGATCTTTCTGACTCACCGTATCTCCTTCTGGCTAGAAATTCAACTGTGGAGAATGAGGGAGGGAAGAAGGGACCATTTTCCTTTCAAGTAATTCTTCAAAAGTTTTCACCTAACACTTGTGCTTATATATCTCTTTGACCCAAATTTAGTCAAGGAGCCATGTGTATCTTTAAAGGAAACTGGGAGATGTGGTTTCTCAGCTAGATGGGCCGCGAAAACTATAAATTAGGATTCTGTTGCTCACAAAATGGATGAGATTAGGTTTGGGGACAAACATAGAAGTTGAAAAGCAACAGCTGCCACAATATCCTTCATCTTCATTTTCTTTTTCTGCGTATTCCACTACCCTGCCTTTTAAATTTATTCTTTATTTGGATACGTTTTGTTGTTGTTGTTTTGTTTTTGTTGCCTATTTTTCTGGATTGGCTATTTCAGAATTTTCACCTGAGACAGGGGACCCATCCAGTGACCATGATCTGCCTGAGAATTGCTTAGCTGTGAATTCTCTACAACCAATAAGAATAAGTAGCCGTGGGTTTTTTTCCTGAAAAAAAGACTACACACTATTATGTTGCTCTTCATATTGTACACTGTGGACTTCGGTTTCACACTTCAGGATAGGCCTCTTAGTTTAAAAATGGTATTTTTGCTGGTTCTTCTTGAAATCTACAGTCAAAGCCAACTCTCCCAATGGGATCCTTGTTGCCTCCACTTTCTTTCAGGGGTCCACCTGTTCTATTTCTATTCATTTGAGCATCATTCTATCTACTTGAGAATCTGGAGTTTTGGTTGACTTCTAGTTTTCCCCCAAAAATAGATTCTATTTATTTATTTGAGTTTTATAATTTTGTTTCACTTCTTGTTGATTGTGCGTGCTTTCCAGAAAGAGAATGATATTTTGTCACTGTATTCAGATGAAGGCCCAAACCATTATTTTTCACAATCTATCCTGTAATTGTTTTGTTACAGTGATATCAAGCATTTTCTTGACTTTGACAATGACTTTGCCTATTTATTTACAGTTTACTGGGGCCATTTTAATTCTTCATCATTTTCCAGCTTGTTGTTGTGACACTGTTGTTAACAATCAATGAAGTTTTGCAGATTTGCTCAACGCCCCCTATGTTATTATCCATTGGAACCAGATATCTGAATTCATTAAAAGCAGGTTTCCTCTCAATTTCTTGACTAACTTGGATTTCAACTTATGTTTTAAAATATTTGTTGTATTCTTTAAATTTTATTCTGATGTTTCTCTTCTATTATAATATCTTTGCCAGAAAAAAAGGGCAGAAGCAAAGAAGAGAGAGGTCCTTCTTTCTTCCTGCCATCTATTAACACTGTTATTTTCCTCATGCAGTACACTACTCCTGCCTGTGAAGAAGAAAAGAAGTCCTGATTATAAAACAAAGTCCTAGCTTCTTTTTTTTTTTTTTTTTAAACATTCTCACATTGTTTTCTAGGCACTTGTAAAATATACAGCTTGGAATCAGTTATCTTCCCTAAGTGCTTGTTTATTTTTAACAAATGCAATAATGAGCAGGTGATTTAATATTTTGTACAGGGAATGAATTTCTCTCTTTATCACAGCATTCTTACCCTAGACCTTTAATTGCACAATCTTTATTATTCATTCTCTTTATCATACCTCCCACTGTCATCCAGTCTCTAATACACTGGGATTCTTTCTGAATATCAGTGCCTTAAGACCCTATCTGAAACTATAATTCCTGGTACTAACCACATTTAAGTTTCTCTCTGCTACCTAAATTGGAGCTTCAGACTACTAATCTCTGAATCATTGATTTGTATCCCCATAAGGCTGTTATGTGGCTTAACGCATGTTGCTAACCGCTGTCATTTTGGCTATTTTTTGCTTTAACTCAAAACTTGCTAGTTTTATTCTCTTTTCATCCGTATTAAATCTTTAAATCTCAAAAACAACCATTTCTTCAAACACGGGTTTAGATGGAAACAAAAATGTAATAAAGCTTTACTTTATTTTAAATATATATCTCAAAACATATCCATGAGCACGTTTAGATCTCTTGTCTCATCACAGTGTTAAGAAAGGGAGAAAGAATGGCTACTCTCTCAACAAGGAGAGCAATACAGTGTGAAGGAAAATCCTGATCAGACAGGAAGGAAAAGCAAAAGCCTATTCCTTCTGGCCAAGTAATTTGTGATAAGATGACAGAGACACAGAGATGGGAGACAGAAAAACCTGGGTCTCACTGCCTCTGCAGGTATCAGGTTGTAAAGACAAACACATGTTCAATATGTTAGGGAGATGCCTAGGGAAGGGTGCTTTTCCCTAAATTCAGATACTCAATTTCATGTGGAAAGCTCTGCACCTGATAGTGTTCACTCAACATGAGGCAGCTTCAGAAGAGTTTAGGCAGAGAGAGCTTCACTCTTGCACAACTGAGCCTTCCTCAGTTCCCCACAAGTCTGCAATTAGAGAAAGAAAACTCATTGAGTTGGTGATGATCACTACTCCTATTTAAAACCAGAATGAAGTAACATGTTTCCTGCTCAGATCAAAAAGCATTTCATCTGGCATTCCCCCTGACTTCCTGATTTTTTTTCTGTTTTAAAATGTGAGTTCTACTCTGTTTTGTACTTCTGTTGTTTCAAATAACTCGGCAAATAATTCATTTCATTCTTGTCCTGATGAATTGCATTTGCGTGCCACCTTCTCTAACATATCAACAACACGCTTAATTATGAGATTAAGACTCCAAAATCATGTTACAAGTTTGTTTTTTTAGTTCCAACATTTAATAAGATCTTACAAAATACCCGGGGGGAGGGGGGGAAAAAGCAAAGATCTCACCTACAGAGCTCAAAGATATTGTATTCCCTTTCAGTTGGTGTTACCATAGTCACGGCTTTGGGGCAGCAATGTTACCTCCTGATAAAAAGAGTGATTGTGGAGTCAGACACTTGAGTTTAAATTCTGGCTCCACTGCATCCTGTCTAGACCACCATGGACTAATTCCTTACTCTCTCTTGTTCTCAGTTACTCTGTTTGAAAAAGACCATCTTCTTGAGATTGTTTTGATACCTATTGCAATATTAATTGAAATAATGTACAGAAAACCCTAGGAATATTCTTGACACAGTTAGGATGCAGAAATATTAGCCTTATTAACAGAGTATGAGTTGGTTTGTTAAACCCACAGTAGAGAAAAAAAACTTTCATGAGCTTCTGAAGAGGTATTTCACTGCTTTGTAAGCCCCAGAACACAGCCACTCCTCAGTATTATAAATAATAGAACATGAATACATAGATTTGGCTTGTGAACCTTCATTTTAGAAATAAAATAATTTTATGTAATGCCAAATTCACTTAAGTTCTTCTTTTTTCACATTTATAAGAACTCAAAAAAATTCTCATGGCTTCATGTCCCCTGCCCCCATACTCATTGTTAAGAGCTCATTTTATTTATATATATACTTGCTTTTGGGTAAACACTGCTTTGCCCTCACCCTTGCTCTGTCAATTATAAGCACTTACACACAAAATGGCTTGCTGTCACACAGGCACACCCACATTAGCAGTTTGAACAGCTGCTGTGAAAGAGTGAATGGAAATTGGGGAGATTCTGGAGTCTTTCACATATGTATTACCAAGGAAACCATCTATGTTGTAGCTCACAGTCAGGTTGGTGTTATTTTCTGTCTTCAATTTTATACGAGGATAATAGAAGGAACTTAGCTCTCCAAGGCCTGCATCATGAACAATCGTTAATTTTTAATTAAAAGAAATTATAAACTTCAATACTGGAATGCAAGTAATAGAAGTACAAGTAGATGTTTCAGTACCAACCAAAATGTATTGTAGTCCTTGATAAGAGTGCATTTCAGATTTCTTGTGCAATAGCTAGGTAGCTCACAGAGAGCAGAAAGTTCACATTACATCCAAGTGGGGACGTAACTGATTTATTTTCATTTCTAAAGTGATTGTTACCATGAAGATACTTTTAGATGAGAAATCAAAAGGCAGCAGACTAGTTCTTACCCTGAATTCACCCCTTAATATTTTGGAGTCTCTGTTACTGCAGGTTTAAAATGAGCATGAGGCTGTTTTCTTTGTCTACCTCATAGGGTCACTGGGGATCTCTAGTTGGAAAATGGTTATGACATGCCTTGTAAAACTGCTAAATTGCTGTATTAATATGTACATCTATGTAACTTTTAGGATAAAATTTCCCAATTTTATGTTTAATGGAAAAATGTAAATTATTTTTAAAAGAAATGCATTGAGTATTTGAGTCCACATTTTAAAAATGAGAAAAAATTAAGTTATGGGGATTCCTAAGACCAAAGATTTCCAACTTTGTGTGTAATGAAACTATCCAGAACAGAGAGGATTAGGACCTAGAGACAAAATGGTCTCCTACCTGTAGTTTCTAATTTGGCTCTTTCCCTGCTATGGATTATCCTAAATACTGCTAACAGATCACCCTATCATTGCCTTAATCAATCACTTATGTTCTATATCTCTATGTTCTACCATGCCTAGTTTTAAAAAACCTTCATAATCTAATCCTAATCTATTAAACCTCACATCTCTTTATTTTCAACATGTATTCTCTGTTCTTGCCAGTTACACTTGATCTTAGCCTAAAGTTGTAACCATTTCTACCCCCTTAATCATGAAATGTGCATTTTTTTTAGTTTTTAGATTAACCACACATAGCAAATACTGTTCAACATTAGCAGGATCTTCAAAAATACATGTTCAAGTCTCTGCTAGATTGACAGCACCTGTTTTCTCAGAATCATTCCTGTCACTACATAATGTGACGTCATTGTCTTTTTGTCAATCAGTATTTTTTTAAAATATAGATTCCAAAGTTAAATTTTTGTAGAATTAATACTACTAAATGACAAGATGTATTTTGGCCCCAATTCATTGTACCACTGACAATATTCTTTTCTAGTGATATTTTGATCTTCCTGGATAAATAAGGAGTTCTTATTACAAATAACCCTGATGGCAATCATCTTTACTTGCCACATTAATATTTGTTGATAAAGACAATATTTGTAAAGCTAAACAAAATAAGTCACTATAGAGTAATAGAAAGGATTTGAAATTGTACAAAAGCATGTGTTCAAGTCTTGGTTCTTTCTGTAACAAGGTATTTATATTGCCTAGGCATATTAATCTAAAACTGGAATATACTAATTTTTTTCAGCTTTAGTATATATTATGTGATACATATGTGAGGAAATACACAGTAAGCCATAAAATACTGTATGGCACCTAGTACATGATCAACAAGTGGTGACAAGTTACTAAAAAATCTTGAATGTCAAATTTTAATCTCTGAATTTTCATAACACCTGGGAGCATTTTCCTTTGTGGAGAAGACTGGCTCCATTTTTTAAATTCTGTAATAATAATACAGGCTCAAGGCTTTAAAAGATAAAACATAAAGCCCAACTGTTTAGTTCCTGACATCTCAGATAATTTGGAGGAAGGAACCATTTTAATAAACATATGACATGGTAACTGCACATAAAATGTGTTCTTAGCAAGCCGCAGTCATGTATTTAGTTTGTTGTATTTCTTACACTTTGTATTTCTAGCTAAAGTCATCCTCAGTTAACACTAATCTTGAGTTTCTTGAACTTTAATATTCGAGTGACCCAGTACTCAAAATTCACCCCCATTAAGGAATTTACCAGATCAGCATACAACAGAAATACTCTCATAACCAAGTATTACTATGTTACCTATACCTGGTGTATTAGTTTCTTATTTACTACCATAACAACCACAAATGTAATGTCTTAAAACAACCCAAATTTATTATCTTACAACTCTATAGGTTTGAAGCTTGGCATAGATCTCACTGGGTCACAAACAAAGTCTTAGCAGAGCTGTATTCATTCTGGAAGCTCTAAGGGTGAATCTATTCCATGTTTTTTTCTAGCTTTCACTAGCTATCTGCATACCTTAGATTCTGGCCCCTTTCCTTCATTTTCAAAGTCAGCAGCATAGCAACTCTTTCACCCACTTCCACAATCACATCGCTTCCTCTTACCCTCTCTTCTGCCTCCTTCTTCTGCATTCAAGACTCTTGTGATTACATTGGGTCCATCCTGGATAGCTCAGGATAACCTCTCTATTTTAAGGTCAGATGTTTGGCAATTATAATTCCTCTACAACCTTAATTTTCTTTTGCCGTGTAATCCAACGTAATCAGTTTCTGGGGTTTTGGATATAAACATCTTCACAGGGCCACTGCTCTACTTCACACAGCTGGTAATGGAAGTATGTTTAGCTCCACCCATAAACAACATATGGATTAAAGGACATCAGGTGTTGAGGGCACCAGTAATATTAGGAAGATTCCTTCTGGCCAGTTTCTGCAGCTTTAAGTATGAGCTAAATTGTTATCATATTCCTCACCATATTTGCCACAAAAGGAAAGTTCTCTATCAAAAACTATTTACCTTACCGTGGTCATGTCCTTTCAAAAATATGCTCCCAAAGAATATTTTTTAGGATCTTCATAGTATGGGTTTAAATAAACCCAAGAAAATAATATAGAAATTTTTCACTGTTGCCTTAAATGATCCAGAAGTGGACCTGTAAGTTCTTTCTAATGCTAAGTAGGGCCCAAGTGATCATGATTGTATTTTCCATTTTCTTGACAGAGAGATAGTATTAAAATTATCATCAATTTCAAAACTTGTGTCAAAACCATTCTTAATTTTTGTTTAAAAAATCCGCCCTACTATATTCAATGGTGCTTGAAAAGAACAAAGAAGAAAAAAGGGAAGTTTGGTGTCTGGAAAGAAACCACAAAAAGATTAACAGGGCCTTCATAAAATAAAATACCATATATGAGAAATACTATTAAAAGAAAGTCATAATGAAGGCATACATAGCAGTCCTTGGGAGAGTTCTAATATAGTTAATCTACAGGGTCTGAGAGCTCAAAACAGTAGACTATGTTTGATCTGGGCTGGATAAAATTTGATTTACATGGAGCAGGAAGTCTCAAAGAGAAAAGGAAGATGTTAAGAAGAAATTAATTTCTGTGCTCTAATATGCAGTAAAGAGCTGGAAAGATAATTTCCCAGGTAAATACATTTTTAGTTAAAAAGTTCTTTGATATCTACTGGAAATCATAGCTACTTTGAGTTGAAATGCATTATTCATACCAATCTGTCCATTTAGTAATAGCTACCCAAGAAGTAAAGATAATTATTTTAAATAATAAAAATGCCAACCATATTTAATAATTCTGTAATAATACAACTATACCATTCTACTTCATGTTTCAAATTAACTGACATTGGCCCTATCATCATTCCCAAGTTTATAGTTTGAATAATTTGACATTAGTATGGACATTCATAAGAAAAACATGAAGATTAATCATGTCTCCAGAGATAATGTACCATGAAGAACACAATTCAGTATAAATAATAAATACGTGCTTGCACACTTCAAGCTGTGAAAACAGTCACACTCCTACTAACTTAATTCAAGGCGTATTACTTCAGAAAAGAAGAACAAGAAACAGCCTTTGAAGCCACACATCCAGGTGTCATAAAACTTTGAAACATCGTTCAGATTAATGTAGTCATTCTAGCAAACCTCTAAACCCAGTGAGCTCCCCAGAAGACCTCTCCTTCTCACTCCTTACCCAAGTGCTATCACCATAATGCTGTCCCAAGTGTTACCTGTTGTTGCTTCTGGAAACCTTTGTTTTATCCTACACTGCTATCTTTTAGTGCCTTCTGTTTGTATCTTCAATCTTTCCTTAATCTGTCTGTGTCTTTCATTCATGCTTTCCAAAAGGAAAAGAATTTGGGTGTTCAGTTGCTACACACAGCAAAGATGTTCTCTTTTGAGCAAAGCCCATTTCAAGAGCCTCTACTGTATGCATTTAGGTCCAATCCACTGCGTCCAGGGAGTAGGCTCACGTGGCACAAAAAAAGTAAAAGTGGAAAGCAACTGCTTGTGGCTTTTTTCTTCTAACAGAGGGTTATAAACATGCAGAAACCCAGAAAGCTTTATCTTTTTTATAAATAACGAATATGCTATGAAATTTGGGGAATTGTAATAACCTCGAATTTTAGAATCCCTAGAAAGATTATCCTTAACCCTTAAGATTCACATCCTAACCAGGCGGAACCATGACACAATGTGAAGTGGAGTATGTGATGGGAGGGGTGTTATTAATTCACTAATCCATTATTGGGCATTTATTAAAATCTGAGTACCATCCTTTGTGCTGAGAATATAGCAATGTACTAGGCACACGTTTTCCAATCCCACAGAAAGCTTGCAATCGGAGATGACCCTTACAACTAAATAAATAATAATGTCAGATGTAGTAAGTGCTACTTTCATAAGCTGCCACCATCAAATATATCTAAGCCATCTTCACATGTACTGTCATTCCTCCTGTTACCATGGATCAATGGCTGATAATCCTACTGGACCAATTCTACTTGTGCACTGGAGTCCACCCTCGTTACTGCTACTGCAAGTCTCCCTTTGCTCTCCTGACTCACCAGTTCTCCCTCTCGGTTTGAGTATCTTCATCAGTATTAAAAGATGTTATTACTTTTCTCCAGCTTATAGAAACATATCTCTTAATCCCACATCCCCTTTCAGCTACAGACTAACTTCTATGCTCCAATTTACGATAAAATTATTCCAAAGGTTTGGATATATTCACTTTCTAATTCCGCTTTTTTCATTCTATCTCGCTATGCAGCCAAGCTGTTTACCATTTCATGAAACTGTGCTTATAAGGGTCACCAGTGACCTCCAACTTGCCACCTTGTAGGGTCAATTTCAATTTCCTTTTGTTTTCCTTATCAGCAATCTCTCTCATAATTGATTGCTTTCCCTCTAAAACAGTTTCTTCACTTTGCCTCTGGCACACAAACTTCTTTTGTTTCTTATACACTAGACCAACCACTTCTCTAGTTAAGATGACGGGTATCTCAGTTATTAGTGAGCCAACTAAATCTTTGTTTATATATTTGCATATAGACTTAGTTTTTCCCTGAATCACCATGATTTCAACCCCAAAGAAAAAAAGTACGTGTGTATATATACATAGATGAATCTTAATGAGGTATCTAGACTTCACAAGTGATTGTATAGGGAAAACATAAAAGATTTATAGCAGAGCCAAACAAAATATAAGTTTTTATTAGATAATTTGGTTTCCCCAAATCTCCTCCATTTGTCCCCCCACATGAGCTTTATGTTTTTGTGTCTTCGGATTTACTTGTGTTTATTTTTACTCTTTCTCTTCCTCTCTTTACTCAATTTGTTTGTTTACTGTTCTTTTTCTTTGACTTTCTCCGAAACCTAAAATTCCGCTTCTCTATTAAGCAAATAAATCAAGTACTCTTGGCTTCTGCCTCCAAAACTTACATCTTTTTTAAAAAATATGAAATGAATCTGATATTTATACTCATAGAAGATAGTTTACCAATCATATTTTGCTATTTGAACACATTTTCAGTGGCTCACAAGATTAGTCAGGCTTTCAGTATGCTGCCTATAACAAGAGGATGCACAATAACAGTACTTTAAAGAAGGTATAAATTGTTTTTCTTTTCTTACAGAAATTTCTAATATTAATCCCAGGCTGGTAGGGTCTGGCATGGTTATAGTAAAAAATAATCTCCCAAATCTTATTGCTCTGCCAACATTTCCTGGGTGCATGGTTCCCATCCCATGTTTCAATATGGTTACTCAAACTGAAGACATCTGTATCTCAATCAGCAGAAAGGAGAAAGCCGCAAAAGAAAAGTAAAAGTGTGACCTCTCTATCCCTCTTTAAGAATGCTTCCAAGAAATTGCACATACAACTTCTGCTTAATACTATTTGCCAAAATTTCGTATTTTGCTACACAATAAGCTTCAAAAGTACTTGGAAAATTATTCTGAGCAATCATGAGTCCAGTTAAAATCTGAAGTTAAATTATCAAAGAAAGGGAAGGTCGGGCGCCGTGGCTCATGTTTGTAATAGCAGCACTTTGGGAGGCCAAGGCACGTGGATCATGAGGTCAGGAGTTTGAGACCAGCCTGGCCAATATAGTGAAACTCCATCTCTACTAAAAATAAAAAAAATTATCTGGGTGTGGTGGTGGGTGCCTGTAATCCCAGCTACTCGGGAGCCTGAGGCAGGAGAATCACTTGAACCCAAAAGGTGGAGGTTGCAGTAAGCCGAGATTATGCCACTACACTCCAGCCTGGGTGACAGAGCTAGATTCCATCAAAAAAAAAAAAAAATAGAAAATAGATATTTGGGGATAATGAACTTACTCTCTGATCATTCACTATCTACCCACAATGGTTTATTAATGTTTCCCTTAAAAATGAATGATTTCCTCCACAGGCAGTCTGGTGAGTGAAATTTTCTAGCCTCTCTAGTGCCATCCAGTTTTTATTGCTACCCACCTATTCATTCATCTGTCAAGTCAGCTAACCATTTACCAATTTTTAAACTACATCACTGCTTCCTGCTTTCTCTGAGCCAATTATAAGATTTTTTTTTTAATTATCTACAGCTGGCAACATTGTTTATAATGAATGTAAGAGCAATGTAAACATGAAAAGTATAAGGAGTATTATAGTTGCTTGACACATGGAATTAATTAACAAAGCTTTGAAATTGTGTGGCGAAAGCCATGGACTCTTTGTTGCTATATATTGTGCTTGGTACTAGTCATATAAAGGTTTTTGATAAAGCCAAAGCAGTGCATATGAATCTGATGAAGAAGTATATGAATATCTCATCAGTACCAGAACAGTTTCTTGATGAGTGGCATCTATTTGCAATATTTCCACTTTTTAGCTGTGTAAAGAAATTGATTAATCTCCATTATTACTTACAAATTTCATATCTCTTTTTATTTGCATCAAAATATGAGCAATTGGAAGTACAGATCATGGCTTCAGAGTGTGAAATTTTTTCTTAAAATTTGCAAGCAAGAGCTGAAAACTGCTTGTATCTTGCTCATTTGAAATAATGGATACATGGCCAGGCACGGTGGCTCAAGCCTGTAATCCCAGCACTTTGGGAGGCCGAGGCAGGTGGATCATGAGGTCAAGAGATCGAGACCATCCTGGTCAACATGGTGAAACCCCGTCTCTACTAAAAATACAAAAAATTAGCTGGGCATGGTGGCGCATGCCTGTAATCCCAGCTACTCAAGAGGCTGAGGCAGGAGAATTGCCTGAACCCAGGAGGCGGAGGTGGCGGTAAGCCAAGATCGCGCCATTGCACTCCAGCCTGGGAAACAAGAGCGAAACTCCGTCTCAAAAAAAAAAAAAAAAAAGAAAGAATGGATACATTGTTATTACTGAATTTCACACATGCTATAATTTTAAACCATAAAACGTCAATATAAATGCTAAAGAATGAAGAATATGAGTGATAATAGTCTGAGTTCAGACATTGCAAGTATTATTAACGGAAGTCTTAAAGGTACTAAAGCTGTTGGCAAGAAGTTGGACTGTTTCAGGAGTTATATCAAGGAGATATACAGAATGGGGACAGGATGTCCTACAATGTAAGTGAAAACGTCAGAGTATTCAAAGTTGTGCCAGTCTGAACTCATGAGAAGATGAGAAGAAAAGCTTTTTCAAGATTTCAAAGATTTAGTTACCCAGGTATTTTACAAGGCAGGATTTTAACTAGCATACCTCTTTAGAGACTTTTATTATGAACTGAAGACTGAGAATTAGTTTTAAAACATAATTCAGAGATACAACAAATATAAACCCCAAAGAAATGTTAAGAAAATCCTATTTATTCTGATTTTTAAAATTACCATAAACACATTTTGCAAATTTATTTATAGTTATATAGATATTTGTTCATAAACATATATAATCTGTTATTTATATATAAAAGTGAATATATATAATCTGTTATTTATATTTAGAAATAGGTAACTGTTATTTATATAAGTATTGTTAAACTTTTAAAAAGTTTAATTTTATTTCCAATGGAATGCAATGATCATTTCTTGCTAATTAATTAATAATATAGCATTCATCTGTAGTCTCTAACACCAGCTAAGTAACTATTTGAATTGTCTTTATTAAATAGGAGAGTTACCAATTCATAGTCTCCCTGTTCGCCCTTCTATTGATGATGAATGACACAACTGATATTAGTGAATAATTTGTCTTAAAACTTTGCATACAAGAAATTTTGCTTAGAACGAGTCTCTCTTCATTCTGCTGCAGTTCTTCATTTAGTATTCCAGAGCAGGAGCTTCCAGTGACTGAACTAAATGGGAAGAGAATTTCTACCATCCTTTCCAATTCACTCCTTCCTAAAGAAAGAGATCCTTTTAATTGGAAAAGAATCAAGCATATAGAGTTCTATCATTTGTCTTTTCCTTTTGGACTTGCTAGCCTCCATAAATGCCATGTTTGGCTCAATTCCTGATGCAATTTGATAAGTACAATGATATAGTGACCCAAGACTTTTCTCTAGAAATAGATCTGGGGGAATCTATTTTTCTCTCCCCCTCTACTTTCTGATTTAATAGGTGTAAGGCAGTTGCCTTTAGTACCCCCAAGATAGAGTATTGCTGTTACTAAGAAGCCTTACATGGCTCCATAATGAAACTACATTGGGTGTGCCATGATTTTCAGTATTTTTTTCTTTAGTTGCCAAATGCAGAATCAAAGACTTTAGGATCTACTCATAATTTATTTCTTATTTTATGTACATAGTCACAAGCATCTCCTTCTCCCCTTTCCTTGCTAATTTATGATAAAGCAATCCAGTAATAGTAAAAATTTTTATTTCCCAGATTACAGGATATGAAGGTGTAATTGTGACAGATATAGAGCAACCAGGCAAGAAACAGAAACAAAAGGCATTCAAATGAAAAAGAAGTAAAATTGCCCATTTGCTGATGATATGATTTTATATAGAGAAAACCCTAAAGGTTCCATTAAGACACTATCAGAATGAATGAACAAATTCAATAAAGTTGTATGATACAAAATCAACATACAAAGCTTAGTTGTGTTTCTGTACACTAACAATCTGAAAACTACAAATTATTTATGCAAAAAAGAAAATGCAAATAGAAATATATTCTGTGGATATTCTGTGTTCACAGATAGGCAGATTTAATATTATTGAAATGTCCATCCTCCCCAAAGTGATTTTCAGATTCAATGCAACCACTATCAAATTCCACTGGCATTTTTTACAGAAAGTTTTTTTAAAAAACTATTCCGAATTCATATGGAAACACAAAAGACTAGGAATAGCCAAATTATGAAGAAGAACAAAATTGGAGGCCTCATATTTCCTATCTTAAAAACATATTACAAAGCTACAGTAATGCAAACAGTATGATCCTGGCACAAAGACAGACATATAGACTATTGGAACACAATAAGGAGCTCTAAAATAAACCCACACATATAAAGTCAACTGATCTCCAACAAGAGTGCCAAGAATATATATTGGACAAAGGATAGTCTCTTCAACAAATGGCATTAGAAAACTGGATATCTGCATACAAAGGAATGAAATTCAGTCCTTATTTTGCATCATACACAAATATCAACTCAAAATTTTAAAATGGGCTAATAATTTGAATAAACCTTCTCCAAAAAAAGACATACAAATGGCTAAAAGATATTCAAAAATGCTTAACAGCAACAGTCATCAGGGAAATGCAAATCAAAACCATGATGAGCGATCACTTCACCTCTGCTAGGATGCCTATTTAAAAAGCCACATGGTAACAAGTATTGGCAAGAATGTGGAGAAATTGGAACACTTGAACCACTGTTAGTAGGACTGCAAATTGTGCAGCCACCATGGAATACAGTATGAAGATTTCCTCCAGAACATTAACAATGCAACTATCATATGATCCGGCAATTTGACTTCTGGCTATTTATCCAAAAAAATAAAAATCGGGATCCTGAGGAGATATTAACACTCCCATGTTCCTTATGACACTATTATAGTAGCCAAGTTGTAAGAATTATCTAAATTTCCATTAACAGATGAATAGATAAAGAAGATATCATAGGATATACACACAGTGGAATATTATACAGCCTTAAAAAAGAAGGAAAATCTGTAATATGTGGCAACATAGATGAACTTTGAGAACATTATGCTTATTGAAATAAGCCACTCACAGAAGTGACACTTCCTGATTCCACCTACAAATAGTACCTAAAATAGTCAAGTTTTCTTTTTTTCAGTTATACTTTAAATTCTGGGGTACATGCGCAGATCATGCAGGATTGTTACATAGGTATGCACATGCCATGGTGGTTTGCTGCATCCATCCCCACTTCATCTACATTAGACTTTTCTACTACTGTTATCCTTCCCCAATACCCTCAGCCCAGCTATCCCTCCCCTAGCTCTCCCACCCCCCAACAGTCAAGTTCATAGTATGAAAGTGTGGAATGGTTGTTGCCAGAGAAGGGAGAAGAGAGAAATGGAGAGTTACTGATATGGTTTGTCTGTGTCCCCATCCAAATCTCATCTTGAATTGTACTCCCATAATTCCCACGTGTTGTAGGAGGGACTTGATGGGAGATAATTTGAATCATGGGGGTGATTTCCCCCATACACTACCACTGTTCTTGTGGTAGTGAATAAGCTTCACAAGCTCTGATGGCTTTATCAAGGGTTTCTGCATTTGTATCTTCCTCATTTTCTCTTGCCACAGCCATGTAAGAAGTGTCTTTCTCTTTCCACCATGATTCTGATACCTCCTCAGCCATGTGGAACTGTAAGTCCAATTAAACTGCTTTCTTCCCAGTCTCAGGTATGTCTTCATCAGCAGCAAGAAAACGGACAAATATAGTTACTAATCAACCTACAGAAAGTTTCAGTTAAGCAAGATGAATAAGCTCTAGAGAGTTGCTGTTCACCATTTGCCTATAGTCAACAACAATGTACACTTAAAAATTTAAAAAGATATGTCTCATTTAAAGTGTTCTTACTACAATAAAATAAAATCTTTAAAAATAAATTAAAATTGCTGCATAAAAAATAGTGAACATCACTCCAAGATAGACACAGAGATAGATATAATCCTTCCTATTGGGGATAATGTAAGTTCCATGAGGGATATAATGCATTATGTTAGGTAAGAATGTTCATATACTTTTATATTTGTCATTCTTCGTGTTAGAAACTTTACTGATAGAAATGTATATATGAATACTGACCTAAAAGGGAGTTGACTGTGTTATAAAGTGGAGCACATCCATTTACATTCTTTTTTCTGTTTTCCTTTGCATGATTGGAGCTGATTGACTAATCTTCCCTTACAAATGGAATTCTAGATGTGCTTTGGCTTTGCCAATGAGATTTACTCACCCAATATTGGGAAAGTAAAAATGAGATGGAGACAGTCTTATTGCGGCTGCCACAGGTAAAGATCATGTTATGACAGCAAAAGCGTATGACTGCATGGGAGGCAGTCATGATGTCAGCAATAGCAGCCAAAGCACCAATCATAGCTTCCTCACCTCTAGATGACAACTACAGTTGTGATCTGGAAACCAAGCGTCCTTGGTTGGTCTTGTCCAGACTTGCATTTCTTCGACTTTCTCGACAATTTTGTAAGCATCATTATCCATTCTATTCTACTTCTTTCTGCTTAAAACATGTAGTGTGCTTTCTATTTCCTACATGTAACATTGCTGGATACACCAGGACAGCAGCTATTTGACACTGAAGAAGTCTTCACTATAAAACTGTGGCTATGACACATTACAAGGTTTTGTGAGAATTAGACAATGTGTTAGAAATGAATATCCAATAAATAATTGCTATTTTCACTAACACTTATTAACTGCTTGAATATAAAGTATGTGACCATTAGCTTTGTTTTATTGCCAGATCCAGGAGAATATTACAGACAACCATGGTTTTAGTAGTATAGTGTATTTTATAAATTATCATTAAACAATTTTATGGTTCCCTGGAATATATTAAGAAGATATGCTCTTTGAGGTTTGCGTAGTATCTTCCTTTCCCTCTACATATTATGCAATCCTTCCAATTGAAAATCAGGTTAGAGAGATTATAATTTTTTCTGTTTTCCCAGGGATTACTGTCCAACTGTCCTTTGTTCACAAGAAGGTTTTGACTGAGAAAAAGAGATGAAAGCCTATTATGTTATTCACATATTTGGAATTTCTCCCTCTGATAATGTATGGGACGTATATTTGCCACATTAAATAAAATTGTAGTTGAATTTAGTTTGATTGTGTGTGTGTGTGTGTGTTGGATTCCCATAACAAGAGAATTTTTATAAATACATTCCCTGCACTTTATTAAAATATAAAGTTGAAAAATACAGCTTCTTCCTTTTTAAAGTAACATTTTCTAAGGAATGGAATATCCACATTCCTCTGTAATAAAGTAAGAAATAACTCTCCCTGCATGCTGTTGTGACCTTTGACAAGTGTCATAGCTAACTGGTCTTAGCAGTGGCAGGATTTATTTCTTTCACAGAGGTTTGTGTTCTGCCAGGTGGAAATAATAGCTAAAAATAAATGCCTCAGGGTTTTTTCTTAGTGTTCGCTTTTTTTATTATTGTGCTTACTCTCACTCTGAGCTGTTGATTTGTTGGCTGTCTTACCAGGTCTGAGTAAAAGGGAGAAGGAATATTTGGGGTGAGGTGAGCTGTAACTGGATCTAGACCTTGCTGGTTCACAAATCCATCCACGTCAGCTTTATAAGCAATCTACGAGAGGCTTCAAGTGTTTACTGGTAAATATGTTTATAATTCTCATTTCAGGGTGTTTTCTTCCTTTGCTCTTACTCTGTTAAAACCACTGATTCTTGAATTTCTGCAAATATTTAATCAAACTGATAATGTTGATTCATTTGAGGATCAATAAAAATCTGGTGTGCAGTTCTTTAGTTGGAACACATACATTACTGATGAGACCTAGTGGAGTCTACATGTCATGATCTATGGATGTAGCTATGACTGAACTCACCCCACTATTTACAAAACCTTGGTACTGAAAGTCCCTGATATTTCGGTTATAGAAGTTATATTTTTAGAATCTAAAAGATTCAAATGTACTAGCATTGTTTACCCACAGTAAATACTTGGGTTTTTTGAATATTTATAGTTTCCATAGTCTCTTCATAAATATCAAAACAGTAAATAGAATCCTATCTCTCATGAAACAGCCCTTTGAAAGTGAAGGGGAAATTAAGACACTCCCAGAGGAAATGCATTACCACTAGACTTGCCCTACGATAAATGGTAAATGGAGTCCTCCAGTTTTAAATAAAAGGACATTGTGATTTGTGATTTTAGGAAAGGAAGAGAGCCCCTTCCTGTTCTAAGTTATTTAGCTCATCTTCTGGCTTGCTCTACCAACTGAGACCGTGTGTGTGTGTGTGTGCGCGCGCGCACGTATTGAAAAGGAAAGACAAATGAAGGGAAGGGCAGAAGAGGGGAGAGGAAAAGAAGGGAGAGAAGAAATAGTATTGTAGCATTGCACTTAGTGGAAATGATTTAGAATCATGTAATTATTTTCAGGACAAAAAAGGGAAGATATTAATCTGAATACTGAAGGAAAAATGTAAAAAATGAACTTATTTGTTTCCTTCTTTCTATAACTTTTATTTTTGTTAAGAATCAGCGTTTTAGGAATTTATTTTAGATGCAATAGAATACATGAAACTTAAAATAGTTGAGTGATTTTGTGAGAAACATTGTTAATAAAAGGAGTCAAATTGGAAAAAATGAATGGACACTAGACAGAAACTTGAAGACATATGATGATATGAAGATCTTAGTAAAGGTAAATACATGGGCAATTATCAAAGCTAACATTATTTTAACTTTTGTTTATAACTTCACATTTTGTTTTCTACATAATTTATGAGATTGGTGTATTAAAAACCAATTACTAGTCTATATTTTTAGATATACAATATATAATGATATAATTTTATGATATCAATAGCTGAAAGGGAATGTGGCTGGAGATGTATTTATAGGATTTTGAAGTTAAGCTTGTAAAAATTTAAATTAGAGTGCACTAACTTTAGGATTTTAAATACAATACCTATGATAAACATACATAAAGTAGCTATAGAATACACATGAGAGAATGAGAAGGTAATTATAATGTTTACTCCAAAATAAAGGCTTACATTTTTTAAAAATCTCAAATCAATAGCCTAGATGTAAAACTTCAGGAAAAATTAAAAGAAAACCAAACTAAATGTAAAGCTAGAAGCAAAGTAATTGCAAAGATCAGAGCAGAGATAAATAAAAGAGAGAACAGAAAAATGATAGAGAAAAATCGATAAAACCAAAAGTTGGTTCCTAATATACATTAATAAGATTGACTAACCTGTTGCTAGATCGACTAAGAAAAAGAGAGAAAGCTCATATCAGTAATGAATGTGGAGATATGACTATGAATTCTATATAAATATAAAGAATTATGGGAGATAACTTCGTATATGAACAAATCAGATAACCTTAATGAAATGAACACATTCCTGAAAACATAAAGCCTACAAAAACTGGATAACAAAGAAATGGAAAATCGGAATAGACCTGTAACTAGTAAGGAGACCTATAACTAATAAGGAGATTTAATCAGAAATCAAAAACTAAAAAGAAAAGCTCTAGACCAAATAGCTTCACTGTGTTTGCATCTCTTGTGCTGCTATAACATAATACCAGAGACTGGATAATTTACAAAGAACAGAAATTTGTCTTCTCACAGTTCTGGAGAAGTGAGAAGAGGTCCAAGAGGTCCAAGATCAAGATGCTGGCATCTTGTGAGGGCCAAGAGGTCCAAGATCAAGATGCTGGCATTTTGTGAGGGCCTTCTTGTTGCATCACAACCTAGCAGAAGACATCACATGGGCAAGAAGGAGAAAGGGGGCTGAATTCCCTCTTTTATAACAAACCCACTCCCATGATAAAAGCATTAATTAATTTATGAGGGTGTACATAGGTGGGATGATCTTACATGTAGAATTCCCCAAGGATTACACAAGAAAACTATTAGAAATAATAGACAGGCCAGGCATAGTGGTTTACATCTGTAATCCCACCACTTTGGAGGGGCTGAGGTGGGCAGATCACCAGAGGTCAGGAGTTTAAGACCAGCCTGGCCAACATGGTGAAACTCCTTCTCTACTAAAAAAAAAAAAAAATACAAATATATTATCTGGATGTGGTGGCAGATGCCTATAATCCCAGCTAGTAGGGAGGCTGAGGCAGGGATAATTGCATGAATCCAGCAGGTGGAGGTTGCAGTGAGCCAAGATCATGCCACTGCACTACAGTCTGGGTGCCAGAGAGAGACTCTGTCTCAAAGAAAAAAAAAAAAGGAAAGAAAAAAGATATGATAAACAAATACAGCAAATTAACAGAATACAAAATCCACATGCAAAAATAAGTTGAATGTCTATACACTAATAGTAATTGGAGTCTTTAATGCCCTGCTCTCAATAGATAGATCAATCAGACAGAAGATAAGTTTTTAAAAAAATTGATAACAGAATAAAATGAGTATCTCTTCAGACATATACAGAATAAGCAGTCCAAAAAAGAAATTAAGAAAACAATTCCATCTACACCAGCATAAAAATGATAAAATAATTAGGATTTAACCTAATCCAGAAGGTTAAAGACTTGTACACTAGTCCTGACTTTTCTGCAGGGCACACATTCCAAGACCCCAGTGGTAGCCTGAAAGTGCAGATAGCAATAAACCCTACACACACACCCCCATATATACGTATAAACTATGATTTTTTTTCTGTACGTACATACCCACAATATAAATTAAATACAGTTAAGATATTAACAACAATAATAAATAATAAATTATAACAATTATAACAAGATGCCAGCATCACTGCTCTTGCATCTTGGGGATATTATTAAGTAAAATAAGGATTACTTTAGTGCAAGCATTGCAATAATGCACCACTCAGTCTGATGGCTACTAAGTGACTAATGGACAGGTGGTGTATACAGTGTAGATGCACTGGACAAGGGGATAATTCATATCACAGGTAGGACAGAGAAGGATGGCACAAGATTTCATCATGCTAAACTGTAATTTAAAACTTATGAATGGTTTATTTCTGAAATTTTTCATTCAATATTTTTGAACCTATGTGACCTTGGGTAACTGAAATGGCAGAATGGTAAACCACTGATAATGTGGGGACTACCATATACTGAAAACTACAAAATGCTCCTGAAAGAAATGAAAGATGATAAATAAATAAATAAATGGAATAAAATCCCATGTTTATGTATTGGAAGACAGTATTCTTAAGATATCAATACTATCCAAAGCAATCTATAAATTCAATGCATATCAGAATACCAATCCATATCAGAATACCAATGGTTCTGTGCATGTGGTGGCGAGGGACAGCAGGTGCAGTGTCCAGAGGCCATTTTCTGATTTCCCAGTCCACAGCAGCAGTGAGACTGGAAATGCTCCAGCCTTCTACAGACCAGATCCTTCAGGCATCTATTATAAATAGGTCCAGGGTTTACAGGAAAATATATTCCTGGGTTCTCCATTGTGTTCCATTGGTCTATGTGTCTGTTTTTGTACCAATACAATGCTGTTTTGGTTACTGTATCCCTGTAGCATAATTTGAAGTCAGGCAGCATGATTCCTCCAGCTTTGTTCTTTTTGCTTAGGATTGCCTTGGCTATTCGGGCTCTTTTTTCATTCCATATGAATTTTAAAATAGCTTTTTTCTCTATTCTATAAATCATGTCAATAATAGTTTAATAGGAATAGCATTGAGTCTATAAATTGCTTTGGGCAGTATCAGCATTTTAATGACACTGATTCTTCCTATCCATGAACATGGAATGTTTTTACCATGTTTGTGCCATATCTGGTTTCTTTGAGCAATGTTTTGTAGTTCTCTTTGTAGAGAGCTTTCACCTCCCTGTTTAGATGGGAGTGAGGCTGCAAACCTACAACTATCTGATCTTTGACAAATCTGACAAAAATAAGCAATGGGGAAAGGATTCCGTATTCAATAGATAGTGCTGGGATACTGGGTAGTTATATGTAAAAGATTAAAACTTGGCCCTTTCCTTATCTCATATACAAAAATTAACTCAAGCTGGATTAAAGACTTAAATATAAAACCCAGAACTGTAAAATCCCTGGAACACAACCTAGGCAATACCATTCTGGACATAGGACTGGGTAAAGATTTCAGTTGCAATGAAAGCAAAAATTGACTAATGGGATCTAATTAAACTGAAGAGCTCTGCACAGCAAAGGAAACTATCAACAGAGTGAACAGACAACCTACAGAATGGGAGAAAAGTTTTACAAACTATGCTTCTGACAAAAGTTTAATATCCAGCACCTATAAAGAACTTAAACAAATATACAAGAAAAAAAAACATTAAAAAGTGGACAAACTACATAAATAGATACTTTTCCAAAGAAGACAAGCATGCAGCCAACAATCATGTGAAAAATAGCTCATCACTGATAATTAGAGAAATGCAAATCAAAACCACAATGAGATACCAACTCACACCAGTAGGATAGCTATTATTAAAAAGTCAAAAAATAACAGATACTGACAAGGTTATGGAGAAAAAGGAATGCTTAGATGCTGTTGGTGGAAGTGTAATAGTTCAACCATTGTCAAAAAAATGTGGCGATTCCTCAAAGATCTAAAAATAGAAATAGCATTTGACCCAACAATCCCATTACTGGGAATATACCACCCCCAAATTATAAATTGTTCTATTATAAAGTCACATGCATGTGTATGTTTACTGCAGCATTATTCACAATACCAAAGACATGGAATCAACCTAAATACCCATCAATAATAGATTGGATAAAGAATAGTACATATACATCATGGAATACTATGTAGCCATAAAAAAGAACAAGGTCATGTCCTTTGCAGTAACATGCATGAAGCTGGAGGCCATTATCTGTAGCAAGCAAATACAGGAACAGAAAAACAAATATCACATGTTTTCACTTACAAGTGGGAACTAAATGATGAGAACATATGGCCACACAAAGGGGAACAACACACACTGGGGCTCGACAGAGGGTGGAGGGCTTAGGATACGAGGAGGGAGAGAATCAGGAAAAATAATGACTACCAGGCTTAAGGCTTAATACCTGGTGACAAAGTAATCTGTACAACAAACCCCCATGACACAAATTTACCTGTATAACAAATCTGTACATATACCCCTGAACTTAAAAGTTAAATTTAAAAAAGAAAAATATAGTCCTAATGAATGGGAAAATGAGGAGTCATAGCAAAAAATTAAAACTATAAAAGATAGCCAGATAAAAATTCTAAATCTAAAAATATAATAAGTGAAGCAAAATTAATTGAACAGCTTAACAGCAAATTTGGAGAGAGTAAAAGAATCAGTGAAGTTCCATGATACAGAATTAAAATATTAAATCTAGAGAACTGTGAGAAAAAAGATGGAAGAAAAATGAAGAGAATCCCAGTGACCTATGTGATAGTATAATACAATTTAAGATATATGTAATTGGAGCTACAGGTGTAAAGGTGAAACAGAAACGAGCAGAAAATTCACTTTTAAAATTTTATCTTTCTCTTTGATATTCTTCAGTTTTAGTGAGATGCATACATGTGAATGAATGTGTTTTCACTCATCAGGCATTTTTAATGTCTTCAGTCTGAAAACTAATAATGTTATTTACAATTAGAAATTTATCAACTATTATCTTCCCTTGACTATGATCTTTTAAACTTTTTTCTTACTAATTCTGGAATTCCTATTACTATATGTTAGACCTTCATTTATTCTCTTTCGTGTCTGTTAAGTATTTTCATCTCTTTGTCCCACTATATAAATCACTAAATTGATTGTTTAACATACTAGCCCTCTTTAGTTGAATTTACTGTTCTATATAAACTGTCCTTTGTGTTTATAATTTTGACAATTATATTGTTATTCTTAGAGATTTTATTTGTCTCTTTTCCACATTTAGTCTTATAATTCCCATACCTCTCTCAGTATGGATTTTATTCCTTCTTGTATGTCTTTAAACATTAAACAATTAACATTGTTAAACAATGTGAAACATTTTCAGTAGTCATATTTGTATTGTTCTTTTATTCGTCACTATTCATATTTTTTCAACATTTGTTGACTCATTTTACATGGTAATTAATTTTCCTGTGGGGTTTAAATTTTTTTTATTATATCTCATCTTCAGTGAGAGCAGATTTATTTGTGGGAGTCTTAGATATTGTGGACCAAGGTTAAATTATTAACTTTTGGTTTTCTACTACGTGTACATGGGTGGTAAACATTCGAACCTCACAGCCTGTGATTTGGGATTAGAGTTTTCATTTCTTCAAGGTTATGTTTTTTTTTCCATTTATGGTTCTGAGCAATTGACATGATTCCTGATGCTCCCTGGACGTGTGGATTTTCTAGTCCAGTTTTCATAGACACTGTAGCCAATAGTGACATCTATTTTCTTTTATTTGAAGAGGGTTTCATTCCAGCTAAACATCTTGTGTGAAACCAAAAGCACAGCTTTTTGTCCAATATGAGTAACAATATCCTGATCTCTCAACTTTATCTCAGCTCTCATTCCTCCAAGCGACTTCAGTAACAGCTAGAAGTTCTGTTTAATGATTCGCTTTCATTTGCAGCAATGAACAAATCCCTCCTCCCCTTTGATTTCTTTCTGGTGAGTTTGGCTATATAACTTTCTAATGTGTTGTTCCTGAGAATTCAGTAATTTTCCTCTAGAAGTGCAGTGTTTTCAAGAGGAGTTTCTGTGGCAGTACAGAGCAGAATTATGTTTACTGAGTTTGCCATATTTAACCTCCTTTTCATATTTAATAATTAGGATAGACATATTCCTATGACATTGATCTTTCATTGCTCCATTTTTATTGACTGCAGACTAACTATATTCGTATGTCCTAAATTATCCAAGTAAATCCCTACTTTGGGACATTTTGGTTGTTTCCATTTTTCCTCTATAGACCTTTTCTCATAACAAATATTGCATTATTTAGTTACTTTTAAGTATCCAGTAGAAAACAGTCAAGGGATATTCACACACACACACACACACACACACACACACACACACACACACAATATTAGAATATTAAAAGTCAAGGCAAAAACCACAATTACTTTTGCACCAACTTAATAATAACAAAGCCAAATAAAGCAGAAGGTTCTAGATAGCAGTAATAGTCAAGGAAAGAGTTAATAAATAGATAAGCACCAAAACTTCCATTCCCTATAGCAATGCTTTACCTATCAAAAACCATTATTTGGGGCCAAGTGTGGTGGCTCGCACCTGTAATCCCAACACTGGGAGGTCAAGGCAGGCAGATCACCTAAGATCTTGAGTTCGAAACCAGCCTGGCCAACATGACAAAATCCTGTCTCTTCTAAAAACAGAAAAATTAGCTAGATGTGGTGACACACACCTGTAATTCCAGCTACTCAGGAAGCTGACTCACCAGAATCACTTGAACATGGAAGGCGGAGGTTGCAGTAAGCTGAGATAGCTACACTACACTCCGGCCTGGATGACAGAGCAAGACTCTGTATTTAACAACAACAACAAAAAAGCATTGTTTGTTTGTTTGTTTGTTGGAAATAGTTTTTTTTGTGTGTGTTTTTTTGCAGCAATGAATGGTCCATAAAATGAAAGAATCTTGTAATAAACCAGAACCAAACTCCTTTGCTGGGACTGTATTGCAGAATGAGACTGCTCATGCTCTCAGAAAAACATTAATGTCATTGGAGCAGATATCGCTTTCTCTATTTCATGCTGGCTGCTTTCTACTTAGAGATGTCTATTGGAGGGTAACATATAGAATCTTGAGGAGCATCACTTTATCAGTCTTTGAAAAGAATTAGTAATTGTGATTAGGGCACTTCAGCTGCAACTACTGCGAACTTGTTGGAACTAATCTTCCAAAGCGTTTCCAATATGATGAATGCTAAAGTTGCTCATCAAAACTAAGGCAATCTAGCACTCCTTAAAGAAGCTAGAGTCCTCTTCTAGCTCAGAAGAATTCTATTTCCATTTTAGTTCCATTAAATTGAGTGGACACAGAGATAACTTAAATATTCCAGAAAAAAGCAAAATAAACTATTATAAAGCAAAAATATACAACATCAAACTAATTGTATGTGAAAAAGCAACACACAAAACCTGAGGATACCATATATGCAATTGCGAAAAAAGACAAGGGTTGTTAAATTTGATTTCTGGCATGGTTTGACTATTTGTGCCCTCCAAATCTCATGTTCAAATGTTATTCTCGTTGTTGGAGGTGGGGCCTGGTGGTAGGTGATTGAATCATGAAGGCGGATCCCTCATGAAGGGCTTAGCATCGTCCCCTTGGTGGTAAGTTCTCAGTTCACACCGAATCTAGTTGTTTGAAAGAATCTGAGATTGCCCTGCTGTCTCTCTTGCTTCTACTCTCACCATGTGACATGCTGGCTCTCCTTTGCCATCTGCCATGATTGTAAGCTTCCCAAGGCCCCCCACCAGAAGCAGATGCAAGCACCATGCTTCCTATAAAGCCTGTAAACCTGTGAACCAATTAAAGATCTTTGCTTTATAAATAACCCAGCTTCAGGTATTTATCATAATGCAGAAATGGACCAATGTAATTCCTAAATCTAATTTTCCCAGAAGAGGTCAATGACATTCATTGGAAACCAGTTCCACCATTGTTACAGTTAAGGTTTTCTTCATAAATAGACAATAGAACTAAGGACTTAATAGCATTTTCTTTCTGCTCACTGTCTATGGAAAGCAGATCTTCTAATACATTTTAAGTAGAAGATAATGTACCTATATTCCATTCAAAAGTCTTATTTTTACTCACATAGATAAGAAAAAGCTAAATTGCCTTCAACTCTCAATTGGTTACCTGATTGAATTGGCTTTCATGCCCACAAAATATTCTTTCTGCTCACTTTCAAGTTGACTTAGGTCCCTATAGTATTACATGAAATATAGCACTGCTAAATCCATGGTACAAATACAATCAAATCAAACAGAAGTGAGTGTTATAATTTTTGATTAGACAATAAAGGTCAGATAGGTTAAGTGAATTGCTTAAGCGACAGCCAAGACTATGAGGCTGTTCTCCCAGGTTATTCAGGAAAGTTCCCATGCAGCAGATGAATTCTGACCCATACAATAAGATACAATTTTAAAGGGAGAGCAGATCATTTAAAAAGAAGAAATAAATTTTCACATTTCTTCAGAATCCAGAATTGTTTTAAAGCATGATAAGCAGTGAAAATAGGTACTTTCACCTGAGCAGAAAAAAATAGCAAGAGAGACACCAAAAATCTCACCTGTTGATACGGTTTGGCTCGTGTCTCTCCTCCAAATTTCACCTTGAATTGTAATTCCTACAATTCCTTCTTGTCAAGGGTGGGACCAGGTGGAGGTACTTGGATCATGAGGGTGGTTTTCCCCATGCTGTTCTCGTGATAATGAGTAAGTCTCACGAGATCTGCTGTTTTATAAGTGGCGTTTCCTCTGTTTGTACTCATTGCCTCCTGCTACCTTGTGAGGAAGGTACTTGCTTCTCCTTTGCCTTCCGCTATCGTTTTAAGTTTCCTGAGGCCTCCCAGCCATGCATAACCGTGAGTCAATTAAATCTCTTTCCTTTGTAAGTTACCTAGTCTCAGGTATTTTTTCATAACAGTGTGAGAACAGACTAAGATACCTGCAAAATGTGTGTTTCAGAGAGTATATTTGTACATTCCTAAGTATCAAATACATAAAATGTATTGGATATTAAATAGAACTCATTTATTGGAACATTTGGGGGAAGCATCATGGAAATTTTTAAGTATTATTTGAACTATATTGGAGATGTATTAAGTTACTGCTGCTACAATAAATTACCACCAACTCGTGGCTTAAAATACCACAAATTTACCATCATATTTATGGAGGGCAGAAATCAAAGACGTGTTACACCCAAACTCACCAGAAAGAAAAGGAAGGAGGGATTTGTTTATTGCTGCAAATGAAAGGGCTAAAATTGTAAGTTAGCAGAGCTGTATTTCTTTTGGAGGCTCTAGGGAAGAATTTATTTTCATGCCTTTAACAGCTTCTAGAAGCAATCTTGGTTCTTATTCCCCTTTCCATCATCAAAACCGCAACAGACTGCTCACAGTGTGGCTCACATCTGTGATTCCAGCACTTTGGGAGGCCAAGATGGGAGGATTTCTTGAGCTCAGGAGTTTGAGATCAGCCTGGGCAACATGGCAAAACCCCATCTCTAGAAAAAATACAAAAAGTTAGCCAGGCATTGGTGGCCTATAGCTGTACTCTCAGCTACTCAGAGGTCTAAAGTAGAATTACCTGAGCCCAGGATGTCAAGGCTTCAGTGAGCCACAATTGTGCTGGTGCACACAAGCCTGGGTAACAGAATGTGACCTTACCTCAAACAGAAAAAAAAATTAGCAGCATAAAATCTTCAAGTCTGTCTTTCTCTCTGACTTTGCTTCTATTGTTGCATCTTCTTTTCTCGTATAAAAAACCCTGTCATTACATTGGACCCACCTGCATAATACATGATCGCCCCATCTCGAGATCCTTAAATTAATCACATCTGAAAAGTCCCGTTCCCGCTTCAATAAGGTAGTATATTCAGTTACTTGGTATTAGGACACAGGTTTTTTTGGGGAGCCATTTTTCTGTCTACCGCAGAAGAATATGAGAATAGAAAATTTGCATATGGAAAAAGGAGAGGGAAAAACATGCAGCCACTCATCCTTTATTAACATCAGATTTCTACGGGCAGTCATTGCAAAGACTTCCTTTTATCACAATCAAATAACTTTCTTATGAGCCTGTCTGGTAGCTTCTTATTCTTGCTCTGAATGAAATTCCTTGTTCAGAGTCCTCCATGGGCTTTGGATGCCATTCTTGGAAACTGCATACTTTGGGTACCCAGTTAATATTAGGTGTTCAAGGGCTAAGGGATGGTTTTAGGAATAAAACAGGCTATTTCAGGATATTTTTTTCTTTTTTTTTTTTTTTTAATTGAGACCGAGTCTTTCTCTGTCTTCCAGGCTGGAGTGCAGTGGCACAATCTCGGCTCACTGCAACCTCTGCCTCCCAGGTTCAAGCAATTCTCTGCCTCAGCCTCCTAAGTAGCTGGGATTATAGGCACCTGCCACCATACCTGGCTAAATTTTGTATATTTAGTAGAGTGGGGGTTTCACCATCTTGGCCAGGATGGTCTTGAATTCCTGACCTCATGATCCACCTGCCTCAGCCTCCCAAAGTACTGAGATTACAGGTATGAGCCACAACGCCCAGCCTCAGGTGTTTCTTTAGCAAAGCAATTTTCTCACAAATATAATCATCTCTTTACTTCAACTAATTTCACAGTTCCTGGCTAGTTCCATGTGTAAGTAACCAAACCCAAAGATTTCATTAGACATCCTTTATTAGCCTGGAACTTAGTCTGCTACTTACTGAGCTTGGAGCTCTGCCTATTCCCTCTTCTCTCATTTAAATTGAGGATAGCTTGAAGGCATCTAAAACCACAGGTGTGTGTAGGAAGGCAAAATCTTTAATTTGCTTTTGGTTTCTCCCGTGTTTAGCAGAGAATTCCTAAAAGAAGCTACTTTAAAAATCGGCTTCACTCTTACCACCTACTAGTGCATTTGCAGCCATCATTTACAACTGTTTCAGTTTGGATACTATGGCTTGGAAATTTGTCCTCCCCAAAACTCATGTTGAAATTTAAATTATCATTGTAACAATATTGAGAGCTGGGACCTTTAAGATGTGATTAATCCATGATGGAAATTAATGCCAATATGGAAGAATTAATGCCAGTATAAAAGGGCAAGTTCAGCCCATTTTAGCTTCTCTTTTTTCTTCTGCTTCCCACCATATGATGACACAGCAAGGAGACCCTCACCAAATGTCAGCATCTTGATCTGAAACTTTCTAGACTCCGGAATTGTGGGAAAATAATTTTCTGTTCACTCTAAATTAGTAAGTCTCTGATGTTTTATTACAGCAGTACAAAATGGACTGAAACATTGGGGTACAGAGTAGTTGGCTTTTTAACCATGTAAAGCCTCAGATTAGAGACTACCCATTAATTTAAATTCTGGTTAGAGGTAGAAAGTACCTATTTTAGCAGTTATATTTGTTCCATGCCCACTTTATTGAAAGCAGAATGAACCACCCAGCACAGGCGACATTCTAAGTTTTTCCTGTTATTTGTCATAATGCTGCAATCTCAGTGGGTATATGAACTACCTTTAAAACATAATGGCAGCAGTTTAACTACATTTTTAAAAATATTGCCATAGTACAATAAGAGCCACTAGCTTTGCAGTTGGTAACCTCTGTGCCTTTGCTACTTATATGATAAAAGCAATGTCAAATATTTTAGTTGTGTGGAGCACTCTACCTTGAGGTTAAATTTGTTTTCTTTAGAATTAAGATTATGTATGACAATTAAAAATAAAAGTAACTTAGAATCAGGATTCTATTACAGCAAAAGGAGAGAGATCAGAAATGTCTAAATTTATCCCTGGCTGTACTTCGTGAAATTATAAAAATATCCCACTATAAAATAGCCTAGAATTTACCTCCTGATAAAATTTATCTAGGATCAGGTCTGAACATTAGTATTAAATACAAATATCAAAAACCTCACCATTGATTCAATTGTGTAGTCATCATAGAGAATCCCTGAATTCTGTCATTATAGAAGACTTTGTCGAGGTATAACTAAACCCCTTAATGGATGGATTGAGTTTGGGTTGGTAGATAAAGGAATGATGGAATTGAAATTGGGCATTTCAGGTTGGGAGCAGGAGATTATCCATGTCTTTAACGTTTCCTGATGAAAAGCCATGAAAACCATTTATGGATTAAGGAAATATATGCATATTACTTCCCCAACATTCCACTTCCCTCTTTGATCCTGTTTAGATTTTTTTGTTTGTTTCCATTCTGATGGTTTACATACAGATTTCTCCTCTTTTTCTGGCCTTTTATGGAGCAGTCATCTGGACTTCTATATAGCTTCTCCCAAAGCTTCTGCCTCAGCTCCTCTTACTTCAGTTTTATATGTGTATATGTTCAGTTAAACCCAGCCAAATATCACTAACTTTTCTACTCAACCTAAGTTTCCATGACTCTACAACTACCACTCCATGTCCTAACCCCCACATCTAGCAAAATGGAATGGAATAGAAAAAGCTTTAACAGAAGCAAAGATCATCCAATATGTAGTTTAAACTACAGATTATAAGTTGGTTTCCAATTCTTTAGTCAACTGTATATACTTTTTTAATATACATTTTGCTTCCAGTTTGTGGTCATCATTCTCCTAAGACATTATTTTACTTTATTTGTACTACCAATCTCCATACTTTTTAAAGGGTCAGTTCCAAATTCCAGTTATCAATTAAGTAGTACAGTACATGTAGATTAGGAGAATGCTGACGTTGGTAGAGCAGCACTGTAATTACACCGTCTACTTCCCTTGTTGGTAATAAAAGCATCTGTTTATTAGATAGTCTTTGATTTAAGATCAAAACGCCCCTGTGACAACATTAACTATTTTCCAGAAGTATTTGAATTTTGGTTAATGTTTATTTCAAGTAACTTGGTCTCAAAATTTCCTTTCTTTAGATTCAGATTGTTTTACATTTATTATTTTAAAAAATGCTCTACATTAACTCTGAAATTTCTCCTCCAGAGCTTGGTCAAATTATGCTGATTGCATTCCCACTTCTGTATTTCCAGAATGCACCAGGAAATTGTAGAGGTGCAGCATAGTCTATGCTAGGTTTATATTCATTTACTGTGCTAATGAAAGGTTTAAGTCTTTGGTATTGGCAGCTTAGTAGCTCTCTGTGTATGTGACTAAATTTTGTAGCATAAAGAAAATTTCTATCACTGGAACTAAAGTAGTAATCAAAACAGTATTAGTAATCAAAATCAATGGCATTAATTTGTTAAGATTAAGATGCTCACATTTGCTGCTTCTCTTTCAATTGCCACCAGGGATGCAGTCAGTGTGGCAAACTTAATCAGAAAATATTGTATTTTATAAGACCAATCAAACACAAAGAAATCACATTGCAATTGCAAAAACTTTTAGAATAACTATATATGGTGAAAATGATGTATAATTTAAATAAAAAGACCTTGCAGGTTAATCATAGAAGTGCTGAATACTAGGAATTATTAAAAAGCAAAACTATCAACTATTTGAACTTTCGCATGCATGTGTTGTACCCATGAAATCAGATTCTGATTTGTGACATATAGGTGTTTATACTGTACACTCTGAGATTTGTATCAGCATAACAATTGGCCAAAGAAGATACAACTTCCTGTATTGTACTGGCTAAATTCATTCAAAACATGTAAGAAAATAAAATAGTGAAAGTCATAGAAGCAGAAGATACAATAGAGGTTGTCAGGGGCTGAGGGGTGGGGGAAATAGAAAGTTGTTCAATGCTTACAAGGTTTTAGTTAGGGTAGGTCAATAAGTTCTAGAGGTCTGTACAATGTAGTGCCTATAATTAATAGCACAGATTTATGCACTTTAAATTTTGTTGAGAGAACTTATGTTTAAGTGTTGTTACCACAATACAACAACAAAACAAAGGGACACAAGGAAACTTTGGGAGATGCTAGATTATGTCTATTACCTTCATTGTGGTGATGGTATCCCAAGAGTCTGCATATGTCTAAACTCTACATATTAAATATGTGCATTTTTGATAAATTATGCTGCAATAATACCGTTTATAAGAGTGCAGAAGACAGAGGCTCTGATGTAAGACCTGTAATCATAAATGACAAATCTAGATACATGTTTGTATTTGCTTATAGGTCTAATCTGCCATTTAAGAGTCTGAAACTTTAAAAAAGTAGTACATCTTTCATCTAGGGTCAGGATCAACCTCTGCTATATTTAACGTGATTTTTTAAAAAGAGAAATAAGAAATGGAAAAAAAGGGAAAGTGTAATCATACATGATATTTGAGCATATTAAAATGCCACTTCAATTAAAGAAGGTTCCTGCTGATATAGAGAAACACAGAGAAATTAGATAAAAGGAAACATGCCCAAATATATTATATATGAAATTTGGCATATAAACGTCATTGGGAAAAGATAAAGTATTCAACAAATGTTGCGACAAAGAGCTAGCTAGTAAATAAACCTGGTTTCCTTTGTCATCTATTACAGCAAAATAAATTTCACATGCATCAAATATTCAAATGTTAAAAACATTAAAGCACTAGAGAATGCAAAGGCAATAATCTTTGAGTGGATGAAGTCCCTTCTACATGAAAGAAAGAAATCAAATTTACAAAGAAATAATTTATACTTCACATATTCTGTGTAGCCAAAAGCCATCAAGAAAAAAAGTTTAACATCTAGAAAAATCACTTTCAACATCTGTGAAGAAAGCACAGATCTTTTTCATATGTAAAGACTTCTTCAAATTAACAATAGTTCATTAATTTCGCATCTAGAAACTTATCCTATGTATGCAAACATGAATGTACAAACTAACTTCATTGAAGCATTATCTGCTTCAATATTTTCAAACTCTGAAATCTAAATGCCAATTAAGGCCGGGTGTGGTGGCTCACGCCTATAATCCCAGCACTTTGGGAGGCCGAGGTGGGTGGATCACGAGGTCAAGAGATTGAGACCATCCTGGTCAACATGGTGAAACCCCATCTCTACTAAACATACAAAAAAATTAGCTGAGCACGGTGGTGCGCACCTGTAGTCCCAGCTACTCAGGAGGCTGAGGCAGGAGGATTGCTTGAACCCAGGAGGTGGAGGTTGCGGTAAGCCGAGATCGTGCCGTTGCACTCTAGCCTGGGTAACGAGTGAAACTCCATCTCAAAAAATACGTACATACATACATACATACATACATACATACATACATAAATGCCAATTAATAGCACACAGTTTATTGTGATATAGCCAAACAGCCAAGAAAATATGGTATTGGTAAATAAATTATGGCTCATCAGCAGGCAAATAAATTATGTTTATTTCTGCATGTAGATAAGAGATGTTTAATATATTCATTAATGAAGGTAAGTTTCAGGGAAACAAGTCAAATGTTTGTAAAAGGGAAGGAGATTGCATATGATTGTAAAAGAATAGGTTTTGTGAAACAATATGAAAGAAACTGCAAATAGAGGTTATCTTCTGAAAAGGAACACGAAGAAAAGAGGTGGAGATGTACTGTGTACTTTAAACCTGTCTGAACCAGTTGATTTTATTCAAGTGTTTTTAAAAAGGAATTACATTGAGTTTTTCTGCAACTGCCTAATGCATGATGAAATAGTTTACTTAGATCCTGATCCCTTGATGACCATTTTCTTTGGCTTTGGAATTGCTTTTAAGTTGCATCAATGAGGGCTGTTTTTGTAGAGACTGATCCTGACCTTTCAAATTTCATATTTTTATTAATAACTGAAGTCCAGGCAAATAGCCTGAGATGAAGGTGACCAATAATTCTTCAAAAGGACAAATGCTTTCACTCCTAGTATTTAGCACAAGCCACCATTTGCCAAGCACATTACCACCGCCAAGGCTTTGCCTGCTTAGCCAAACCAATAGCTGCTTTGTATCACCCTCTTGGCTAACACTGAGAATTGTCAAGTGTTAGTCCTGGAAAAGGCCATGAAAATAATTTAGTCCAGCCCTTAAATCTGGTGCATTAGGAGTCCAAGATCTAGCAATTATCTGGTTACTCAGCTAGGTGAAACTAATATTTAGTTTTCTAACCCCTAGTTGAGTGTTACTGACACTAGATACAATGGTTTTAGAAATCCAATAATTTTCAAAGATGTATACAGATAGCTCTTTTGCTTCTTCCTTTTTTTGATGTTTATTGACATGCTATCTGAGTGGTTTGGATGGAATTTTAATTTTCAGATAATGACTCCTAACAGCTACACATGCCTTTTGCCTTCAGAACAACCCATGGATATCCATTCTTTCTGTTGGGGATTCTTTTGAAGCATAATAACTGATTCTGAGGACTCTAGATTCGCACAGTCTAAATTTAAATTCTAACTCTATAATTTACCAGCTGTATAATATTGAGTGTGTTCATTTCTTGGTATCTGTTTCCTCACATGTAAAATGGGAAAAATAATAATGCCTATTTTTTTGGGTGCTGATGAGAAGTAAAATATTTAATATTGGGTTAGAAAAGTGCCTGGCACATGATAGGTATTCAATAAATACTAGCTATAACTACCACTAATGCTATTATTATTTCCTGGAATTATAATCAGTTCTCTTATTGTTAGTGTACGATCCAAACTTTCCTTTAGATTCTTGAAATAACTCCCCCAAATTCTCCTCTGATCACAACTTTCCTCTTTTTCATCATTTCCACTGCTGCTAGCATTAATTTTACTTAATATTAGGTCTGATATTGTTATTCTTGCAAAGCCTTTTAATAGCTCCCTATCATGTCACTAAAATCTAAACTCTCTGGCAAGGCAAACAAGGCCATTTGTGTTTTGAGTTAATAGGTCAGCATCAAATAATGGCCCTTCCCCATCTAATGCATGATAAGATTATAAAGCAGGAAGAGTAGTAGCTTGTTCCAGTTTTTCTATCTTGTTATAGTACAGCCTCTTTATGGTATGATCTTATGGCATTGAAGTGTGGTCCTGTGTAAAATTGGAACTGTGTAAAATTGTCAAAGAAATTCATATTTTAGGTTCATAAGTTATTAAAATGTGTTTTTTATTTAATTCAGTGTTTTTAGATTCAGTAGGTAGGTCTGGAAATACCATACAATAATGCTAATATGATAACACATTTAGTTAGTTAAATGATACATTTTATAACCTCTTTTGACAGTGTAGCTGGCCAATGGTGGCACCAAAAACCCTTACCTGCTGCTCTAGTTGTGCCTAGCCCAGAATTTCCTACTCTGTTTCACACCTTATTGGAGTGGCCTACTGGATACCTGCATATAGAGATATCAAAAATATCTTAAACTTGACAGTGAAATATATATTTAACTTCCTTTATTCTCTGCCCAGCCAGTTCTCCCAACCAAAACCTGGAATATATTTGACATTCCTGTTTTTCATTCACTCCTAAAACCCAATCAGTCACAAATTCCTCCCTGATTGCTTTCAAAACTGTTCTGTCCTCTCCCTTCTAGCAATCATTACTCTTGTCACTTCTTTGAGTTCTCATTATTTCTTGTCTAGATGATTACAATGACCTCCCTCCCAAATCTCACTGCCTCTAGACTTATTCCACTTGAGTTCATGCTATGTACATAATCATTTTACTCTCCTGCTCAAGATCCCCAGTGGTCCTCCCATAAAGCTTCAAGGACAAAATTCAAATTCCTCAATCTAAGATGTAAAGTCTTTCATAAATGTTCTTCTTTCTACCTCTCTGGACTTAATCCTATTTCTTTAAATATGCTATTTGTTCCATTCATATCCACGTACTTGTATTTCCCTAAGTGCTGTGCTGTTTCATGACTATGCCAATTGTACTCTTAATCTCTTTGTCTGGAATGCCCATATCCTTTTTCCTCTATTCTCTGTTCATTTGCTCAACTCCTTTTTACATATTTTACAAATTAGCTTCAGTGTCCATTTGTCTTTAGGAAGCCTTACTTGACCTACAAGAATTAAAAGATTTTCCGTGCTCTATTAATCCTTCTTAAATACCCGCTTATAACAGACTTTCCAAAAATTATCAGCTTTCTTATTGCTATCACCCTCCTGAATGTGAGCTTCTTGAAGGCAGGAGCCACACACTGTTTATCTTTGTATGCTGTGACGCATTTACACTGTCATTTAGTCTGTAAAGAAATCCAAATGTCTTCGTCACAGAGGCAGCAAGAGTTAGCAACTCTCAAAGGAAAGATAAGCAAGAGCATCTCTTCACTTTAGGGAGAATCCAGGTTTGATTATTTTAAGGAAGGTGTAATGTCTCCTTATTTTGACACTTGTTTGCTTACAAAGACACTCAACAAATACATTTTCAGTGATTTCATGTATAAAGAAATGTCAAGAATTAAGTTCTACTGGAAAAGCTTAAAATATCTCCATACATAACAGGCCCTTCCCAGAATATGCATTTTCAGATTCTGCAGGTAGAAGGACATCCCAGAGGAATGGTACAATTCTAAATTTATAAAACTACAGACCAGGATCTGTTGTGTCTGTTAATAAGATGTGGATTCTGGTGATTCTAATTATCTACATAGGTGCCTCACTGGCTGCTGCATTTTGAATATTTCTCACAGATGATTGTGGTGAAAAATAGACACAATCTTCTACTGAAGCAAAGAAGAAAAGAAGTATTTGTTTAGCAATAAACTGCTGTTTTATAGAGGGTCTGCTTATTACATGTTTTTATGCCTATCCTCTCCTACACGTAAAAATATCAAAACCTAGAAGTTTAAAGATTTTTCTGATTAAACAGAGTTAAATGTATCCTATTTTTATTTACACAAGAGGCTTCATAAGAGTGCTTTTATAGCAATTACCTAATCCTTGCTGTGGCACAGATAGTCACCTACATGAAAGAGCAGAAATATCTTGCAACTGGGTATTCCGTCATAGATTTTCTGTGATACTGGTACTGGTTGCAAAATGCTGTATCTCTTTACGTCTATAAATCCCCCATACTTAGAAAAATGAATGAGCTGTAGTTTTGATGGAATTTATTCACTTAAAGGAAAAAAAAAAAAAAGCAGTAGAGTTTGTGTTAAAATACTAACATAGATGTAATGTTCTATGACACTGACCAAAAAGTACTAGGGTCCTTTTATTTTTTATTTTTATTTTTCCCATTTATTTATTTTATTGCATTTTAGGTTTTGGGGTACATGTGAAGAACATGCAAAGTTGTTGCATACGTACACACGTGGCAGTGTGATTTGCTGCCTTCCTCCCCATCACCTACACCTGGCATTTCTCCCCTTGCTATCTCTCCCCAGCTCCCCACCCCCCACCGTCCCTCCCCTATTTGCCCCCAACTGAACCCAGTGTGTAGTGTTCCCCTCCCTGTGTCCATGTGTTCTCATTGTTCAACACCTGCCTATGAGTCAGAACATGCGGTGTTTGATCTTCTGCTCAGTTTCCAAGTAAAAGATGCTCAGAGCAGCTCTGGGTAAGTCAGACAAAACCTGTACTTTTCTTTCCACAGATTATCTAGTTAATTCCTTTTTTTTTTTTTTTTTTTTTTTTTGGAAATCTAATTATTCAAACAATAATGACTGTGTATCACTGATACTTTAAAATAGATCGGGTCAGGGGCCAGTCTTATGAACTTGTTGTTCTCTGTCACTTTTACTAGAAAGTAAGTTCCTTGAGAGGAGGAACATGCTTTTGTTGTTCACAGCTGAATCTCCTTATCTTGTGCAGCTTCATGAACATACCGGTAATAGGTTCTTTTTAAATGTTGGATAAATGAACAAACAGGCTCTATTGAGAAAAAAGATAGGAAAGTTAGGACAGCGTGAGTCAACCCATCTCATAGGATTAAACACTTACGGCTTCATTACCTACTCAGCTTATCCAAAAGGTTAAATAGGCAATAGAATAAACAGAACATGCATAGACACTAATATCTGCACAGATGTGATTCTAGATATTTATTTTCTAAATATATTATGCAGTCCCAAACAGGGCAAGGTTGAATGAGTAGAATTTTAGTAGGATGTTTTTACAAGTACTAGGCAGAATAGTCTGGAAAAGTGTATTTAATCGGTAATCAGGAAGCAATGAGTATTTTATAAAAATAATTCCTGATAAAAAGTATTTAATTTAAAAGATGTTTTAGCAGAGTTTGAGCAAAGGACAATTTACGAATTGGGCAGCCTCCCAAGCTAGAGTAGGCTCAGAAACTCCAGCTCAGCTGTATGATCGAAGAAGATTTGTGTATGGAAAAAAGAAAACGATGTCCAGAGTATGGAAATGAGTTACAGAAACAGCTGGATTGGTTATAGCTTGGTGTTTGCCTTATTTGAACATGGTTTGAACACCTGGTCTCCTTTGGCCAAAACTTGGTGATTGGCACAAGAGTGGGCTACGGTCTGTTTATACATCCATTTAGGTTATAGTTCACTATGTACGAAGAAACCTTTAAGCTAAACTTAAAATATATAAGGAGGCCTCTTTAGGGTAAACTTGATTTAACAATTTTCTCCTTTTACTTACCCTCTCAAGTTTGAGGTATTGACCAAAAGTTTACTCACTGATGTCACTATCACCATCAAGAATGTAGTTATTCAGTCTTGAAACTCACTAGGAAATAGCAGGACAGTGGGTTTAGTAGCACTTCTTATGGCCCATGGAAAAATACATCGGGTATTACAGAGATTCAGTTGTAGGGGATTAAAAACAGGCTGCTTGACTGAAGCAAATGGATTCTTTATGTAGTGAATTATTTAATGTATTTGATTCTGATGGGTTTGGTTCATGGGGCCTCTGGCTAAAGAGCATACTCCACACTTTTCACATAATTCTCCTGATGGCCATAGTAGTCTTCTTGGTGTACCAGATCCTCTCAAAGGTTTTAAATGTTTGCATGCAGCCATCTCTGGAATGTCAGATGGTCTTTCTTCAACTGGAATGGCAAGATCTCAAAGAAATGTATATTATTGAGGGCACTGTAACCTATGAATGATGTGCTGAGACCAGAAATCCAAAATGATGGTAACAAAGAGTGATGCTAAGGCTCTGTGTTTTGGTCATACTCTCACCTAAAGTGAGAACATGACCAAAAGTGGAAAATTTTAAAAACAAAATTATAGGAGACCATTGTTTGGACTGAGCTTATGGGCCATCCCCAACAGACTAGACCAAACCAAAATGGAATCACTCATGCTAAATGCAACATAATCAAATAAGGCTTTAAGAAAACATTCTAGAACAGACCAGCTTTTGTTTTTATTCTGTAAACAGAAGATTCCAATATAAGGAGATACATTGTACTTTAAATCTTACAACAAAAGGAGTATTCACTTTTGATATGTACTATGGCCTTCAATTGAGTAAGTCTTCATTGAACAACTACTGGGCATAAAGAAGAGTCCTAGGTGGAACAAGAGAGAGCATAAAAAATTACTCTCTACTGGCCCATTCAAGAGAGATTTTGTTCACGTTTCTTGGCTCACCTTTCTTCTCATACATTGAAAATGTTAATCATTTTCTTTATTTAAAAATGTTAACTTTGTCTGGGATATTGAAGTGATGCAGCACTTGCTGGAGCCATCACAAAACTTCACACATTATTGATTTCCATGATCAGGGCCTTATTAGATAAATAATCATATTTGGAACACTTTCAAAGCAGAGACTGAATGATAGATGAAAATGTTATTGCAAATTGGATTTTTAAACTAAAAAGTTTTAAAGCAGGATTTTTTCCATTGGTATTGGATGTTAGTGGTGGCCCTTATTAATCACATTCTCCATAGTTATTTATGAATAAGTCCTCTGGATGTGCAGATAAAATCAATGCCATTTGGCTATAAAGAAGATAAATTTAATTGTTTTATTAAGTTCAGGACACTAGATAAATTACGACAAGCCATCTAACCAACATGGATTCTGAACCTTGAATAAAATAATTTATTTTTTTAATGTTATAAGGGCTTTAAAAAGTAACAGCTGGTATCAGGCCTTGACTGGACTCTGGTTAAAAGAAAAAAAAGGGGGGATATTACAATACAACATATTGTAGCAGGGAACTTTAGAAACACTAACAAGGAACTTTGGGAGCACCTAATGGGATGTTGTTCCTTCCTCTCCAACAGAGAGAATAGAAAAAATATGTCACACTCAAGAAATGGAAAGATTGAGTCTATCATGGGCATCAGAAGTGGTGTGTGTGTGTGTGTGTGTGTGTGTGTGTGAGAGAGAGAGAGAGAGAGAGAGAGAGAGAAAGGGAATTAGGAGAGGTAGGATGCATAAATCTTAAAGCTGCAGATGTAAACTGAAACCTGCATTCTGCAGACTTTTTCTGTAAAAGCCACAGGAAACTAATGAATTTAATGAGGGAGAACCATGTGATCAGACTGTTAGAGATCTCTGGCTGTAGTGTGGACAAAGAAGTGCAGCCACTGAGACAGAAGGAAGGGCAGTAAGTTAGGTTGCTGTCAGAGTGCTTTTGGAGATTTAAGTCAGAAATAATAATGGCTTCATAGAGGATGGTGCTAGTGGACGATCAGAAAGTTGGTGGACTTGAGAGGTAGTTAAACACGGAAGAGACAGGATGGATTGTGTGACAGGATATGGGGAGAGAAAAAGGTTTAAAAGTAATTTCTGGTTTCTGAATTGAACATGTGCATTACTATTTACAGAGCTAGTGATTATTTCCTTAATTATGGCAATGAGAATAATTTTTTCTAACTCTAAAGTCCCAACTGGGCCTCATCAGGAAATAATTCAAAATGAACAGAGAAGCTTTAGAGTATGCTTTTGTCTATCTTGCAAGTCATTATTCCTGGATATAGGTACTTTGGAACAGTGCTAAGCTATGGCAAATAATTTGGAATTTCAACAAACCGTCCTGAGGCATGGTATATGAAATAGTAGACTTGACTAAGGCAATTAAAAGACAAAGAACAAGGTAAGTTTTGGGACGAGTGTTTCTATAAACAGTTTCTCATTTAACAGTGTATTTCCAACCTGTCTCAGGGGAATCCCTTAAGAAATTTGTTTCAATCAGATATTGAAGCACAGACAAATATGTATTGACTTTGTGTATCTAACGTTTTCAAGTATCTTAGTATTTTAAGGAATAATAAGAACTATTGGTTTAACACACGGCTACTTAACTTCTGGTTCACTCAGCAATTCTGTGGTTTGGACATTGAGTTTAAATCTAAAGTAGACATTTTCCATAGCCTTTTAGGCAAAGAGGAGAGCTGAGAAGATGAGAAGGAAATTTGAGATCATTTTATTGGGGCCAGAATGGTTATAGCTCTAAAGACATGGGAAAGCGCAGGTTTAGTTGATGCTATTAGAATTATTTTCTAAGACTTTAGGATGACTGTTGGGATTTTCATCCCGTAAAGTGGCAACTGTGTTCATTCGATAAATTGAGCCAGACCCAACATATATTCCTTATTCATTCATTCATTTATTTGAAATCCATCAAATATCCAGTATGAACAAACATTTAATAGAATCTGATGTTTAAAGCCAAGTAATAATGGGTATTTCTTTTCAAGAAGCATGAGTGTTATTAGAGGAGAACAGCCACCAATTCAACAATGACATCAGTGTATTGTAAATACTGCAATCAAGAAATACAAGAGAATGCAGAATAAAAACACCATGTTTTATTAATGAGTAAGTTTCGATTGGATGAAAGAAGTGAAGAATGAGAAAGACAAGGATGGAGAAATCTGTGGGCTCACAAGCAAGATGTCCAAGGGAACTACAGAAAGTTCCAAATGATGAAAACAAAGATTGTGTGGGGATGCTGGTAAGAAATGAGCCTGAAGTCACATGCAGGACTTGGGCATGTTTTGAGAGACTAGTATGCAAGCAAAGGGGTTTTGATTTTATCCTGAGAGCTATGGAGAATTATTGAAGGAATTAAGCAAAGAGGCAACATAATCCCAATTGGCATAGCATTACAGAAAGTTGGCAATCCAGACATGAACTGGCATTAACCAGTTTTGGGATATGGAGAATTGTGCTTTCGAGAATCCAACAATATAACATGTGTAGGTTACATTTGATAAATAGCAAACCTTAACGAAAGTGAAGAGTATGCAGAGCACCAGCAGGAATCATTCTGACGTTGGAGCAGATCTATGTCAAAAAAAAGAAAGAAAAGTCTTAGCAATGGAAAGACAAAATGTAAATGGAAAACAGTCTGAGCTACATCCAAGGTTGTAATAAGTAGCTGAAGTAAATGGCTTGAAACTGATTTGGCTGGAAAGTGCTATTAGACTTTAATCCCCAGCAAATGCCCCATGGTCTTCTTGTTAATCTCAGACATGGAGGGGGAAAAATAACTAAAGGTATATTGGGGTTTTCATGGATCATTAAAATTTAATTGCTAGTATGGAACACTTCCAGACACAATTATTTTCTACTGTAGCTGTCTTGTAACCCAAACACCTAAAGCAGGGAGGCTTTGGTTTCATATAATGTTTAGCTGAGAGATGATGACTCTTTTTAATTACCACGGAAGCACTTACATATCAAAATGGGGCTGTCTTCACTATAGGCCATGCGCTTATTCAAAAAATCGTCTAATTCCATGCATTTACTCAAGTAAGTTTTACAATGAAATATTTTATGAAAAGATTCCCAAACAAAGACAGCTGACAAAATTGGCTGAAACTAGATTAGAACAAAAAGGGAAATTTATTTAAAATTGTAAATCTCATACCTTTCATTTATTTTATTTGATTTTTCTTTATCTCATTGCTTTTTATTTAAAAATAAATGAATACTTCTGTATTGTTTAGGAAACCAATGAAAAATAACAATGACAACTGTAAAATTCCATAAATTAGCTAACATAGCAATACAGGAAAAATTATTACCAGGATTTGGCTGGGGACCAAGCAAGAATCCTGCCAAATTGTTATTTTGACACACGTTTGCTTTTTACCATATATTTGAACTTAAAAAAATGTTCACTAATCTCCTTGTGAATTGCACTTTGTCCCCTAATTCTTTCTGTCCCTAAAAGTAGGCCAGCATATTACTCTTTGCTGGAGTCCTGTGCAAATATCCTGGCCAATGCCTCTTTTTGCAAACTTTATCCTGTAATTATTCAATAATAAGAGTACTGCGTTAAATAGGGAGTTTGGGTAAGCTGATTTGAATTTCAGAAATGCTGACCAAAAGTTTGTTGTTGCAAGTGCCACGGAAGAGACCAGGAAGATGCAGTAAACCAAGAAAACATGTTTATAGAGCAAGCAGTGTTTTAAATTATCTGTAGTAATTGAGACTTCAGATTAGAAAGGAAGTAATCCTTTTAGATTAATCTCTCCTAAAATGTTGGCTCCTTTGGATTATAGCAGGCAATTTTTCCTCTGGATTTAGAATAAAAATTTATTGAAATATAATTTTTATGCCTTAAAATTCACCTATTGAAAATGTAAAATTTGTTGATTTTAGTAACTTTCAGAGTTTTGTAGCTATCGCCACAATCCAATTTTAGAAGGTCATGTTTTGTTAAGTTTATTATTTCACAAACATTAACATGTTTAAGACCATTAATGGTCTAGGCAGTCTGTCCCTAGGCTCAACTAATAGAGCATCATCTGGTTAATGGGTGGATTGAACCACTAAATTCCAGTTATAGGAGGTAATGTGGCATCTCCTTGAGGAAAATCATTCTGAAGAAAGAAGCTAGAAACAATTAGTTGTATCAAATAGCAACATACTGGTCAGCAGAGGGGACCCATGGTTCTGTGTGCAACATGATGTTTGTTATTAGAGATTTATTGTTTGTTCCATTCCTATGTTGAATTCATGCCCAGTCACATTTTGCCTGATACATATCATTAGGCACTACATAGATAGTTGTTGGCTAAAATATTTATCAAAAAAATAAATTGACATATAAAGAGATCAAATAAATGGGTTTGAGACAATAAAAAGTAATGCAGTTTGATAGAATTTACTGCAACAGGAAAAGGGGAAAATTTCATCCATTCTACAACAGGACTCTGAGTGGGTATGGCGTCTGACAATACCATTGACTGGCCACAGTATGAAATGAAGCTATCCGAACAGAGATGACGCTACCTATGGACATGGCCAAACCTCAAGAGAAGGCTTGGTGAAGAATTGAAAGAGGAGATGTGAAGAGTGTGAAATGGCATCTTCCTGAATGTGTCAATGTGATTGATGGATCTCAGAAACCCACAGAGCATGAGACCTCTGTTTCCTTCTCCACCTCCTGAGCCAGTCCTGTCCTTGCCCACTAGTCTCCTGCCACAGTCACCCTTTCTCTGATCTGCCTCCATGACAAAATGTTCCTTCATCAGGGCCTTTGCCTAGCTACTCCCTCTTTAAGGAATGTTCTCTGAGCTCTTGAATGGCTGTTTCTTTGTCTTCAGATTTCAGCTGACCTCCTGATTGTCCAATCTAAAGTAAGCATCCAAACTATATTAGTCTGTTTCTCATGCTGCTATGAAGAAATACCCAAGACTGTGTAATTTATAAACAAAAAAGGTTTAATTGACTCACAGTTCCACATGGTTGGGGAAGTAGACATATAATCATGACAGAAGTCACCTCTTCACAAGGCAGCAGGGGAGAGAATGAGAACCAGCAAGGAAATGCCAGAACTTATAAAACCATTAGATCTCATGATAACTTGCTCACTATCAAGAGAGTAGCATGGGAAAAACTGCTCCCATGATGCAGTTACCTCGCACGGGATCCCTCCCATGACGTGGAGATTACGGGATTTAAAATTCAAAATGAGATTTGGGCGTGGACTTATCAGTATACAATGATGTTTTATATATTTATTTTTTATATGTTAGAAGAAACATAACTTGAGGGATATAAAAGAACAATTTTACATGAAAACTTTAAGGTTATTGATATGGTTTGGCTGTGTTCCCACCCAAATCTCATCGTGAATTATAACTCCCACAATTCCCACATGTTATGGGAGGGACCCAGTGGAAGGTAATTGAATAATGGGAGTGGGTCTTTCCTTTGCTCTTCTTTTTTTTTTAAGTTCTGGGGTACATGTGCAGAATGTGCAGGTTTGTTACATAGGTATACACATGCCATGGTGGTTTGCTGCATCTATCACCCCATCATCTACATTAGATATTTCTCCTAATGCTATCCCTCCCCAATCTCCCCACCACCTGCCATCCCTCCCCTAGCCCCCCATACCCCCAACAGGCTCCAGTGTGTGATGTTCCCCTCCCTGTGTCCGTGTGTTCTTATTGTTCAACACCCACTTATGAGTGAGAACATGTAGTGTTAGGTTTTCTGTTCTTGTGTCAGTTTGCTGAGAATGATGGTTTCCAGGTTCACCCATGTCCATGCAAAGGGCATGAACTCATCCTTTTTAATGGCTGCATAGTATTCCATGGTGTATATGTGCCACATTTTCCCTGTCCAGTCTATCATTGATGGGTATTGAGGTTGGTTCCAAGTATCTGCTGTTGTGAACAGTGCTGCAATAAACATATGTGTGCATGTGTCTTTATAATAGAATGATTTATAATCTTTTGGGTATATACCCAGTAATGGGATTGCTGGGTCAAATGGAATTTCGATTTCTAGGTCCTTGAGGAATCGCCATACTGTCTTTCACAATGGTTGAACTAATTTACACTCCCACCAACAGTGTAAAAATGTTCCTATTTCCCTACATCCTCTCCAGCATATGTTGTCTCCAGATTTTTAAATGATCACCATTCTAACTGGCTTGAGATGGTATCTCAATGTGGTTTTTATTTGCATTTCTCTAATGACCAGTGATGATGGGCATTTTCTCATGTTTGTTGGCCTCATATATGTCTTCTTTTGAAAAGTGTCTGTTCATATCCTTTGCCAATTTTGAATGGGTTGGTTTGTTTGTTTCTTGTAAATCTGTTTTAGTTCTTTGCAGATTCTGGATATTAGCCCTTTGTCAGATGGGTAGATGGCAAACATTTTTTCTGATTCTGTTGGTTGCTGGTTCAGTCTAATGATAGTTTCTTCTATTTTTTTAAATTATAAGTTCTGGGATTAGCCCTCCCCAATCCCCATACCTCCTGTTATTCCTCTTCTAGCCCCCCACCCCCTGACAAGACCCAGTGTCTGATGTTCCCCTCCCTGTGTCCATGTGTTCTCATTGTTCAACACCCACTTATGAGTGAGAACATAGGGTGTTTGGTTTTCTGTTCTTGTGTCAGTTTGCTAAGAATGATGGTTTCCAGCTTCATCCATGTCCATGCAAAAAACATGAACTCATCCTTTTTTATGGCTGCATAGTATTCCATGGTGTATATGTATGACACTTTTTTTTTTTTTTTTTTTTTTTTTTTTTTTTTTTTTTTTTTTTTTTTTTTTTTGAGATGGAGTTTCGCTCTTGTTGCCCAGGCTGGAGTGCAATGGTGCGATCTCGGCTCACCGCAACCTCCGCCTCCTGGGTTCAGGCAATTCTCCTGCCTCAGCCTCCTGAGTAGCTGGGATTACAGGCATGCGCCACCATGCCCAGCTGATTTTTTGTATTTTTAGTAGAGACGGGGTTTCACCATGTTGACCAAGATGGTCTCGATCTCTTCACCTCGTGATCCACCTGCCTCGGCCTCCCAAAGTGCTGGGATTACAGGCGTGAGCCACCGCGCCCGGCCGACACTTTCTTTATCCAGTCTATCATTGATGGGCAGTTGGGTTAGTTCCAAGTCTGTGCTATTGTAAACAGTGCCACAATACACATGCACGTGCATGTGTCTTTGTAATAGAATGATTTATAATCCTTTGGGTATATACCCAGTAATGGGACTGCTGGGTCAAACGGTATTTCTATGTCTAGATCCTTGAGGAATTGCCACACTGTCTTCCACAATGGTTGAACTAATTTACACTCCAACAAACAGTGTAAAAGTGTTTCTATTTCTCCACATCCTTTCCATCATCTATTGTCCCCTGATTTTTTTTTAATGATTGCTGTTCTAACTGGCATGGGATGGGATCTCAATGTGGGTTTGATTTGCATTTCTCTAATGAACAGTGATGATGAGATGTTTGTTGATTGCATAAATGTCTTTTTTTGGGAAGTGTCTGTTTAACCTTTGCCCACGTTTTGATGGGGTTGTTTTTTTCTTGTAAATTTAAGTTCTTTGAAGGTTCTGTTTATTAGCCCTTTGTCAAATGGGTAGATTGCAAAAATTGTTTCCCATTCTGTTGGTTGCTGGTTCACTCTAAGGGTAGCTTCTTTTGCTGTGCAGAGGCTCTTAGATTAAGTAGATCCCATTTGTCTATTTTGGCTTTTGTTGCCATTGCTTTTGCTGTTTTATTCATGAAGTCTTTGACCATATCTATGTCCTAAGTGGTATTGCCTAGGTTTGCTTCTAGGGTTTTTATGGTGTTAGGTCTTATGTTTAAATTTTTAATCCATCTGCAGTTTATTTCTTTTGCTGTGCAGAAGCTCTTAAGTAGATCTCATTAATCTATTTTGGCTTTTGTTGCCATTGCTTTTGGTGTTTTAGTCATGAAGTCCTTGCCCATGCCTATGTCCTGAATGGTATTCCCTGGTTTTCTTCTAGGGTTTTTAATGCTGTTAGTTATTATGTTTAAATCTTTAATTCATCTGGAGTTAATTTTCATATAAGATGTAAGGAAGGGATCCAGTTTCTTTTTTCTGCATATGGCTAGCCAGTTTTCCCAATACCATTTATTAAATAGAAAATCCTTTCCCCATTGCTTGTTTTTGTCAGGTTGGTCAAAGATCAGGTAGTTGTAGATGTGTGGCATTATTTCTGAGGCCTCTGTTCTGTTCCATTGGTCTATATCTCTGTTTTGTTATGAGTACCACGCTGTTTTGATTACTGTAGTCTTGTAGTATAGTTTGAAGTGAGGTAACATTATACCTCCAGCTTTGGTTTTTTGTTTGTTTGTGTTGTTTTGTTTTTTGCCTAGGATTGTCTTTGCTATGTGCGTGCTTTTTTTGGTTTTATGTGAATTTTAAGGCAGTTTTTTCCAATTCTCTGAAGTAAGTCAATGGTAGCTTGATGGGGATAGCATTGAATCTATAATTTACTTTGGGCAACATGGCCATTTTCACAATATTGATTCTTCCTAACCATGAGCATGGAATGTTTCTCCATCTGTTTGTGTTCTCTCTTATTTCCTTGAGAAGTGGTTTGTAGTTCTCCTTGAAGAGGTCCTTCACATCCCTTGTTGTATTCCTAGGTATTTTATTCTCTTTGTAGCAATTGTGAATGAGAGTTCACCTGTGATTTGGCTCTCTGTCTTTTATTGGTGTATAGAAATGCTTGCGATTTTTGCACATAGATTTTGTATCCTGAGACTTTGCTGAAGTTTCTTATCAGCTTAAGGAGATGTTGGGCTGAGACAATGGGGTCTTCTAAATATACAACCATGTCATTTGGAAATTGAGACAGTTTGACTTCCTCTTTTCCTGACTGAATACACTTTATTTCTTTTTCTTGCTTGATTGCCCTGGCTAGAACTTCCAATACTATGTTGAATAAGAGTGGTGAGAGAGGGCATCTTTGTCTTGTGCCTGTTTTCAAAGAGAATGCTCTCAGTTTTTGTCCATTCAATATGATATTGGCTGTGGGTTTGTCATAAATAACTTTTATTATTTTGAGATACATTCCATCAGCCCCTAGTTTATTGAGAGTTTTTAGCATAAAGGCTGTTGAATTTTGTCAAAGGCCTTCTCTGCATCAATTGAGATAATCATGTGGTTTTTGTCTCTGGCTTTGTTTATGTGATGGATTATGTTTATGGACTTGCATATGTTGAACAAGCCTTGCATCCAGAATGAAGCTGGCTTGATCGTGATGGTTAAGCTTTTTGATGTGCCATTGGATTCTCTTTGCCAGTATTTTATTGAGGATTTTTGCATCAATGTTCATCGTGTATTTTGGCCTGAAATTTTCTTTTTTAAAAGTATTGTTTCTGCCAGGTTTTGGTATCAGGATGATGTTGATCTCATGAGTTAGGGAGGATTCTCTCTTTTTGTGTTATTTGGAATAATTTCATAAGGAATGGTACCAGCTCCTCTTTGTACCTCTGGTAGAGTTCTGCTGTGAACCCATCTGGTTCTGGACTTTTTTTTATTGGTAGGCTATTAATTGCTGCCTCAGTTTCAGGCCTTATTATTGGTGTATTCAGGTATTCAACTTCTTCCTTGTTTAGTCTTGGAAGGGTGCAAGTGTCCAGGAATTTGTCAATTTTGTCTAGATTTACTGATTTATTTACTTAGAGGTGTTTGTATTAATCTCTGATGGTAGTTTGTATTTCTGTGGGATCAGTGAGGGATCAGTATCATTTTTTATTGTGTCTATTTGATTCTTCTCTATTTTCTTCTTTATTAATCTGGCCAGCAGTCAATCTATTTTGTTGTTCTTTTCAAAAAACCAGCTCCTGGCTGTATTGATTTTTTGAAGGTTTTTTTCTGTGCGAGCATGTGTGTGTGTATGTGTGTGTGTGTGAGAAAGTATCTCCTTCAGTTCTGCTCTGATCTTAGTTATTTCTCGTCTTCTACAAACTTTTGAATTTGTTTGATCTTACTCTTCTAGTTCTTTTAATCATGACATTAGGGTGCTGATTTTAGATCTTTCCTCCTTTCTCTTGGGGGCATTTGTGCTATAAATTTCCCTCTAGACACTGCTTTAAATGTGTCCCAGAGATTCTGGTATGTTGTGTGTTCATTCTCATTGGTTTCAAAGAATGTTTTTATTTCCGCCTTCATTATTTATGTAGTACTTATTAATTAGCAGGTTGTTCAGTTTCCATGTAGTTTTGAGTGAGTTTCTTAATCCTGAGTTCTAATTTGATTGGTCTGTGGTCTGAGAGACTGTTTGTTATGATTTCCATTCTTTTGCATTTGCTGAGGAGTATTTTACTTCCAATTATGTGGTCAATTTTAGAATAAGTGCAATGTGCTGAGAAGAATGTATATTCTGTAGATTTGGGGTGGAGAGTTTCTGGAGATGTCTGTTAGGTCTGTTTGGTCCAGGTCTGAGTTCAAGCCCTGAATTTCCTTGTTAATTTTCTGCCTCATTGATCTGTCTAGGATTGACAGTAAGGTGTTAAAGTCTCCCACTATTATTGTGTGGGAGTCTAAGTCTCTTTGTAGATCATGAAGAATTTGCCTTATGTATCTGGGTGCTCCTATATGGGGTGCATATATATTTTGCATAGTTAGCTCTTCTTGCTGCATTCATCCCTTTTCCATTATTTAATGCCATTTTTGTCTCTTTACATCTTTGTTGGTTTAAAATCTGTTTAATCAGACACTAGGATTGCAACCCCCAGGGTTGAAATGAAGGAAAAAATGCTAAGGGCAGCCATAGAAATAGATCAGGTTACCTACAAAGGGAAGCCCATCAGACTCACAGCAGATCTCTTGGCAGAAACCCTACAAGCTAGAAGGGAGTTGGGGCCAATATTCAACATCCTTAAAGAAAAGAATTTTCAAGCCAGAAATTCTTATCTCATGTCTTTGCCCGTGAGATGGCTGCTCTCCTTAATACAGCATACTAATGGGTCTTGACTCTTTATCCAATTTGCCAGTTTGCGTCTTTTGATTGGGACATTTAGCCCATTTACATTTAAGGTTAATATTGTTAGGTGTGAATTTGATCTGCCAATTTTGATGCTAGCTGGTTGTTTTTCCCATTAGTTGATGCAGTTTCTTCACAATGTTAATGGTCTTTACAATTTGGTATGTTTTTGTAGTAGCTGATAATGGTTGTTCCTTTTCATGTAAGGCAGGCCTGGTGGTGATGAAATCTCTCAGCAGTTGCTTGTCGATAAAGGATTTTATTTCTCCTTCACTTACGAAGCTTAGTTTGGCTGGATATGAATTTCTGGGTTGAAAATTTTTTTCTTTAAAGATGTTGAATGTTGGCCCCCACTCTCTTCTGGCTTGTAGGGTTTCTGCCAAGAGATCTGTGAGTCTGATAGGCTTCCCTTTGTGGGTAACCCGACCTTTCTCTCTGGCTGCCCTTAGCATTTTTTACTTCATTTCAACCCTCATGAATCTGAAAATTGTGTGTCTTGGCATTGCTCTTCTCAAGGAATATCTTTGTGGTGGTCTCTGTATTTCCTGAATTTGAATGTTGGCCTGCCTTGCTAGGTGAGGGAAGTTCGCCTGGATAATATCCTCAAGAGTGATTTCCAACTTGGTTTCATTCTCCCCATCACTTTCAGATGCACCAATCAAATGTACATTTGGTTCTTTCACATAATCCCATATTTCTTGGAGACTTTGTTCATTTCTTTTCACTCTTTAATCTTGCCTTCTCATTTTATTTCATTGAGTTGATCTTCAGTCTGTGATATCCTTTCTTCTGCTTGATCAATTCAGCTATTGACCCTTGTGTATGCCTCATGGAGTTCTTGTGCTTTGTTTTTCAGCTCCATCAAGTAATTTATGTTCTTCTTTATGCTGGTTATTTTAGTTAGCATTTATCTAACATTTTTTCACAGTTCATAGCTTCCTTGCATTGGGTTAGAGCACGCTTCCTAAGATTGGAGAAGTTTGTTATTACCCACCTTCTGAAGTCTGCCTCTGTCACTTTGTCAAACTCCTTCTCCATCCAGTTTTCCCTTGCTGGTGAGGAGTTTTGATCCCTTTGGATTTTGGAGATTTCAGCCTTTTGGCGCTGGCTTCTTGCCATCTTCATGGATTTATCTGCCTTTGGTCATTGAAGTTGGTGACTTTTGGATGGGGTCTCTGAATGGACATCCTTTCTGTTGTATTGAAACTTTTCTTTCTGTTTGTTAGTTTTCTTTCTAACAATCAGGCCCCTCTGCTGCAGTTCTGCTGGAGTTTGCTGGCGGTCCGCTCCAGACCCTGCTTGCCTGGGAATCACCCACAGGGGCTCTGTTGGAAATGTGGAGATCATTTGCCCTCTGCATTGCTCTCACTGGGAACTGTGGACAGGAGCTGTTCCTATTTGGCCATCTTGGTGGAAATCATGGGGATACAGTTTTTCTTTCTGTACTATTCTTGTGATAGCGAATAAGTCTCATGAGATCTGAAAGTTTTATAAATGGAAGTTTCTCTGCACAAGCTCTCATTCTCACTTGCCTGTCACCTTGTAAGACAGGATTTTGCTCCTTCTTTGCCTTCCACCATGATTGTGAGGCCTCCCTAGCCATGTGGTACTGTGAATCAATTAAACGTGTTTCCTTTATTAGTTACTCAATCTCTGGTATGTCTTTGTCAGCAGCATGAAAACAGACTAAATACAGTTACGCTATAAAAACGTATTTCTGTGACATCCCAGGAGGTCATTCAGCTCTGTTGCTAAATAGGTTTAGTAAGAGAAAAGACTCGTTATCCTCCAAGTCAATCCACTCAGTAGTTGAAGGATTCTAAGATTTTTAAAAAATATTTCTTACATTGATACAAAATATACATTCTTACAACTCTACAACTAATTCTGATTTTTCCATCTAGAGTTGCATAAAATCTACATACCATATTTATATATTATTTTTCCAATATTTGATGGAATATAGGTTATAGCAGCTCTGATCTTTAGGAATGAGAATATTTTCAGGTTCTGAAGGGATAGCTTCTTTTTTAAAAGCAATAACAATAGCGTTTTTTTTTTATTTCAACTTTTCTTTTAGATTCACTGGTATATGTGTAGGTTTGTTACATAGGTACATTGCATAAAGCTGAAGTTTGGGGTACAATTGAACCTGTCACCCAGGTGGTCAGCATAGTACCCAATAGATAAGTTTTCAACCCTGCTCTCCTCCCTCCTTTTTCTCTTTTGTAGTCCCCAGTTTCTACTGTTCCCAGAAAGATGGTTTCTTGATAATTCATTAACATATCTAGGAAACAATAGCCAAATAAATAACATAAGATGAAGCATGAACAAGAATGTACTGAAGTTACTAAAATGGTTAATTAGTCCTTCATATTGCTTCATAAAAATGGAGGATGGAAGTCTTAGGCATAAGGCAGAGCAGATGCAAACTTAATAAGGTAGTGGCTGGCTGGTGTCTTGTAGGCAAAGGTCTTCATCCACTGAAAGAAGTTTGAGGGTTTCAGAGCTATTCTCCTTAAACCTGTAACAATATTTAATGCCAAAAATATCTTTGTACTGGCTTGATTTTTTTACATGGAGAAATGATTTCCATCATAAGACAGGGAAGAAACAGTCTCTGAGCTATTTGCAATATTGAGTATATCAAAAAGGGATCAGGTCATTGAAATCTCTGTTGAGCTTTAGGCTTTTCCTTGTAAAGTTAGAATGGGCGAAATGTTTAAAAAGTTTGTTTTGGCTTGGCACAGTGGCTCAGACCTGTAATCTCAGCACTTTGGGAGGCTGAGTGGTTGGGTCTTTTGAGTCCAGGAGTTCAAGGCCAGTCTTGGCAACATGGCAAAGCTTCACCTCTATGGAAAAAATATCAAAAGAAAAAATTAGCTGTGTACCTGTAGTCTCAGCTACTTGGGAGGCTGAGGTGAGAAAATTGCTTGAGTCTGGGAGGCAGAAGTTGCAGTGAGCCAAGATCACGCCACTGCACTCCCACCTGGGTAACAGACCCTGTCTAAAAAAAAAAAAAATTTTTTTAAAGTTTTATGCACATGGTTCTAGTCCACTTTTATACTTTCTACCCAAAAATTGTTCAGTTCATTTTAACTTATATTTATTGAGTTCTAAATGTGTACCAGGCCATGTGTGCCTGTGGATAATCAATACAGATTCAGTTCCTATCTGCAGGGAGCTCACAACATGGTGAGGAAAACAGACATGTAAGTGGGAAATACGCAAGTTAGAAGCACATCTGTGGATGGGAGTAAACATGATTTGTTGTTTATCTGAAATTCAAATTTAACTGAACATGTGTTTTATCTGGTAAACCTAGGTGAACCATTGTCACTACAGTTATTCCCAGTGGAGAGTATGACTTGTGGCAGAATCGTCCCCTAATAACTTCAGAACTAAATAAAGTAACCCAACAACAGAACAACTGCAGGCAAGCCTCCCCACTACAAATTCAAACCTGTTCATGGAGAAACAAAAGTACAAACCCAAGTAAATGCTGCTACCCCAAAATAAACCTTAGATACAAGGATAAGAAAAACTAAGTAACAGGATGGAGGTAGATAGAGTTTAGCTATACTAATTTCAGACCAATAAGCTCTAAGGCAGTAAGCGTTTCTAGGTACATATCTAATAGCAGTGGATGTGTATTTTTTATTAAAAGTTATGTACAACATTAGTCATAAAGCTTTCTTCATAATCAAAGCAGAAAATCCAATGCATAAAAGGAGAAAAACAAATTGTAATACATTAATACAAAGAAATACTGTACAAAACTGAGAAAACATTTTGCTATGTACAAGTACTTGGATAAATCTCACAAACAAAATATTGGATAGAAGAAGTCAGAAATTAGTACAAATTGTATAATTCCATTTATATAAAATTTGAAAATAAGATAAAAATACCTATCGTGAGGAAAATCAAAATAGTGATTACTTTAAGGAGGAGCGGGTGATTATGGTGGAACAAAAGCAGGGATGCCAGGGTGCTGATCATGTTGTATTTTTGATCTGTGAAATCGTTACATTGATAAGTTTCTCTGCAAAAAGTCCTCAAGCAATGTACTAATAATTTTTATACTTCTAAATATATTTTTTACTTCAATTAAAAAGTTACATAAAATAAAGAAGGAAGAGATTCTTACGCAGAGACACCTAAGCAGGACTTTGGAAGCTGTGTAGGAGCAAGAATGTGAAAGAGTTGGCATATGGAATGCATGAAGTATGAAACGGAATGGGGTATTTGTAGAGCTGCATGCACCTTAATGCAATTTGCCTTTTCTGTGGTAAGGAGAAGTGAAAGGATAGGAAGTTGGAAATAAAGGTAATGACAACTCAACGTGGGCTTGAAGGTCATGTGTTTCAAGTGCCTTTAATGACTCAACTCATTCTCTTAGCCGCAAGTTGCTTTTCAAACATAGCTGGCTTCCATACTAACTTCAACTTCCTTTCTATAGATGGTATCTTACCTCAATCAGTACTGCAGTTTTTGTTTGTTTGTTTTTTACCTTTTCACCCTGGAAAGGCTCTAATGCCACAGAAACTCAAATGCTCTTTCCTCAAGCCTACACACACAGCCCAGAAGTACAGGCAGCCCTAACCTATAGGATATGGGAACACATAAATACTTCCAGTCGGTCCTCATGGGAACAATTTTTGAGAAGGGAACATATTATGCTCAGAAGTTGACAGGACAAGTAAGAGCTTTGTTAACCTTCAGTGGTGAGCTTGATAACCTACTCTTATGATGGATTTCCCTACTTCCTCCCTCTCCCAAGTTCGTTACTCCTGCCCCAGGATATTGCTTTCTTAATGACCTACAGCACCCAAGTCTTGGTCTCAAGCTCTGCTCTAAGAGAACACAAACTAAGCCTTGTGGATTCTATCTTACAAGGTAGCAGAAACTCTAGTCAAGGGGGGCTACATAGAGACAGGCAGGATAATGAACAACAATGCAGGCAGGGGACTCCTTGGGAGATTATTTGGGAGAAACAGAGAAATCACCCCTGCTTCTCTGAAGCAATAAAAAAATAGGACAAAGGAACCATGCATATGGAGGATGAAGCAGGAATTTTATTTCTGACAAAGGTCATATAGGAGAATGTGACTCATATATTTAGGTAGATGGGTTTCCTGTTAATCAGCCTAAATCAGACAGACAATAGCGTTAGGGCGGTAAGACTTCCCCACTGCAAACAGAGTCCGCCCCTAGAGAGGCAGAGTAGAATGCCTACATACAGCCTGGGGGGAAAAAAGAGATTATTCTAGTAATCAAGAGAATACAGGAAAGCTCTGTTGAAAAGTAGCATTTGAGCTGAGGCTTGGTGAGTGAGTAGTTTTGACAGGTGAAGACAGAAGGTTACATGCAAGATAGTGCTTTCTAAGTGATTAAAGGCTAAACTAACAATATTACTATACTGACGATTATAGAAAATAGATTAATGGAGGATGCTGCTAGGATTTGGAGTGTTTATTCATTTCTTCTTAGTTAAATGGAATTCAGTCTTATCAACTAGTGGGTGGAATTTTGAGCTAAAATAACAATATATAAGAACTACAGTCCTCCACATTCCTTTCCCACAGTCAAATTCATATTCATTAAATCTTTCTCCCTTATTGCTAAGCAGAGGATGTAAGAATATATTAAAAATCATAAATATCAGCACAGTAGGATTTGCAAGTCAACGTGTCCTGTTATGAATGCAGTAGCTAAGTTCTAACCTTCTGAATTCTTGTCCACATTCTGTGCAGGTCATCAATACTTCCTCCAGGATAAATTATCAGTATCAGAAAAGGCAGTACATGCTTGTAAAGCATTGTCATTTCTTCTTTACCCCCTGCTCTTATTTATTATCTCCACATTTACTGATACCTACACATACATGATGGTACATGCATAAGTGAAGGCATGTATTCACCCCCATGCACATACATGCACAATCACAAACTGGGAAATACAGACACAGCTAAAAGGCAAAGGTAAGGATTTAGAATACCTTTCTACTACCTAAATATAAATGATTTCATTTTTAAGGGAGAATGTGGGTCAACATATGCTTAAAAGAGTCTTTTACATTGTTTTGTATTGCTTGGTTTAGCATGCTTAGTCAAAGGAAATTTCAGAGCTGACCTAAGATCCTGGCATCTTGTGAATACTTTCTCTTCAGTCTGTCATGAGTCAAGACCAATAGGCTATTGGATTGTGTCAAGGCTTTATTAATCTCTTCTCTCCTGCTGCTGTGAGCCTTTTGACCATTTTTCTGGTAATTAGCCCTGAGAGCAGGTAGAGAGAAGCTGTTGATCTCTTTTTATTCAATTTCATGGTTCTGGTTTAAAAGGAGGGAAAAATAAATATGGAAAAAGTGAGGTTTAGTGCTGCTTTAAAATATTACAGGTTTTCTTAATCTTGATTCGCTGAAATTCAGGCTTAAAATATTAAAATACTAATAATGCAGCATTCTTAGTAACCAATATTTTGATTCAATTCATTTTCACAATTCAATTGATGACCTACTGAGAGCCAGGCCCTGGGTTATGTGTTAGAGACAGATGAGTGAACAAGACTTGCCTCCTTCCCGCTCTCCTGAAGTTCGTGGGCAAAACTGAAATACAGACAGCAAACCAGGAATTACAGATGTGATGAATGACGGGAGGATAAGCGCAGGGTGCTGTGGGAATGCAGAACAAGGAGACTGAATCCAGTCCATGTGTAGCTTATAAGAGAATTGTGTAAAGGGGAGACTTGACAAACAAGCAGCAGCTAGCCAAGTAAAGAGAGTTTAAGTATTTGGGGCAGAGGTCATGCAGTCAATCAAGTTAAATTACCTGATAAGAAACACTTGTTTTGAATAGCCTTGGTATTATTTTCAGGCAAGTCGTTAAAGAGAATAGAGAAAACACCTGCTGAGCATCTAGACCATCACTATGTGTCCAGAAGCCCTCTTTTGAGTGACACAAGCATGGGGACACATACAGATGGTCTCAAAGACCTTCACAGAACAGTGGGACTTTGGTATTTCCTCCCAGCTTTCCCGTATCCTCCTAATTCTCAGGTGAAAAGAAATATGGTGAGAATACAAGACTGACTTAGAGTAATGGCTAAGAATCTGCATTGCAAAATAAGAAACAGATCTTGCTGCACAATCTATAAGAAGATACTTTATAGCTCAGTATATTGTTTAATAACCTCCTCCCAGCTCACTATTAAACAGCCAAGATGCCAGGTTGCTTCAATTAAAGTTAACCTCTGTCCTTGAGAGAACTGTAGAAAGAGGGTGCTTTAAGGACCCTTGGGAATATCACCATGTTATATGAATAGTAAAAATCAAGTTCGACATTTATGTGGCATTTTCCCAAAATTAGAATGCCAAGATGGAAACTCAGGTTTTTTGACTCTCAGTATGTGACACATTGATGAGTGACACTCCTTCCATTGAAGCTTCTAGCAATTTTATAACCAGCTTATAGAAGATACCAAGCACATATATAATTTCAGATGCGGGTTTCAAATTATTGATTGAAATGAGAGATAGGCTGGGCACAATGGCTTGTGCCTCTAATCCCAGCACTTTGGGAGGCCGAGGTGGGCAGATCATGAGGTCAGGAGATCAAAACCATCCTGGCCAACATGGTAAAACCCCATCTCTACTAAATATTCAGAAATTAGATGTGTGTAGTGGTGGGTGCCTGTAGTCTTAGCTACTTGGGAGGCTGAGGCAGGAGAACTGCTGGAACTTGGGAGGTGGAGGTTGCAGTGAGCCAAGACCATGCCACCATACTCCAGCCTGGGTGACAGAGTGAGACTACATCTCCAAAAA